>NC_080092.1:46248430-46594263 GCF_950005125.1 Chionomys nivalis | reverse complement strand
GTCTGAACGGGATGCACAGCAGGCAAACAGTCAGGATGATTATATGCACAGTGACATAATTTCTCTGCCCTTGAGTCTCCTTCAGCTGGGCTTCATTCTCTGATGGCAAATTCCAAAAGCGAACCCTTTCAGGCTCTCCTCTCTGATCTTTTTGAAGGTATCTGACAAGGCACCATCTTTTCCCCCTAGCAAAGAGGACCCCAAGGATGCATGGGTGGGGCCCCTGACAGTAATTATGCCCTGAAAGGCTGGGGTTTACCCAGGCCTAGAAAGAAGGTTTCTCTGGAGATGGCCCAGCGAGGAAACGTGCTGAGCTCGAGGCAAGTGGACTGCTGTAAGTTCACTTACAGTGTGAGTTTGCATCTGATACCCTGCTGGAAAAGTGACCAGAGTCGCAGCTACTTTATTAACCCTGCAAGTGCTGTTTTCCTAGTCCCAGGTCTTCTCTGGCTACAGAAGCGGCAGGATTAGGACCTGGGGTTGTGTCTTAAAATGCAAGGCAGGACAAAGTATAGCTACATGTGACAGTGGAAAGAAACACCTTTTCTTTCTTCCCTTTTTCTTTCTTAAATAGTTCTTTTGTGCTTCACATGCACGTGTGTTTCCAGAGTTCAGTGGAGGGAAATGCACTGGAATTTTCATGTACCTACTCCGCCTTTGAAGCAGCCATGTCAGTGGGGCAGTTACTATAACCTCTTCCCAACTTTCAGATGGCTTAATTGCCCATTTGATAAACACAACTGGGGATGGGAACAGCTGGGTGTTATATCTCTGTCTATGGATTCCAAATGAAAATTCTTCCCTGGCCATACTGGCTGTAGGTTCACATAATTCCCTTTAACCAGCAGTATAATCATGAAATGCAGGAAACGCCATCTTTAACCCTAAATAACACAATGAGCAGGATCAGCCCAGCTCAAAGCCATTTGCATTAAGCCTAGATGAGAGTGGCATGGCATTTGACAGTTCCCCCATGTCTTCCCACGGATAATGGCGCACAGCAGGCAGGCGCTTCTGACATGGTTCCAGTGACTTTCCTGAGAGTTCCCCAAAGACCAACATCAGCATCACTGTGAGTTACTCAAATACAGAATCATAGATCTCAGCTCAGGCACCAGCTCTGACCCTATGTATTCTTAGGCTCCCCAAGTACTTTATATACATGCTGGGGCTTTTACCTTACATAGTGAGTTTGTGGTTCATAGGCAAGGATGGGAAGAAGCAAGCAGGCAGAACACACCATGCTCAAACACACACACACACACACACACACGAAAGGGGCATGGTTCTGGAGAAATTTGATTGGAGACAGTGAAAAGAAAAAGTCTGGAACCCAGAAGGACTTGGATACAGCTGCCCGGAGACATCTGCTTTGTGGTCTCCGAGAAACAGAGGCAGTATTGAATTTTGAAACGGGAGAGGATTTTGTGCAATATCATTTGAGAAACCCTGGTGTGCTTCTGAAAGACGACCAAACCAGGCTCAGCAGCTATGCACTGTGATCTGCCAAGTGGGCTGCGGGGCGGGAAGAACACAGGATTGCTTATGTCTTTTACTTAGGCCTGCGCTCTTTCCCCTTCTGGGTGTCTGAAATCCAGTCTGGGTGTGAGGCTTCCAGCTTCCAGGGCAAAGCCTAAGCACTTCTCTCCTCCTGCATGAGACCGGGCTAGGCTGTCTGCCTCTGGACCCTCAGGATTTATGCAACTGAGTTTTATTCCTTTTCAGGCAAATCTGACACCCTCATCCTGCTCTCCCCACCCCACCCCCGCCTGAGCCTTTGCTTGGCCGGAGCTGCCACATGTCAAACAGCCCCACATTCTGTGGCTTCAGCATCCAGGCAAGTGTCCATGAGGAAGGGAAGTGTAACCACTGAGACGTGGCGTGAACACAGCTCCTGCATGCTGTTGCGGCTGGGTATGCTGACTGATCTGCAATGACTCTCCCGGGAGCTGGTTGTCAAATTTTTGGTGTGTTCAGGAAATGTCTGCCACATTTTACATCAACATTTTCAAAGAGCGAGTGAGCGAAGTGTTGAATGGTAACAGTGAGGAATGGATGGATCTCTGGAGCCACTGGGGACCGGCTGCGGTAACACCAAGTAACCGGTTTCTGAATGCGCACACGTGAAGACTTTGGTATCAGACAACTATTCTTGAGGCTTTGCTTCAAATATAAACTCCATCCTGGTGTCATATGCAGTTTTTGTATAGGATACAGGAGGAAAGGATACGATCCCTTTTGGCTATCTACTGTCACTTATATTTAGAGATTCAGAAGGGTCAGTATCAATCAAAGAAGACATATGTGCCTAAGTTTAAGACTCAAGGGCTTCAGAGCTTTTAGGTTACCATTGCCTCAATTTCTCAGGATTCTAGTCAAATTTAAGTTCAGCCCAGAAGAACTCCCTTCTGGCTGGGATGAGCATCCTCTCCTGCCTTCTGCTATAGCCTGCCCTTCATCAGGGCAGGCATGGGCCAGCGGTGAAATCTGCTTACCCTATGTTGACTGCGCATGGGCCAGCGGTGAAGTCCACTTGCCCTGTGTTGACTGCGCATGGGCCAGCGGTGAAGTCCACTTGCCCTGTGTTGACTGCGCATGGGCCAGCGGTGAAGTCCACTTGCCCTGTGTTGACTGCGCATGGGCCAGCGGTGAAGTCCACTTGCCCTGTGTTGACTGCGCATGGGCCAGCGGTGAAGTCCACTTGCCCTGTGTTGACTGCGTAATCACAGGAATTTTCAGTTCATCTCCCACTGGTGGCAGAAGAGGAACAGAGCTGAGGAAGGATGTGAACTCGGAGCTCTGTGCTCCCAAAGCTTGTTCACGTTTCGATGCTGTGGTCTCAGACTGAGGTCTCTTGACTCCTGGGAACTCGCTCGATCCAGGCCCCACTTCAGAATGACGTAAACAGCCTCTCTGGGCAGTGGACACAAGATTATCCATGTGGATCCCAAGCATGTGTGATGGGCACATGTCCCACTCGTGAGCTCTACCCCTGCTCAACCCTCCAAGCCTAGATCTCACTGCATGGTCAAGTGTGGGAAGCATTTTCCTTCCTTTTCTCAGTTCTTCTAAATTATGTATACGTGTATGTTTCTGTGAATGTGTGAGCACAGGTGTCCAAAGAGACCAGAGAAGGCCCTGTGTCCTGTGGATCCATAGTGGTAGGCAGTGTGAGCCATCGATTTGGGTGTTAGGATCGAACCCAGGTTCTTTGTGAGAGCAGCAAGTGCTCTGAATCACTGGGCCATCTCTCCAGCTCCAGAATTACTGTCTCAACCTTGCTGCTGATGTGTCCTGTGTTCTCAGCCACCAGACTGTAAGCTCCTCAGGGGGACACTGCACTAATAGCATTGCTGTGGAAACACAGTACTGATAACACACACACACACACACACACACACACACGTCTCTCAGTTTCAGTCAAGATGACTGGATCTGACCCCCCCAGGTAACAAGTTCAGGCAGAATAAATAATCTCCTGTTGGGGAGGTCAGGACTGGTGGACCTCTCCACACTGCCCTTCTCCCATTTCCCAAGGTCTCCGTGGTCACAGCTCATTCTCACTGATGTAGTCTTATTCGTTCTGCACACAGACAGAATAGCTGTTAGAATGATCCAGTGTTACAGCTGGGAACTCAGACCCAGGGAGGGTGAGTGACACTGATTCTGTGTAGCAGGTTCACCTTGACCAAGTGACATGAGTTCAGGACACTCTCCTAAAGTCCAACCCACAGACCCTCAACACCTGTCCCCACTCTCAACGTTTGCCCGACTCCATGGAAGCAGAAGCTTTACTCTCGCCAAGGAAGTGAAGGCCCTCAGTGCCGTTTGACCCCAGAGAATGCTTGTGTGGGATGCTCCCTTCACGCTTCAGGAAGAGTCATCCCTGCCTGAACCCTCTCCCCTGTCATGCAGCTTCAGGCCTGCCTGGTGCTCTGAGGCTGCGGAACAAGAGGGACTCTGCAGAGGTTATGGGGGAACGCCATGCAGGTTCACATCCCAGCCCAGAAGATCTGTCCGTCCCACTGTGGACTTCCAGGCTCCCCGACTGAATAGCCTGGTCTGCTCCCTCTGGCCCAGCCATCCCTCCTCAGGCACCAAAGCCCTTTCCAAAATGTCTTCACCTTTCACGTGACACCAACACTCAAATCCCCCATCCCAAATAAATGAACGAGAAACCCCTTTCCGCCAGGTTTTGCTGGTGCCCCGGCAAACTCAAAGCCAGGATAAAATTTCCAGGCAGGCGCATGTGTGTGTAATTGCTTCCTGCAAGGAAGACGCTGGAGCCTGCTCCAAATGAGGTGCTAATGATGAGCGCCATGGGGTTGTAAGTGTGGGAAGGCCCATCTGGACGGACTGCATCATACTGCTTTTCATGTGGATGCTGCCCTGGGTATAGACCATCCACCCGGCGTGCAGGAGCATCCTTCTATAGCAAAAATAAACAGAAGCCACCTGGCCTCTTTCCTCTTGTGAGGACTGAACCTTGCTGGCTCTCTATGATGTCCTTCTGTCCTATTCAGGGTGGAGATATTTACAGGAACAGAACTCGAGGCCTCCTTAGAGGATGCTGGTATTGGGCCTTATTTCTTCAGCAAACCACCAGGAGGCAGAATACCTGGGTGTTATCTGAAAGGCGAGGTTTGCGTGGAATTCACTTTCATAATGTTCTGGAAGATGGATGAGTGTGTGGTTTTCTGTTTTGTGTTTTTCCCCTTGTGAAATAGGCTTAATAATACCCCTCTAATCTCATTTCATTCTCCTAAAAGCTCTCAGAGAGGATGTTTCACATCTGTGGAGCAGAGACTTACAGGGCCTGCAGTGAGAACGTATGTTTGGCTACCTCATTTTGTAGACAAGGAGAGAGCAAGCAGCTCAGAGAGGCGATGCTTCCTTTGAGACACAGTCACTGTGCAGGGGGTGAAGAAGGACCTAGAACTTGGGCGTTAAGGGAGATGGCCCTTCATTCCAAGTTCAGCTGGGACAGAACTTGGCTCTTCCTAATGTTTCTCTTTACAAAAGAATCTTCTAAGCAGAGAGCTCAGATCTAGCGTGTTCCTAGCGCTGACATTCGCCAGTGATATATAGGTATTCGATTCACCTGTTTCGGCCACTCAGCTGCCTTCAAACAAACCGTCTCATTATCTAGAGAGCTATGCCCTCTAGGATCCCAGCGAGCCACTCCAAACTCTGAACTCTCTCTATGAGATGCCTGAGCCTGACGGTCAAACATTGGAGTCCAATTGACATCAGTGAAATACAATTCTAATTTATTCTGATCGTATTTTATGCTGTCTTTACTCCATGAAGTTACACTTTGGATTGACTTTAGCTCCTGGCAAGTTATTACGTTAAATCTTAATGCAGGATGATGAAACCAGAATCTAGATGTAGGCTTCATGGATGGCACTGAGTTCCTCATCAGAAGAACCCATGAACTAGGAAATGAGTTCACGTAGGAAACCAAATCTGTCATTATATGGATGTTAGACTTCCAGTTCTGACTTTCATGAGAAATATCGTTCATCAGCCATTCATTCCCTGGCATTTTGTTATAGTATCCCAAATAGACTTAAGACAAACAAGACACTTAACTATGTAAGAATGGGCACCGTAAGAGCTTTCTGATAGCCAAGGCTATCTATCTATGCACATGGAATTGATTATAAGAAAAACTATGGTTTGCTTGCTGAAGCCAAAGGAATGATCGCTGCTTCAGATTAGGAATTCATTTCAGCCAAGTGACTTGACATAAGTTCCCTTTATCTTGTTAAAGGCGCAGAGAGAGACTTCTAGAATATTTGCAGCATGAGGTTAATGGGCAATGCTAGTGTTTTCTAAATGCTCTCAAGAAAGACGCCGTGTTCATTGGCATTCATCTATATTCTAAGGAGGGAGCTGGCTATGGAGCACCATGCTGAACACAAGTGGATATGTTTCATTAAGACTGTAGCTCCATCTTTTAATTAACTTCTTGTTCCTGTCTTTGGTGAAATATTAATTATTTTTTAATCATCACCAGGATGTGCTATAAGGAGAAGCAGCTGGACTCATCTACCCAGAGCTTCATTATACAGATAGGTGTTGTAATAATTAACTTAATTAGCTTGTCACTGCTTGCATAAAATACGGCTGTATTTGGAGAACAGATATTGCTTCGCTGATCCAAGGTTAATTAAAAAATAGAATGTACAAGAGGTCGGGTTATGTGGAGTTGGTGGTGACCTGGTATCTGGCTGGACTGATAAAGAATGTCTTTTCTTTAGCCCAGGACTGGGGACCAGCACGGGAGAGCCCAAGGTGCCCTGGGGTGTCCATATCAAGAAGAAATGGAAGGCTACCAACCCTGAATTCAGTGGCTGGGAACTCAGCTGTGATGACTGCCTCCCTTTCCACATCAAGGGTTCTTATTCTGGACCCCTGGATGGAGTCCCAGCTCTATTCACAGGATGGGAGTGGGTGTTTAAATGTAACACTTTTAACAAGTGGTTCTTTTGTTATCATGTGAGGTCTGGGTATGTCTGAATGAAAGCTGATAAAGCAGGGAAAGAATGTAGCTAGCAGGAACTGAGTACTCTCTGTGCACCTGGAATGGAGCTCGGAGATTCACACAAAATAACTGGTAAAGATCGCCACAGTTCTATGTAGCAAGCATGACTGTCCACGTCTTAGAGTTCTAGAAGCTGAGACCTGGAGACGTTCAATAATTTGGCCAAGGTTACGTGGCTAATTAGTGGCAGAACCATGATTCCTCACACATATTTCAGCAGCAGGAGTTAACTCTTGACCTCTGATCTTCCTTAGTAATTGTGTTCAAATGGAATGTTACTACACCATGTTGCTTGGTCATAGCGGTCAGGAGGTAAATAATGTTCTTCCTGGGGAGAGAACCCTTTTAAAATGCAGTTACTCTGTAGGCGGGAGAACCCACCCTCCCCATAACCAATAAACTGATACTGAACCAGGAGATTTATTCCTAATAATAACACCGAGGAAGCAGGCTGACTCGGGAAGAATTGTTTTGCGTATTCTATGTCAATACGTGGGTGTGTTTAGGTTTATAGCTGTTTTGTTTTGCTTTGTAATTACGCAGCTGGCCATTAAGGGTTGATTTGATTCCATAATTACTCCCATCTTCTAACAACTCATTTGGAAGAATATATGTGCTGTACACAGTTTTGAACACTTCGAGATAAGAGCACCCTGTAGCCTTTGCAACTGGCTCACTGAGTGAGGGTTGAGATGGCTGGAAAACAGTGGACGTCTCAAGCTGAGGTGCTTACAAAATGGAAAAGCACATAGTTAGCATCAGCCCCAAAAGGCTGACCATGCTGTTTGATGATTGGCAGGGACGTCATATCAGACAAATGATACCTGCGTTATGGACTGAGATGTGCTAGGACTGACCTAGAAGATTTATCTAGACTTCTGGGAAAATGGCCCGAAATCATTTGCTCTGACTCCTCCTGGGCGGCTGAGCCTCAGCCCCCAGGTAGTTTGCAGCCTCTGGAATGGATGGCTGAAATTAATCTTAAATGTTACTATTTGCTCAATGCTGCTATTGGATTCCTCTGAGCTGCTGCTCAGTTGCCTGGCAGTGATGTATGGTCTGGAGTGGGGGGTACTGATGTGGCCCGTCCGACAGGATGCTGAGTGTAGGACATGAGTTTGGGAAGGAGCAAAGTAAGACCTGTTAAAACATGTCAGTCAGCATGGCTGTAGCTGTGAATCACAGGCCTCATGTTGCTACTATCTGAACAAATATTGTCCTTTTGTTGAGATTGTGGGGAATTCCATATAAGTATGAAAAGCCATTATGGAATTTTAAGTCCAGAGATGAAACGGATAAACTATCACAGTGTGCAGTAGCTCCCCTCCCCTTCAAGGACACATTCCATCCCTCAGGGATTTGAGAAACTGTAGTTAGTACCCAGCCCAGCACTCTGCTTGTTCTCCCATACAGGGTAACATTTAACTTATAAATTAGGCATAACCAGAGACTAATAACTACAGTTGAGAATAAAGTATGTCAATCCCACAATATGCTCTATTGAAAGTTATGTGACTGTGTCCTCTCTTTCTCCAGCTATCTTACTGCACTGTGCTGTACTCTTAGACCACGTGTGGGTAACCGAGACCATGGAAGGTGGAACAGTGGGCAAAGGGTGGGGGTGTGGGACTGGCAAGCACAGTATGCTACTCCTCAGGGAAGAAGTGATGAACGAAGAGACTCCTGTGCTAGGATTGGGAAAGTCAGGAGCCTGAGCACCAAATAGCAAGAGTGTTCTGGTTTTAGCGGTTTCTTTCTTTGAGCTGATAGGAGAGTGAAGATGTTCCCTGTCTTTACTTTGTCAGAGAAGTAGCCTGGAGGGACAGCATTGGGAGATCTAATGGTTAGCAAACGTGATACATCCAGGATGTGGCACACCACTCAGCAGTAGATGAGCGGGTGTTTTTTGTTTTATGTAGATGACATTGGGTTTGAAAGGTGTTGTGCTAAGAAACAGGTCTTAAGAGCAGGATGTTATAGAAGCCCTTTTCGGTGATATCTGAGAGGCAAGGCAACAGAGAGTCCAGTGACTGCCAGTGGTCAGGCTGCAAGGAAAGGGGACACAGGGAACAGAATGAGGGATGCAATTATTCTGTGTCACCTACAGTTATCGTACATGCTTATGTGCAAAACAAATATGAAGAGTCCTTGCTGTTGCTTTAACTAAATGATTCCCTTCTTTCTATTCTGATACTAGTTTAAAATAATATCCTAAAGGGCTATCATGTTTCTGTTCCATTAAATTGCTCTTGTATTATTTGGGGGCTGGATGTTCTTCAGGGTTTTGCTGGAATAGTGATCCCAGAAGGACTAGAGGGTGTACTTACAGTGGAAAGAAGGGAAATCTCTGCTTATGGAGCCCCAGGCTGGCTCCAATGTTAGAAATGCTGTCCTGTGCAGTCAGGGTTTACTCTCCTTCAGCCTCTCCTTAAACCATGCTTCCATTCTAGAGCAAAGACTGTAAGGACTGAGGGTAGAATATGTTTGTTTGATGGATGTTTGCTGCCTTACAGGACGGGTACTTATTCAAGTGCCAGGCACAAACATGAATGGAAATTTCTAGATGCAGAAGACTGGGGTGATGCTGAACCCAAGAGTGCAGAATGAACTCCTCAGGTAGATATAGTACATCCTAGCTCTGTTTTTCCCACTAATCAGGAGTGAGCTAATGTTCTCATGCATGCCTCTTCCTGCCTCAAGTTTGTTAGAAGACAACCTCACACATTGGTCCTCACCATCCGCCTTGTCTGAGACAGGACTGATTTGGTGGTTTTCTCTTGTATATGCTAAAAAGGTGTTTTACGAGCTTCTGGGATTCTTCTATCTCTGTCTTCGATTTCCCTCTAAGAGCACTGGGATTACTGATGTCAATGTTACCTGAATTCTATGTGGGTTCTGGCCCAGTAAAGAAACATGAGAACCTTGTATGTAAGGACACTGCATGTTGATGGTGGGGGTAGATCGCCTTTCTAATAACAGAGTCTTTGGATTGTAATTAGTATTTAAACAAGTCCCTCTTTTACCAACTCTAACTAAAAGCTTATAAAGTTAAAGATATCCCATTTCTTCCCACCTTGAGATTGTCAGTTTTAGTCTGCAGTTGTTACCTAGAACCATGGTGTAACATATTGTCATGTTTGTTTGGGGCAAGGCTTTCCTCTTTCCTGAAGAATGCAGATGCCAAGAGACAAGGTAGAGGGTGATATCAAATGTGACAGTTCTACTATGGGGAGCCATTGCTCAGTAAATACATCTCTGAGCACAGTAAACCCTATTTTGCTGCTGGGGTCCCAACTTTGAGCCCCTCCAGGTGCCAGGCAAATTTACCTTCCACCACTGTAAGGAACCTGAAAAATAAGTTTAGGACAGGGAGTACTTCCATGTTATGGTCAACCAACCATGCTTTTCTTTGGAATGATTTATAGGCATTTTACAGAATTACTGAGTGATGTGGAGTACAGAAATATGCCACCCTATGCTGAAAGGTAGTTTACCTTTGGGGGAATGGTTCTCAAAGACACATATGAAACTGAGCTTATCGCAACAGCTTACCTTACTGCATGTTTATTCTATACCAAGTAATGTGCTAAAGTTGATTGATTTTGACAGCTCTGTGAAGGAGGTGAATGTACTATCCATATATTAAAGTTGGGAGAACTGACGTTTACAGAGGCTAAATAATTCTTCAAGGGTTGCATCACTAGGAAGTAATGAGACAAGTTTGGGACTCGGAGCCAGACAGACCAAGTTCTTCATCTCTTTCTTTATGCAGTTGCAGTGATTTGAATAAAAATGAACCCCACAGCCTCATAGGGAGTAGCACTGTTAGGAGGTGTGCCCTTGTTAGGGTAGGTGTGCCCTTGTTAGGATAAAGAAGTGTATCACTGGGGATGGGCTTTGAGGTCTCAGATGCTCAAGACAGGCCCAGTCTGTCTGTCTCTTTCTTCTTCCTTCCTTCCTTCCTTCCTTCCTTCCTTCCTTCCTTCCTTCCTTCCTTCCTTCCTTCCTTCCTGCTGTTTGAGGCTCCAAATGTAGAACTTTGAGCTGCTTCTCCAGCACCATGTGTGCCTGCACACCACCATACTTCTCACCATGACAATAATGGACTAAATCTCTGAACTATAAGCCAGACCCAATCCAATGTTTTCTTTTATAAGGCTTACTGTAGTCATGGTGTCTCTTCACAGCAGTAAAAACCAAAACTAAAACATGCAATCTTGGACCTGGGGTATTTCAGATAGCCCTAGACTTTCCCGGTTTCAGTGGAGTAGACAAAATCTGTGTTGGGATAGAGCCTTATGTTGGGGGTCAGGTAATGGAGAAGTAAGTTCCTTAATTACAGAGTCCCAACCCAAAGAGAGGGAGAGCTTCCATGATTCCCGGAAAACTAATGATGACTCTGACTACTTTATGGGGCAATCAAGACATTCAAAAGTTTGTGGAAGTATTCTGTGAACTCTAATTTACCACTCTTGCTCTCAACTGTTCAAAAACACTTGGGACTTGCTCCTCAAAACAACAGATCTTAACTTCTAAGGGATATATGGTTTTCTGTTTCCATGAGTATGGTTTGAGTACATTTTTGCTCCAAAACTCACACTGCAATCAGATTGTGATTGGGTGGTATCAGGTGTGGAGACCTAGTGGAGGTAGTTTGGTCATGAAGATGGATCCTATGAAAATGAATTAATCCTTTTCCTTTAGAAGTCAGTCTTGGGCCTTATAGGACTAGAAAAATTTTGTTGAAAAAGAGCAGATAGGAAGCTTCCTGTCGAGTGTTGCCTCCTCTACATTCACTCTTCTGCCCCCTCCTGCACTGTGAGTTGAAGCAGACAAGTCCTTTACCAGAAGTCTAACAGATGCTTATGTCACATCTGGGATGGCCCAACCTCTAGTAGCATGAACCCAAAGCATCCTCTTAATTTAGAAATTATGTAGTCTCAGGTGTGCTGTTGTAGTAACAGACCATGCCTTGAGACAGTGTGACAGTTCTGATCAGTGACTGCCCTGTGCTAAGAAAGACAGTGAGGACCTGCTGGGCAGGGAAGATTGTGCTTGTACACAGTACTCAGGGGAAGGGAGAGGCACTGAGATCAGGTCTGATTCTGGGCTAGTCATGACTTAAAACAGGGACAAATAAAGACAAAGGAGTATGGTATGATGGGCTAAGATATGGAGAAGCAACTTGCAGACATGGACTGCCAGAAGAACTTCTGTTGGAGGGGGGGTTCCTGCCACCACGAGGGGCTCTAAAACACCTTGAAGAAACCACAGTGGGAACATTAATTCACTCCCGCCCCAGCAGCTTGGATAATTGTTCATTCTTGAGGCATGCCTATCCCTGGCTCCTAGGATGGAGAACTGGGCTGGGAGCCATACAAAGGAGCAAAATCTCCTGGACTGGGACTCAGCATGCGATGAAAAGCTTTGACTGGGGATGAGAGAAGGCGTCCCGGAAGGGAGCGTGTGTGACTGAACCCAAACTCATAACTCACAGCCTCTTCTATTGAAAGCAGGCCTCCTGCCTGTCACTCACACAAATTCTTACTCCTGGCCCATCAGTTAAGAAAACTGTTATGAAAATAACATCAAGAAAAGCTGGAGGCTGTGACTCTGGAGCCGTCATCCGTGCTGTGCTGAGATGTTAGGCCATGACATCTGGTATGGTTCTTGGGAAGAATGTAGGGCTCCAGTTAAATTCGACTCGGTCTGGGTGGCCAGGTAAAACCATAAGGGAGACATGGGACAGGCCCAGAGTTGTTACAACATTCGCACAAAGAAAGTCTCCAAATGAATTTGTAGCACATTATGATCACATCTAAAAAAAAATAATAACCCATATTTAAACAATTTTTTTAAATTAAGTAACTATAGACTCACTGAATGGGAGCAGTCAATGGTTATAATTTTCCTATATATTCTCCAGTATTATTCATATGCATTTCTGTGGAGGAGACCACAGTTGGCTCTCGTGCTACATCTGTACAGTTTATTATGATAGCTGTGCTGGCTAGTTTTATGTCAACTTGACACAAGTTAAGTCATTTGAGAGGAGGGAACCACAATTAAGAAAATGTCCTCATAAGATGGGGTTGTAGGTAAGTCTATGGGGGCATTGTTTTAATTACTGACTGATGTGGGAGGGCCCTTCCCATGTGGGCAGTGCCACCCCTGACAGGTAGTTATGGCTATACAAGAAAACAGGCCGAGCAAGCTAGGAGGAGCAAGCCACCAAGCAGCACCCCTCCATGGTCTCTGCATAGCTCCTGCCTCCAGGTTCCTGCATGCTTGAATACCTGTCTTTACTTCCTCTGATAATGAATTATAATTCAGAAACAAAGGCCAAATAAACCCTCTCTTCCCAACTTGCTTTAGACCATGATGGTTCATCATAGCAGTAGCAATAGTGATCTTAAGACAATAGCCAAGAGATAGAAATAGCCACTCAAAATAAAGTTAGTGTCCTAGGGTTTTATTGCTATGAAAAGACACCATGGCCATATAGAGGACCCTATAAAGGAAAACATTTAATTGGAGCTGGATTAGAGTTCAGAGGTTTGTGGGGAAGCATGGTGGCATGCAGCAGACATGGTTCTAGAGAGGAGTGGAGAGTTCTGCATCTTAATTCGCAGGCAATGAACTGTCTCATAGGACATGCCTTATATATGTATGAGACCTCAAAATGCACCTTCATTCCAGTGACACACTTCCTTCAGTAAGGCCACACCTACTCCAACAAGACCACACCTCCTAATAGTGCCACTCCCTATTCAATCATACGAGTCTATGGAGGCCATACCTATTCAAACCACCACAGTTAGCAAAAATACATTAAGAAATCCAGCCCCTGAGTTGCACCAGCCACTTCTTAGTTGTTCAGAATTAGGCGTGTCTCTTGGAAAGTGAAACGCTACTGACAGACAGCACATGCCGTGGCAAGTATGAACACAGGTCCACACATGTCCACCCGTGGGAACCTGGTCTCAGGAGGTGCTCCTGGGAGGGTTGTATGCATTTACGTGGGGGTCCTTCATGGGAAGGCTGTAAGTGATTGGGGAATGCGGCCCCAGAAAGGGCTAGAGATTCCCCTTCCTCCCTCCCAGCCTTCTCTTGGTTTGCAATGTGAATGTGCGGCTTTAGTTTCCAAACCATGATGTACTTCCCGTCCCTAACAGGAAACCCAAGATATGTTTGCCAGTCTTAGACTTCGATCAGTAAGCCTCATTAACCCTTTCTTATCTCAGAAGTAATTTGTCTCTGACAGTTTGCTATTTGACACAAATCAAACCAATACACAACAGTGGCTATAATTCTGCTTTAAAGTGCTGGTTATGTACCACCTTCTGTGTTGTAACGTGTGGCCAGAGAGAACCATTGACATGGTGTTCAGTCGAGGCCATCTGAAATCACTCCTCTAAACCATGTCTCTAAAGCTGGACATTCAAACTACTTATAGTCCGTCCTTAAGGAGCAAGTGTTCCACAAGCTTTATAATAGCTCTTTAGTTGGCCATTGCTTCTAGAGCAGGCTGCAGCTTCTTAAAGTTGTTTCCATACCTGGGACAAAGTGCTCCATGGCCTCTTTGGTAGTTAAGCAGTGTTATCTCAAAGATGTTTGCTTTGCCAATTCTTGTTCTGTTTTGGTTTCATCTTTGTTTGAGACAGGATTTCCTTTTGGAGTTCAAGCTGCCCCTGAACTCATCATCCTCCTGTCTCAGCCTCCCAAGAGCACACACTACCATACCTGCTCATGTTCTTAGATTTCTCCTGAGATTTCTAACTTACTCTATTTCTTCCTTCCTTCCTTCCTTCCTTCCTTCCTTCCTTCCTTCCTTCCTTCCTTCCTTCCTTCCTTCCTTTCTTTCTTTCTTTGGGGGGGGGTGAACTTTCTTTCCTTTTTTTTTTAAACATAATTTTTTTGATTCTTTGGGAATTTCACATCATGCACCCCAATTCCCCTTTTCCTAGTCCTTTATATCTGCCCTCTACCCTTGTAACCTCCCCCAAAAGAAAATTAGAAATAAAAATTAAGACTAGACGAATGTCTTGCCAACCCCTCTGGGCAAATGACCTGCTCCTCTACCAATTGTGGCCTTCTCTCATCTCAGTCACAGCTGTGGCATCTCCAGTTCAGCCACTCATGTAGTACTCCACCTCTCTGGTTTTCCTGCCTCTCTATAGCATGTTATGTGGCAGATGCATTGGAAGCTGCAGCGGGTCACACAGTTTACTCTTTTCCCAAATAGCTGTACTTGCAAATGCTCCTTACAGTGAGCCGTTGGTCTGGTTCGAGGTCTCTGGCTTCTGTTACACCATCAGTGCTTTCTGAGACTTCTCTCGGATAGCCTGCTGTTGCCCAAGTCACGGAGATCCTGTGGCTGTAGTTCTGAAGGATTTACCACTTTACTGGCTCCAGCAACTCCTAGACAGGGTAGATGTTGGGGTGAGCCCTGGATCTGGGCCTGGGTGGGAGCTGAGTTGGTCAGTCCGGGTCTCCACTGGGCCTCCCCCTCCCCTCAGTGAGGCATCAACGTGGCTTCAGGTGGTAGCCCACACCACAGACATCCACATGGCCTTTGGTGGTAACATGGGTCTCAGACATCAACACAGACCCTCGCTTCCCTAGCAGACATAGGCGCTGGTAGTCTCACTGGCCGGAACATCACCATGGCCCCAGGTTGCAGTGCAGGCCACTCAAGTCAGTATGGCCCTCCACAGCAGCCCAGACCCAGACATTGCCATAGCTTCAGGTGGCTGTACAGGCTCCTTGTACCAGCCCATCCCTCACTGCCATCGAGTCCAACTTCTCTTTCTCTGCTGACGCTCCACCACATACTCCATCTTTCCCCTCTCACCACCACAGATGAGTTCAGGGTAGTGAGCCCTACAGGGCAGACTGGCGCTCAGGTGTCATCTCTTGCATTTCTTCCAAGAGTTGCTTTTGCTGAATTTTTAACTGAAATATTCATTCCTTTCTGAGTAAGTCATACAAGGCCGTATATGTGAGTGAATTAACACTTAGTCACATAACTCCAGAAAGATATTTTCATTTTCTAGTTACTCTTCTAAGATTTCTGTCTTTGATAAGACGCTTTGGTTCAGCCCTTGTAAGGTTCGTGCATGCGTATTGACCATTCTATGACTTACTTTGTTTAAATTCCTAAAACATCAGAACATCTGGAATTTATTTAGGGTGTGGTGTGAGCCTGGTATTTACAATTGCTCTCTAAATGCTTAGCCAATCTCCCCCAAACCATTTGTTGAGTTATTAATTCCTTCTCTACCGATTTAAAATTTCTAATACTCTGTATATCTGTACATACATATTTGGGTCTGTTTTTATACTCCTGATTCTGTTTTATTGCTGTCTTTTTAACTTGGTACATGTAACACATTGCTTTAATTACTTGCACTATATATTACATGCTAATATTTCCTTGGTAAGTCTTAAAACTCTTCATTTCCAAATCACTTTTGACTTTGCGCTCATGTGTGTTCTCTCATATGAATGTTAAAATCATTTTCTGAAGGTCTAGAAAATAGCCCTGTCAGAGGGTTTTATTGGTATGGTTGAATGAAAAATTAACTTCATGAATTTAATTTTTACCCATATTCAGTATCTTCTCATTCAGAAATATGCTATAACATTTTTTGTGGATATTTGTTTAATCTCAGACTTTAACATCTCTACATTTTTCCAGTTGTTTCTTCACTGGGAGCCTGGAGTGTTTTTTTTACTACTACCCTGTCAGCAACTTGCAAAGAGAGTTCATCTTTTTCAGATACCCCCAGCCCTGCACGCTGGTTGGTGGAGATGGACTGGGAACATAGAGAGCGGCCCCTGGATGTAGACACATGACAGCATGTTTTAGCCTCTGTACCGCTCTAGTCTGAGACTTGCTGTACTGCCCAGGCCGGCCTCAGGTGCACAGTCCTCTCCCCTTGTGCTCTCCAGGTGGATACACACCATCATGGCTGTTTCTGAATGTGTTGTTGGAAATATGACAGACAAGGCCTACATTTGAATATTGATCTCATGACGACTTCAATAGTTTTACATCAAGTTTTAATTTTACTAGTGTGTGGGATGCGGTGAGGTGGCACATGCGCCATGGAACACATGTGGACATCAGAAGATAACCCCAGGGAGTCGGGTTTCTCCTCTTATGTTTACATGGGACCCAGGGACAGAACTCGGGTGGCAGGGTTGCACAGCAGGTGTCTTTACTTCCAGTCATCTTGCCATACTCTCTACTTTGCCTTTTTATTTTAGTTCTAACAGATTTCAGGTTGGATCCATTAGGCTTTTAAGAATATAAAGCTTTATTTATTTATTATTATTATTATTATTATTATTATTATTATTATTATTATATCATCATCATCATCATCATTGTTCTAAGAATTGAACCCAGAGCCTCACACATTCTAAGCACATGTTCCAGCCTTGAGCTATATTCCCCGGCCTTTGCTTTCAGAAAGTATTTGTCGATATTAAGACTCTTTACCTCTTTTTCTTACAGACCAACATCATGCAACTCTGAAAGAGCAGAGATCTTTGAGACAGAACCAACTGGGGGAAATTTGAACCGTGCCTCCTACTAGCTGGAGCCTCCTGCAATTTACCCAATGTCTGAAACTCAGTTCCCTCAAAGACAAATAATGAGCCCTCCTTTCCAGGGATTGTGTGAGCATTAAACGGAACAGTGCCTTAAAGCACACAGCCCATACCTGGCACACACAGTTACTATTATTGCCTGTCTGCATGCATTGTCTGGCGCACCCAGAATGTTAAAAAATAATGATACTCGTGGACAGCTAAACTTTAATGGTAAAAGATTTGTTTCCAAATGGAAATACCAGGCCCTGATGATGACGACGATGATGACAATGAACATTTATTAAGCACTTGTGCCCAATTCAGGGCATAAATCACGGGGACGATTGTAAGAAATTACCCCGGCATCCTACAAATTCATTTCCAATCTCACGGCCATGATGCACTCATTTCGTGATTTGATTAATTTGTGGAATAAGAAGTAGTTAAGCGTGTCTGGAGCAGCCCACCTAGGCTGCCTCAGTTCTTACTGTGGGCACTGAGGATGTGGTGTTACCTAGTAAAGGCGGAACAGCAGACTGAAAAGCAGACCCTGGAGGGAAGCTGCATTGAGGGCTCAGGTGTCAAACACCGGCTGAACTGCGTAGTTGTGCACGTTATGGGGCAGCGTGTTTCACGCTGTCTCCCTGTTCATCATGTGGACTACCTGGCTGAGAGCAAGGAATGAGACTGAGAACTGAGAACGCCATGAGCTTTAGGAGATGAGGACTAAGTGGAGAAAGTGAGTAGGTTCTTGAGAGCACCTCACCTCTGGTCCAGACCTTCCTGCCTCCCTCTCTGCTTCCTGTCCAACATGAGGTGAATGGCTGTCATCTACCAGGTTCTTTCACCAACATGATGGTCTGCCTAGATGCAGGAGGGCAAGACTCCACCACGAAATGACAACCAAAACTATGAGTCAAAATAACCTTTGTCCGGGCTGCGCAGTGATGGCACACACCTTTAATCCCAGCCTTTGGCGTATCTCAGTGAGTTTGAGGCCAGCCTGGTCTACAGAATGAGTTTCAGGACAACTAGGGCTGTTACACAGAGAAACCCTGTCTTGAAAAATCAAAATAAAATAACTTTCATCCTTTTAAGTTGTCCTCTCATTAGTAATTAAAACATGGGCAGTGTGTGGCTCTGCCCTTGAGTCATTCGTAGATGGGAAAAGCCATAGCCAAGGAACATTATTATAGCGAAAGAACTCACACAGAACTCACAATCAGTGTGAGACCATACAGAGGGAAATGCTGGTGCCGGCAGGCAGGGGCTGGATGCCCATGATGGAATGCTGGGTGTGGGCTGTAGAGACGATGGGCCTAGGGCTGGCCTCTCAGTCTAATGACTGGGTGTTTTAGGTGGGCAAGAGCAGCATGCTAGTGGCGGGTATGGCTTTTGCAAACCTATTGGCATCATGGAGCCTGCCAGGTACTTTAGTGAAGCAAACTGAAAAATAGATGATATTGTAACGAGAGTCAGCTGGGCACGAAGGAATTATTACCTCGGCTGTTTAATGAGGCCGGCAGAGGAGGGATGGGAAGCAACTGTGCTCTCTTCATGTTCACAGCCTTGATATTCATGGGGGGTGAAACAAAAATAAAGCAAATAAATACAGCTCTTTCTAGAAAAGGACGAAGGACCAAGGACCGAGTGAGCATGTGAGATAGGCCATCTCCTTATGATACAACCAGAAGCCGGTTCCTCCGCTTTCATCCCATGTCTCCATTTTTCTTTCCACCCATAGAAGGTTATTGAACTCTCCCCAGACTCACACGTACATCGTGTGTGCACGAAGGGTGTACCCTGTGGCCCCAGTTACATGCTGACGATCCAGAATCTGGCAATGGATTCATTTCTCGCCCCCAGCCAGCCTCTCTTTTCTCTCCGCACCCTGCTTCCTTCCAGGTATTTGGGCTTGGCAGGCTCTTAATGGGTGGAACCCACAGACACAAGGAAGTGATTTTTATGGTCTTTCTTCTGGGCTCATGTACAATTTTCAGAAATTCCTTTTGATCCTTTAAGATCCCAGCAGCCAACTCTGGTTAACATCACCAAGAAGGCAGCCGCACCCAGCATGGGCCTAGGACCACACTTCTCCTGTGCCAAGCTGCAGGCAATTCTATCCGCTTGCCTGGAACTCGGGGCATCTTGAGAGAATTCATGGAAAGGGATGTGAAGGGAGGGTTTGGATAATTAGCATGTGAGTATGATTAATGTTTCCATCTGGGCAAAGCGTTTTGTACCAAATAAATACCAAATTAATCTCTTAAAGAGTCCATTGCCACCTCCCCTTCTAGATCGACTAAAGTAATCTTTATTTTATATACAGAAATTCTTGACCATGGGCCTAGCAGGAGTGTAAGAGTGACCCTGTTTTGGTCATTTAAAACTTCAGTCTGTTTTCCTGCAATTCTTGGAGATGTTTGGAGTGGAAGCCCCAAGGCCCAAAGAGAGTGAGAGAGAGTGAACTTGCCTGTGGGCTGGGGAACCCTAGCTGCCTTGCTATGCTGGGACCAGTTCTGGAATCTGAGAATCTCTTTGAGGCTCTTATCAGGCCTCCTCATCAGTGCCTTTGGTGTCTTCGCAAGCAAAAAGAAAAGTGATCATGTGTTATTTATGACTGCATTTTTTTCCCCTTGAGGTGAAGCCTCACTATATTAGCCAGGCTAGCCTTGAACTCCTGGGTTCAAGCAGTCCTCTTGCCTTAGCCTCCCAAGTAGCCAGGGCTACAGATATATCCAACTCTGCCCAGTTTGGATTTTAATTTTCAAATGAGAGTACGGCACTGGTTCTATGAAGGAAGTACTAGGAGGCAGAGGATCTTAATCATTGTCTCACTTAACTCATCCAATGTGTTCAAGTAATGCATTTGAACCTGTATAAAGTCTCTCCACATAAATAAAATAGAACACTGAGTGACAATACAAGGGAGAAGGGTTGAGTCTTGTTGACCACCTGGTCCAAAGGATGGACAGAAAAATTCACTGCAATCTAGAATGCAGACCCTAATGTGGATCCCCAGGGTGCCATGCTACAGGATACTTGTTTATGCCATGTTTGGAAGCAGATGTTAGGTTAATACACTGCTGAGCTCATCGAGTGGTTTTGAACCACTCTAGATGGCTAGAGCTGCCAGCCATGGACCGTGATTTAAGAAAAATCTGTTATTATTGCAGACTCAACACATAACTAGGAGAGATCCAATGAGATAAAGCTGAGTAGTTGAGGGGGTATCATTCTCTGCTTTCTTCATAGGAGGCTCAGATCCTACATCTCTTAAATAGTGTTAGTGGGACAGAAGCCACATCCTCTCTCTCCTCCACATAGTGTGCTGAAGGGCTCTAGATGCCATATCTGAGAATGATGTCCCTACTTTCCCAACAGAAGCATATGCACTGAGTCGATAAAACAGAGGTTACAGAAATGGATACCCTCTTAGCGCATTTTTCTACTATTTTATTTTTTGCAGAACTGGAGAGGAAACCCAGGACCTCATGTATGTGAGACACGCACACTTGAGTCCTCCACCAGCCCCCTCCATGTGTTTTAATTAGACAGTCAGCCCCAGGAAGCACAAACGCCTTCTAACATGTGCCTGCGTGGAAGCCAACACATCAAAAACACCACCAGAGCTAAAAATAAAGGGGACTTGAAATGCATTCTTGCCACAGGTTCAGTAGTGGCACTTTAGATGGGCTACCACTTGTGCCCAAAGGAGTGGTTTGGTGCCAGAGGCTCAAATTCATAAACCCAGAGGGACTTGGAGAAATCTTGCTGCCACCCTCCCACTTGGATGTAGGAGGGCATGGAACAGAGATGTCAACTGGTCAGCTCATCCGTTCCCAGGTACTCACTGGCTTTCTCCTGAAAGTTCTGCAGGGAGTGATTGGGCTATTGAACAGGTATTTGCTGGGACCTTTGACATAGAGTAGTTATTTCATTCTGTAAAGCCCAGGGCTGGCTAAAAAAATATTCTACTTAACACATCAGCCTTCTGCTCTGTATGTAAAGTGTAAAACATCTCAGGGCTTCCCCTCCAGAGAACAAGCGCAATCCATGATTGTGTCAATAAAAATCGGCAGTAAGAAGCAAGGCTCTGTCTCTGTGTGAATCCTGCCTTCTTGTGGGGCCCACAGTGCAGCTCAGGCCAACCCAGCGCGGAGGCCTAGGAATAAGGAAACCTGTACATGACTCCCTAGTACTTGGTCTCAAAGCTTCTAAAGCTCCATGTTGGAGGAACAGGGCTTGGTTTGAATCCAAAACAATGACGGAGCAACGCAAAGTAAGCTTAGGAAGTCCATGTCATCCCTTTAACCCATTGTTTTGTGAGATGATGCTGTTAAGGTCTCTGACTCAGGGAGTTACTGAGGTCACACTTCACACATGCTCACTTCCTAGGACAGGTGTTGCCTGCAGTACCCATGGAAGCAGATATGTATGGAGTGGTGTCATTTCCTTCACCTTCAAACCTGCTCTGTGCTTCTCCAGAAATCAGCTGGAAATCCCAGTTAATTATGACTTTAGGTGTCGAGTTCGAACAGACCCCTCAGGTGATATTCAAGTCCCACAAAGCTTCTTTCTACCTCAGACTACCTCAGAGTCTCAGCTCTCTGCTTGTCCACCAAACCTACAGATAAGCCGTTCAATGTGCCCTTCCTCACGTGTTGCAATTTGATAGACAGCTTGACAAAAAACCCAGGCAGCTCTGCCCAGGGCACAGCTTGGAAACAGGAATGTTCAGAGGAAGGTGTGGCAAAGACTATGAAGCTCCCTCTCCCTCTTGGGACTCTTTGTTCTCTCAACGCACCTTCCCATGCTCACCACCCTGCAGGATCTCTAATTGCCCGTATAATGGGGCCTTTATGAAGCTCTTATTATGAGGGATAATTGACGGAGCCACTGGCCACTGGTGATCAGGTGAACCTCTCCCTCTTCAGTTTCTGGAGGGAGGCCAACTTTCCAAACTGGTCAGATCTTTCTAGTGACCAGTCCCTCTTGCTAAAGCCCCAACCCCAAGCACCCCAGCATGCAAATATATACATAGGTCAGTGTTGCAGAACAGAGACCTGAGAACACATGTCTGCAACTTCCAGGCTTCATGCAGAAGCGTCAGGGATGTGAGCCTTGAAAGGGAAAGTCCATTAGTCAATGGCACCTGGAGAACTGACTATCCACAGGCAGAGGCGCCACCCCTTCCCCAGGCTCCTATCTCTCACCAGATACAACAGTCAACTCAAAATGGACCCCAAACCCAAGTTTCCAACTATAGAGCTACTAGAGGAAAACTTGAAAGAAAAAAAAAAAGACCTTAGCTTTTCTTCAGACAAGTTCCCTAACACATGGGCAAGAAAGAACAAATTTAACCAAGTCAGCTGCACAGCAAAGTAAATCGTCATCAGAGTGGAGAAAGAACAAACAGAACAAGGTAAAATAACAGCAGACCATTCACCCAAAAAGGAATGAATCGTTAGATACCAATGGAGAGACTCAGAAAAGGCACGCAATGCAGTCTGCAGATGGGCGGATGACCCAGGAGACACTCATGCGTACACTACAGCACTGTCCACAGTAACTATGACAAAGCCAACCCAGGTGTCCATCAATGGACGAATGGATAATAAAATGTGCCACAAACACCCAGTAGAATAGTCCCCACAAAGGGATGAAATTTGGTTGTTTGTGTCAATGTAATTGGAACCGAGGGACATTAGGCTAAGTGAAGTAAATCGGGAACAGGAAGACAAATATCACATTTTCTCACAAGTAGAATGACCTGGACAGCTAGCATGACTACAGACACTCTCTGTTATAGCAGTATAGTCAGCCGTGTTTGAGAACAGTCAACTTAAAACCTCAACTCTCTCCTTAAAGGGGATGAGAAAAAGTTTATTTGGGGGCCAAATATGAGAGCCCATGGCCCCGTGAACACAGAATCAGGTCCCGCCCCCCAATTCCATTTTGCAATGTAGTAACAGCCTAGTGAAGTTTCTCTAATGACATTACGAAGTCACAAGTCAAAGCACTTCTGAGAATGCAATGGCGGGTGTGTTTCTGTCTTAGTTACTTTTCTGTGGCTGTGACGAAACACCATGAACAAAAGTAACTTGGGGGGAAAGGCTTTATTTCTGCTTACAGTTCCATGCAGCGGTCCACCACTGAGGGAAAGTGGGCAGGGACTCAAGACAGGAACCTGGAGGCAGGAACTCAGGAGACACTCTGGAGAAATACTGCTGACTGGCCCTTTCAGCCTGTTCTCTTACACCATCCAGGACCATAAGCCCAGGGGTGGCATCACCCCCATTGGCTGGGCCCTCCCACCTCAATCATTAATCAAGACAATACCCCCACAGGCTTGCCCACAGCCCAACCTTATGGAGGCATTTTCTCAGTCAAGATTCCCGCCTCTGGGATATTACTAGGTTTGTGTCAAGAGGAGGAAAGCCAACCAGCACAATTTCGTGGGTGGTTAAGGCAAACGGGGTGGCCTGGGTGGTGATCTCAGCTCTAAGCCTCAGATGCTATCTGATGACATGCTAAGCCCTCTGGTTAGTGGAAATGTGGCTTCTGAGTCCTCGTTCCAAAGTATTTACCTAGTGGTTACCTACGGAGGAGGATTACAAATAGCGACCTGGGGCCAATCAGGACCCAAGATAATTTGTTCTTCAGTATTCCAACCTCTCCACAATTGTTGAAGTTCTAGTAATTTAAGCAGCCTTACAAAATGTTCAGTGGAAGGTGTGTGTGTGTGTGTGTGTGTTTTTGCAGAATTTTTTATTCACATAATAATCAATTGAATATTTTCAAATAAGCAGTAGAGAAGATGTTGAATGTCCCTGATATAAATAATGATAACTATTTGAAGGGCTAGATATACAAATTTCCATGATCTAATTATATTACCTGTATATATTAATGAACTTTCACATTATCCCTTATAAATATGTACAGCTATCTGTTAATATAAATTTTAAGACAATAAATGCTGCTGGTGCTGCTGGCTACCTACATGTTTATCTAACATAAGGGTGCGAGACTATGTTGAGTCTAAAGTCACTTTAATTAGACAAAAAAAAAGAGAAAGAAATTCAAAAGTTAAAGAATCCTATGAGAACTTTGGGAAAGACAAGAATGTCTCCATATATCACAGTCTCGGTGTCACCAACGGCTGATCATCCTGGCACCGACTGCGTTATTTTCCTAAGGTGTCCTGTGGAGATGAGGCAGGACTGGAATCTTAGCATTGCTGGCTGAAGGAATAAAGCTGCGGCATACACGTGAGTCTTCGCCACTGGGAAGCCGCCTTTCTGCCACAGCTCCAACACGTTATGTTACTGATCACAACTGTGTTCCCCTATTCAGAGCACTGGCAGCCTTGGCAGCCGCCTGCACCCTCATGTGGGTATTATCTGGGCCACGCTGTGTGTTTATAGGAATTCCACCATTAATGACTGGGTTCTGCTGGAAAGAGGCATGAGTCTGCTCCAGTTCCCATCCCTCGCCTCAAGCGGCTTTCTCGCCTCTCTGTCCCTCTGTTTTGTGTTTTAGATTCAACGGGATCTTTCACGTCTATAACAAGCACTTGCTTTGAACTTAAAAATAAACATTATGAAAGAAAAAAAAAGTCTGGTCCAATCTGACTTGAAATGGCCCAACACGATTAGTAATAGGCTGCGAAACGCCTCCACCTTATCTCTGGAAGCAGCTGCTAGCAGCATTTTGAGGGGCAGGCTGGTTGTTGTGGGGTGATTTTTTTTTGAACAAAGCATAAGCCCCAACTGATTCATGTAGATGAAGTCCCCTTTGTCAAAGACTCAACCTTTCTAATTTTTATTCTCTCTCTTTGGCCTGATCCCAATCATTCATGCCAGCGTGGGGGTAGCCGGGCTCTAGCCTCAGTCTGGCCCGTTTTCTCTTTCTTCTTTCTGTATCTTTGCATTTCTTCTTTCTAAACTCTCCTGGTTAGATCTAAGCTCTTTCTAATTGAGGAAACATTATTTGGGGCACACAGGCCACTGCTGCTATTTAGGAGTCCCCCCCCAAATGCTGTTTGGCATTTGGAAAACTGGCTTATGTACACACATGGGGTCTTGCATGTCAACAACTGCAAAGTGAGGATAACAGGTTTGCATCTTACAGCTTTTCAAGGCCGCATTCAATGGGATTTAGTGAGAAAAAAAAGGGCCAAATGATAGTGGATTTTTTTTCTTCTTCTCAACAGTCTTTTTGAACCAGCTGCCTACTTTATCCTCTAAAAACAAAGACGGAAGAATATATATATATATATATATATATATATATATATATATATATTCAGTTCTCTTAATTCACTGAAACATTTAGTTTAGAATATTAAAATATTTTAATTATTATGTGTATAATCTCCAAGTCTATTGCAGAAGTTGCAGAAGAAATAAAAGATTGCCAGGAAGTTTTACATCAATCTCCAGTTAAACTCTGTTCAGAGAAATGGCATTTAGAATTCAGCCAAAGACGGAGCCAGCATGAAATCTTTTCTGAGCCGTTTACTCTCAAAAGATATCTGAGAAGGGCTAAAAGTGAAAAATAGCACGCATTCATTCTCAGTGAATGTGTAGCCTATTTGGGGAGATGGGACATCAAAGACCCTGTCTCTACACTGAAGATTTTCTTGGGTTCTTGGGTTGATTCCCAAGAGATGAAAAGCATCGGAAGATCACTGCATGGCAAATAAGCACCACAAACAACAGGTATCAGATCCAGGGGACAGGAGCTAGGGGGTGTGGCTATAGGAGTCCATGTGTCGGAGGGAATTTCAAACAAGTGATAGAATGCTTTCTGGATTTTAATACAGTTGGGATGTGGCAGGTAGAAAAAAACTATATCAGGAGAGGAACTAGATGAAGACTTGAAGAAGCATGTTTTAAAGTTGCTCAGGGACAATTAATTTAGTTTCTTTGCTAGCAGGAGAATCCATGCAGAGATGTCGCTCAACAAAAGCATCAAAATCATTTGACATTGGGAAGTGCCCAGAGCAAGAGATTTAAAATTTGTCCACAGAAAACTCTAGAATAAATGGATGGGACTTCATCACCACATTTGGGGAGGGGGTAGAAAAAGGCACAAAAATTATTTGAAAATTTATTTATTTCTAGAATTTATTTGGAAATGGAGAGAGCTAAGAATACGATAACACTAGATTGTAAGGTGTTTTCTATAGCTGTAGCCAGTACGTTTTGCACGTTACTAATATAAAGGGAAATAAACCAGTGAAGTAAGAACTATTAGAAGCTGATCCCCACGTGTTTGTTCACTTATTGCATGACTAAGTTACTAGCTATAATATTGGTGGCAATGTCAATGTGTGCATTCACTTTGGAAAACATGTATATGAGCCCGCAGCTCCATATTTGAACCTACCAACCAAAATGTGTACACATGTATATGAAAAACGTGTCTGAAGAAGCACACATTGGCACAGCATATTGTAGCTTCCATCTTGGCCCATTTTCTGTTGCTGTACCACATACTGAAGCATTTATAAAGCGTACCAGTGTACTTTGCTCAGTCTGAGGCGAGGGAGTCTAAAGACACCAGGTTGGCCTCTGGTCAGGGCCTTCTCATTGCATTTGAACATGGCGGATGGGCTTTCACGGTGAGACAGAGATATCTTAGGTCTCGGTTTGAATCAAGGCCTCTTACAATGAAGGCCACACCTCTTTGTCACCTCATCTTACTGTAATTACATCCTGGAAGTCTCACCTCCACATGCCATCAGCATAAATTTCAGTCATATTTCCTACCTGTTTGCTACCATATCAGTGACAAACTTCAATATATTGTTTTCTTAAAGATTTATTTCTGTTATTTTGAATTACGTGCGTGTCTATATCTGTGTGTCTGTGGGTAGGTATGCACACATGTGTGGATGTTCCCTTGGTAGCCAAAGGCATTTGATTTTTCTGGAACTGGCAGTAAAAACGGTGAATTGCCCAGTATGGGTATTGGGAATTGAACTTAGGTCCTCTGCAAGACCAGTATACAATCTCAGCCACTGAAACATTTATCCAACCTCTCAACACTTAAATTTTAAGGGACACATTCAAATTGTAAAAACTCCCTTTAGACATCAGCCTAACTATCAATCAACAATTGAATCAATGATAAATTACAGTTAATTCACAGAACATAACACTAGAGATCAGGGTTTAGTAAACATTTTTCCATAAAAGACTGGCACTAACCAGGTGGTGGTGGAGCACCCCTTTAATCCCAGCACGTGGGAGGCATAAGTAGGTGGATGTCTGAGAATCTAAGGCCAGCCTGGACTGTTACATAGAGAAACCCTGTCTCATAAACAAACAAATAAAAAACAAACAAGCAAAAGACTGGCACTAAGCATTACTTTGAGGGACTTTCGGGGACATACAACTCTTACCACTATATGATATCTCTGCTACTGTATGAATACGGCCAGAGACAATACATAAGGTAACAAGAATGGTTGTACTCCTGGAATTTCATTTATGAACAATGAAATTTGGTTCTATGTAATTACCATATTACAAAAATATTACTCTTCTTTGGATTTATTCCAACCATTGCAAAATATAAAAAGCAGTCTTAATGGGAAGTCATTTATAAAGTCATGGTTCATGGTACCAAGTATGTTTGGAGGATATAAAGATGAGATCACGTATCCATCCTTGCTTTTATTTTCAGCCTTTTTGTCTATGAAATGACCCAAGATAACAGAGCCAGGTTGTTCTTTAGAGAGTTCTACAGAAACAGGTATAAAAGAGAGGAGAGAGTGCTGCCTGCCACACTCTTCGTGTCCGTGACTCAATGGGAAGAAAACCGAGATTAAAAATAAATGCTGTGTGCTTTGTGATTTCACTTATAGGAAGCACAAAACATACAAAACTAAACTAATAATAATAAAAGCCACCAGTTCTCTTTGGACATGGTGGTCAGGCAGGCCAATCCCTCAGGCACTTGTTAGACAGTAGCTAACTAGGGTGAGCCCTTGACAAAAGCCCATCAAGCTATATTCTAAGCGTATTACACAGACAGTCCTCAACTTCCGAGGTTTCAGCTTTACGATGAACTTTCCAAGTATTAAATGCATTTGAACCTTAGAGTCTGTTTGTCTCACAGCAGGTTATCTGGACACAACCCACTGCAAAACAAAGAGCCTCTGTGTTTCAATAGAGCAGGCTGTTTGTTTTCTTCTTTGTTTTTAAATAATTGAGCATCATTTTAGAGGAGAGAATCATGTGATGGCCAAAAAATACAGAGTTTACAGATGGACAACTGGGTCTGGGTGCTGGCTGAGTCACCGCTGCTAAGTCTCTGCTCTTCTCCTCTGTTCTCTAGTTTTTCAAGAAGTAGGAAAGGGAAGAGCAATAGAACTCACATCATAAATTAATCTGCATCAAGCCCCAAACCGCTCCTCTAGGAACTCTGAATGCTAGCGATCACAGTTTTTAACCCAATGAGTCTTTGCTTTGGGTCTTACAGTTCAGCTTGTAAAGGCACCGTAAACTCTCGACTATGTCATGTATTATGTTTAATTTAGCATTAATGTCAAAATTACATATGCCAGGAGCACAGACTCCCTTCTAACTTGCATGAGACTCAGTTATCCAGGAATAGGACTCAAGAAGAGCCTGGTGGGGAAGCCTCAGCATATGGTAAGCTCTACCTGTTTTGTTAGAAAGGCCCTATTTTCTTGGAAAGGTTTAGTGCTATTGATACTGAGGGCTTGGAGATCTGGAGACCCAAAGAAATGTGTGTTCCTATTGTGAACTAGTTGTTCCCTACAAACCAGAAGGACCATGTTGGACAGGTGCGGGGCCTATGCTTCAGCTGCTTGCTTGTGTTCTACTCCACACTTTACATCCAAGAAAGACAAGGCAGGATCTCCTGGCCTCTAGGCACTTTCTAAGACATGTTCCAGCTCCTTAATCATAATCTTCTCCTGGAAAAAAATTGAAACAAAGAAAGGCAGCCGTGAATATAAAACCACATTTTACATTCTCTGAAGATCATACTGGGTACAGTGCACCTTGGCTTTAAAAACTGAAGCAGAAACAAGGCCTGATGGTTCAGTAGTCCCAGCAGCCTAAGAGGTTGGCATGGGAGGGTCACAAGTTCAGAACCTCCTGGGCTACTTAGAGAGTTCAATGCCTGTCTCAGCAGCTTATTGAGACCCAGCATCCAAACTAAAAAATTAAATATGTAAGAAAGGGGTTGAAGACAGAGCTCAGTGGTAGAGATCCGTCCTAGCATCTGAGAAACTCTAAATTTAATTCTCAGTGCCATCAACAAAAGAAGCAAGAAGCTATTTTTTTTAAAAAAAAAAAAACAGGCTAGAAATATTCATTCATTTCTCCACCCTGCAACAAGTTGTACTGATTAATGTACTTGATAAATAAAAAGCCACTGAAATCCATAATAAAGAGCTCCTTTCACATTTTGACCATGGATTGCCACAACCTTTTAACCACCTCTCAAGTGATACCTGTTTATATCATTGAGCTCATTTGTGGGACACCGACAAAAGGGCCCTTTATTGCTGAATACCAAGCCTTTCTGCTCTTTGCAGTCCTTAAGAACCCTTGGATGGACATTCTCCAACATTTTCACTAGGCAGAGAGACTGGATTATTATGTTAGGACAAAGTCCTAGATATGGATTAAAGGGCTCTTTTCTTTTAATGTGGAAAAAATGGTCTTGTGTCAATTTTATAAATCCTAGATGCTCATAGATCATAAAGTAGTTCCATAGTTGGAACTGATTTTAGGGACAGCAGTTGAAGCCTCCATGGTCACAGCAGACAGAGTGGGGCTGAAGGCCAAGAGAAGCACAATTCACTCTCTCAACTTCTCTGATGTCCTAGGGACCAGCGTTCAGAGGAGACAGGAATGTGGGGTGAAGCGAGGGAGCTTTCTCTAGTATTGGCAGCCACGCCTTCCACTCACGGTTCTCCCCAGCAGTCTTCCAGAGCTTCCTGCCTTGGGCTAATGTGCCATATTGAGATGCTAGGGAGTTGAGGAGCCACGGTAGCAGACATCCCTTGGATCCGGACAACCCAGGTACCAGCATGTTCACAGAAGGTCTGGGTATCTAGGCCCAGTGTCATGTTGCAATCGCTTAGGAGGCCTGGGAGATGATGAAGGAAGAGTGCTGGGATCCTCACTCCTTGTGGTTTATATCGTATTAAAATATTAAGAAGCGGGGCCAAAGCCCTGTGTACTGTTTCCTAGCCCCCTGCTTCTCTTTTCTGGAGAGTTTACTGCCCTGTGTGAGCACATCAGTGAGCAGTGTCATGCAGATCAGGTGGCTGCCTTGAGCAGTGGGTAGTGGGCAGGCCAGAGAGTCTCCAAAGCCCAGCTAGACCCAGAAACAGGGCCAGGTCTCACTGGCTACCAGATAGGGACAAGCATACTCCCCCTGGTATTTTCTTGGATGTTCTTCTTGGATGTGTATTTAATTTGACCAGAATCCATCTTTCCTCAAAATGAAAAATGTAAATATAGTTTTGGAGTCACCTCTAACTTGAATTTAGGGGGAAAACATTTTTCTGTATTATGTAGACACCACTGCACCACATCAGAGTCAAGGCCCCATGGCACTGCCATCCCTTCTGGCTTAGAAACATTCCTGATGCTCGGTAGACAGCCTTCCCACATCCTTCTACATGCATTGCGTTCTTGGGCCCACCTGGACCATCTGTGGCCTCTTCACTGAGGCAGTACTCATGGGGTGGGAAGTGTTTGGCAAAGAAAGCCTCAATAGCTGTCTTTAGGGAACCCACTGAGCATCCAGGCTAGTGGTCACTCTAGGGCAGATGATGGTGGCTCACTTTTGTCCAGAATACAGAAGCTGTCTTTGGCCCACTATAGGGTGAAACATAGTTTTGAAATAAATTTCCAGGGCAGAGATAACACAAGCATATATTTCCTTTTATGGTGGGTGTTACAGCACTAAACATACATAGTGGTAGGTCTCAGATAGTCCATATATCTAGAAATGAGCTCAACCTGGACTATAGGAGGGTTTCCGGTGGTTAAATAAAAGCCATCATCCCTCTGGGACTTGTGAAGTCGTTTCCCTTACTGATGTTTATACATTTTAAAGGCATGCCAACTTCTGGCCTTCCCTCCCCACAACTACTTGTCCTCCTTAGAATCCATGTGATTGGTCCACCTTCCACTCTCTGGCTATCCACCCTCTCTCCATGTGCCTTGCTGTCTCTACAATTCTCGTCCACTCTCGCTCGTCCCCAGCCCTGACCATGCCCAGTCTGCTTTCTTTTCTCTCTGCTCTGGACTCTCCAGATGGCTCTTGATATTTTCCCCCTCTTCTTCACAAGAAAAACCTTCCCTCTAACACTGGAGTGGTCACATTGACAGACTCTTTGTGACTAACCTTCCCTCTAACACCGGAGCGGTCACATTGACAGTCTCTTTGTGACTAACCTTTCCTCTAACACCGGAGCGGTCACATTGACAGTCTCTTTGTGACTAACCTTTCCTCTAACACCGGAACGGTCACATTGACAGTCTCTTTGCGACTCTCCCTCACACACACCTAGGAGATCTGATACACATTTGTTAAAATAACTGACTGACCAAGACTTGGCCCATTGGTGTGCACACACAGGAATGTGCATAGCTTAGCTCCTAGCCACATGGAACATTGGAGAATTTCATCGTGGGGCAGGATGGGTGTGGAATTCCCATTCCATTGTTAGAAAGAAATCCTTTTTTTTAAAAAAAAATTGAATTCCCTGTTAATTATTGCATTAGTGAGGATCTAAACTTAGTAGTAGACCAAAGCCTGACCTGGTTTCAGATGGGGACTAGTTAAAGGGAGGCTGCTGGAAGTTTCGTGGGAAACAGAAAGAGGATGAAGGATGGGGACAATAAGCAGGTGAAGTAGGCTTGGCTCTGGAACATGTGATGCTCCCATATGGCTGTGCAGTTTAGATAGTATGTGTGTGACTGTGGAAGGTGAATACTGTTGACACTCAGTCACATGGGCTGGTGTGTAGCTCAAGTGATAAAACATTTCTGTCCTATTCAAGAGGCTCCAGGCATGACACACATGCACACAAATTCAGCTTCTACAGTATTTTCTTTATTCCAGTGCAAGGGATGAAAACCTGTGACCGGTGTGTGCTAGGCAGGTGCTCTCTCGCCAAGTGAATCCCACCATGGCTAAGGGCATGTTCACTGAAGGAAAGGACATCTTCCTAAGAGGACAGTGACCACTCACCAACTCATGCTTCCACCTGGGGTGGGTTAGGGTGTGGTGTGTCTCTTTCTAATTTGTACAGTGTTCATATAGGACAAGATGACACGTGAACTCAGCTCCATATTGATCTTTTATGCTTCCAGCTCCCTCTTACTTAAACATCTTGGATGTTTGAACAGTAAGTATGTGCTCACTTGTGTCATGCATTCTCACGCATGTTCATGTTTGTGTTCATGCACGTGTGTTTATGTGTGTGTATATATGGGTGCTCATGTATATGTATTGATGTATATATATTCATGTATGTGTATGCTGTGCACATGTGTTCATATATGTGTTCGGGCATGTGCTAATGTATGTGTGTGTCCTTGCATGCATATTGGTATGTGTTCAAGGATATGTTCATGTATATATGTTCACAAATGTTCATTTATGTGTCCATGCATATGTATGTTTATATGTGTGTGTGAGAGAGAGAGAGACAGAGACAAAGAGACAGAGACAAAGAGAGACAGAGAGAGAATGTGTATGTGTGTGTATGTGAATGTGCTGTCAGTGTGATATTGAGAACTGAGTGTATGGTATTAAAATCATTGCTCCTTTTTCCTCCTGGTAGTCATGTGGAGAAAAGCTCTGAGGTATGGGTTGCTCCTTCTCTCCTGGCCTGCTGTGCTGTCTGTATGCATTGCCCCATCCCTGCCAGCCACTTTTCCTCCCAGGGGAAGGACAGAGACACTAGCCTGCCCAGTATACTCATGGTAAGGTCTTGACGGAGGAGCAGCGTGGTGGAGCTATAGATGCCCCAGGTGGTATCGCCTCCTCATTCAGATTGGCTACAGCACCTCCCATCACTCCCAGACCTTCTGTTTCCCAGCCATGGGGAAGGATTTTTTTATTGCTTATAAACTGACTAATAAGGGTCTGAAGCTTGTAACTTCTATGTTTATACCATAAATCTAAATCCATAGAGATGCCCACCGGTAGTTCCCACAATCATCTCTAAACCTCAATTTTCCTATCTTTAAAGTGGACCTGCCGATTGATATCCCCCAGGGTCAAGCAACAGGCCCCGGGAACCCCTCATCTGGTCTGCGTTCTGAGGCTTTGCTGTATCTCGCGGCACAGGCCCGGTGCCAGCATTGCTGTTTGAAGTCCTCCTGGTTCTGCTCCTATTTTATAAGCTGTAAATCATCAAAGACTCAGCACTCATTCCTCTTAGCCATCAGGACTCACCCCCAGTGCCCCATCCAGATCCCTTTCCCTCTTAACTCGTCCTTAATTTATAGACTTTCATGTAAAGAGAGCTATAAACAAACTGACATTTCGAAATGATGTCACATTCCTGAAATCAAACTTCAGGCTCCCAGCATCTTTCCCTTTGAGTACGTGGAGGTGCACTTCAGAGGTGATAATGCTTCTAATGTGCAATCAGGCCCGATCTCCATTCTCCCTCCAGGCTCCACATGGGAATTTAAAGCAGCATCAGGTTCTTGGGTTTGGCTCAATCGTCTTCAATTATGTATGAAATTGTAGGATGGGTGATACAGCAAGGCTGATGAGGCTAAGAGGAGAGGGGTGGGTGTGTAAATCAGGATGCGGGGAAAAGGCACACCCAGTGGTGTCTGAGTAAAAATAAATTGAAATCTGAAGCTCCATGCTCACACATTAAAAACAACAACAGCAACAACAAAACTTTATTGATTTAAAGTATTTTTTATTGTTTTGATTTGTGTGTGTGGTGTATGCATGTGTGTACCTTCATATGGTGGACATGTGTGTGCAGATGTTTTTGCAGATGTGTGCATGTGAAGGCAGGAGTCCATGTTTGTTATCTTCCTCTAACTATTCCTCACCTTAGATTTTTATATTTTTTAAATTCCTTGAGAATTTAATGTATGAAATATGATTATATCCATCCCTTACTCCTCCCCAAACAGTCTCCCCATATTCTCCCAGCTAGCCCCTTCTCCCCTTCTTCTTCTTCTTCTTCTTCTTCTTCTTCTTCTTCTTCTTCTTCTTCTTCTTCTTCTTCTTCTTCTTCTTCTTCTTCTTCTTCTTCCTTCGTCTCCTCCTTCTCCTTTCTTTCTCCCTTTTTGGTAATCTGCTAAATCTAACTAATGGGTGTGGGACTATTCACAAAAGATGATAAATCCACCAGTGGCCACATCCTTAAAGAAGAATGAGTCGTCCCGTCCCCGCCCCCCCCCGCCCCGCAGCTAGCAATTCCAGGAGCTCCTTAGTAAGGGACGGGGCCTGAAGGCACTTTCCCCATCTATGTTCACTGAAATCTTGTCTGGCGTGATCTCAGGCAGGTAACTGCTGCTGTGAGCTCATGGCTGTGATAGCCATGCTGTGTCCAGAGACATATTCAGTGCATCCCTCCTCATCTCCTGACTTTATGTTCTCCACTTCCCTTTCCAGAACGTTCCCTGAGCCACTGGGTGGTCATCTCCCCAGCCTCAAGAACCACGTTAAGATCAAACTATCAGAGAAGGTGGCTTTCAGGGACGTGAGTTCTATGATTCGAATGTGCAATTTTCTACGGGCTTCTGGACACCAGGTTCCCAACTGATGGTGCTCTTTAGAAGGGTCCTGCCTCCCTAGCAGAAGTGCATCACTGAGGTTGAGCCTTGGAGTTTATGTCTTACCATCTTCTTGCCTGAGCTCTCTGTCTCATGGTCACCAAATTCTGAGCCACAGCAGCCACTCCAGCCCAAGCTACTCTGTCCTTCCCTTCTCTGCTTCAACGGCCCATACCCCCAGGGGCCATGAGCCAAGAATCTTTAAAGTCTTCTTCATTCAACTTGTTTCTGCCAGGTATTTTGTGGCAGTAATGAGAAGAATAACAATACAACACATAAATGGAAAATGTACCACTGCTTTGTAAACTAAGGAAGGATAGCTTTGCATTTCATAAGAATAATAGAACCATACTTAAGTTAGTTTCATATGATAGGCATATATAGAAATGAGGAGTGGTGATACAATTGAAATCTTGAATGTCCCTCAAATAAGCAGGTGTTAGAAGCTTATCTCCAGCTGGATACTGCTGTGAAGTGATGGAGACCTTAAAGGTGATGCCTGGTAGGAGGTGCCTTAGGCTGTGGGACATGTGCCTTTTAAGGGGACAGTGGGACACTTCCCTCTTCTCGTTCTTTCTTGTCCTAGTTGTGACATAAACAACTTCTTGCACAGCGTATTCTCCACCATGGTGTGCCCTAAACAACATGGGCAATCACTCTGGACTCAAACCTCAAACTGTGAGCCCAAACACACCTTTTCCACAGGGTGAGTTGATTACCTCAGGGATCTTCTATAGTGAGAGAAAGTAGAGGAACACAGAATGAGGGAGATAATAGAAGGAAAGTTCTAGAAGGATGATGGTAATAGAGGTAGTAGAGAGACAATAGTATGCAGAGAGAATAGAGAAGAGAAAATGAGAGAGGGGGACATAATGACAGGAACTCAGAGATCTGATTGTTTATTATCCAGCCTTTTACAGATTCGGTGTTGGGAATTATACCTTCAGTCCCAAGGCCTTGAATGTGAGAGGTGAGAGCTCCAGCATGTACCTTCATTTGTTTTTTAGTCAGGGATCTTGCTAAGTAACCATGATCCTCTTGCCTCTGCCTCCCAAGTGTTAGAGTTATGATGTGGGATGTCCTTCTGTATATGTGCTGCTTTTATTAGCTAATGAATAAAACGGTTACAGCCAATGGCTTATTAGAGTTCAGCCAGGCAGAAAATCTGAACAGAGATATATGGAGAGAATAGGTGGAGTCAGAGAGATGTCATGTAGCTGCTCAAGAAGCAAGAGGTAACAAACCATGAGCCTCATCATAAAATATAAAATAATAATAGAAATGGGCTTATTTAAGATGTAAGGGCTAGCTAGAAATATGCTTAAGTTATCAGTGAAGCAGTGTTGTTATTAATACAGTTTCTGTTTGATTATTTGAGTCTGGGCAGTTGGGAAACAAAAGAGCAGTCTTCTACTACAGAGTTACAGCAGTGTGCTACCATTCTTGGCTCCCCAGGCATCTGGTGATCATTCACCATTCACTTTGACAGAGTCTTCCAGTTCTGTGTGTCTCTCCCCCCTAAAGCCACTGGAACAGGATGAATGAACTCAACCTCAGGTGGGCAAAGCAGATATGTGAGGTTCACAGTGTGAAGGGGCGTAAACGACCGGCAACTAGAATTAACCAGGCTAGCTTTAATATAGCTTTAATAAGGGTAAGAAAAGGGGACCTACAAAACCAGAGTTCCTGCGAAGCACAGGAAAAACAAAGAGGGAAAACAAGCGCACATGGATGGTTATAGAGGCTATTTGAGGCCCCGGGGGATCACACCCCACAAACAAGGTGATTGGTTGAGATTCCCCATCAACAGTGGCCGTGAAGAAAACCACACAGGACTCACCTCTTCAGAAAGTGCACCGTAACTTGTCTGGTAGAAGGTGTTCTGAGACGGTCGAGAGGATGTGGTACCTCTAACCAGCATCCTTGCATGCGTAAGTTTCACAGGGCATACCTTTAGACAAACATGGTCTCCACTTGTGCGTTTTCAGAGTGGGGACTGAGGGTGAGGGGACCTTCAATACTTTACCAAGGTCACTTAAAGAGTTTGTCACAGATGCACCTATCTACCATGAACCCCACCCCACAGTCAAATCTGATAACCCTTTGTAGGACCTGGAAATATGGCTTTTAATAGAACCCTATTGGGTAATTCTGGTGTGGAAATTCCTGGGATAGAAACGAAGGAGTGTCACTCATGGTGCATGTCAAAGGCCATCTTTCAGTTCTTCGTCCACTCCAGAATGACCAGTCCTCATGGCCTCGACACTCAAGCTCCACTCTTTCTCAGCCTTCATCTCATAATGTCTTCCTAACTCGTCTTTTGGATTGTCTCTTAAAACGATTGACACTTTTTATTATACAAATTCACCCTCAAAGCCCCAATCTTCCCCTACAGATGTGCCCTTTGCTTCACTGCTGTCAAGTTGGCAATGGGAATTGACAAGAGGTGCCTGGTTCTTACTGCAGTCAAACTCAGACCTCAGTGCTTCTTCACCGTGGGGCCTGCTGGCACGCCTCTCTCCCAAGCCTTTAGGCAGTGGGAACCTGCTCTCAGGCCAGCTCAGAGGAGAGACTCTCTGTAGTACAGCTCAGCTCTATCAATTTCCAAGGAGCGTTTATGGCCCCATCGTGCTACAGCTGGGAACCATAAGCTGTGGATGAACATGTGTCCATATTTTGGAGCTGACTTTCGTCAGGAATGTACTAAACACTTCATAAATTAAGTCTTTGGCTCTCGAGCCACCTCTGATATCAGATTAGTCATCTCAAGTCATTCTTTGCACAAAACCCAAGGGATACATGCGTTGGATGGTGCCAAGGATTTTGTGTTTCCTTTTAAATGGAAAATGTGTGCAGGAGAATATGTGACTGTCACAGTTAGGGTTTCTATTGCCATAATAAAAAACCGTGACCGAAGCAACTCACAGTTCATCATGGAAGGAAGTCAGGCAGGAACTCAAGCAGGGCAGGAACCTGGAGGCAGGTGCTGATGCGGAAGCATGGAGGAGTGCTGCTTACTGGCTTGCTCAGCCTGCTTTCTTACGGAACCTAGGACCACCGGCCCAGGAGTAGCCTCATCCACAATGTACTCGGTCCTCCCACATCAATCACTAGTTAAGAAAATACCCTATAAGCTTGCCTGCAGCTCAGTCTTATGGAAACATTTTCTCAGTGGAGGCTTCCTTCCTCAATTGATTCTAGCTTTTATTCAGTTGACATAAAACTAGCAAACACAGCCACCTCTCCACACAGCACAGTTGGGCACACGTTCAGATGTTCCCAGCCCTTCAGATATTGCATCCCTTTCCAGCACATTCTATGTACAGAGTGGAGTGTACTGTAGGATTAGGTTCCTTCCTAGGTTCCATAGGTGCCAGGCATTGTTGCCCACGTGGTATCTGTGTGGAGGAATTCTGCTCCTATGGCAACTTTATAAGGCAGGTGCCAGTGGGACCACCAGGTGGTGCCTGAGAAAATTCAGGCACCCGAGTCTCAAGTCTTGTATTCAGGGTCATTTATCTATTTCATTTAAGGCAGAGTTGGGCTTCACAAAGTCCGCCAGTGTTGGTAAACACCCCTGCGATGCATCTAGTTGACTGGATCATGCTCAGAGCCTGTGGAACAGGAGGTTTGGGGGAAGGAAGAGCACATTCAGTCCCCATATGTGGCTCTTCCATTTCTTCATGCAGGCCTCTCTGCTCCACTGATCTCAATTCCTTTGGACAGAAGTTCCTTCCAGTATATTAAAGTTTATTTTAATATATGAAGCTTAATACATGAAAGATACTTTCTCCTCACACATTGCTGGCTTCTTGACTGGGGATTCTATAGCCTGAGAAAGGGTTAGAAATTTAATATGAGTTTTATCTTTTATAGGGGGCTTCATAAGGAACTAAATCTCCCGAAAACCAGCTAAGCATGTGTATGTCATGTTAGATTGGAGATGAGTAACAGCTGTAGACGAGCATGATTGGACAAAGGGAGTGGGGCTGTAATAAACCGAGGGCTTATCAAAGTCTGCTGGTCCAGGTTCTTGCAGAGCTAAGTATGCTCCTGCCTTTGGGCATATGAAGGATATCCTCAGGATGAGGGACTTGCATGAGCATTAGAGGAGGGGTAAGAGAAGGCAAGAGGGACTTGCTTGCTGTTTTCCCAAAGGCCTTGTTTTGCAGTAGCAGATCCTGAACCCCATCAGAGCCAACGTCTCTTCTGTTTTACATGAGGTTTGGCTATATGAAATTGAGACTCACTAATAAAAAAGAAACCTAAAGTCTGAATGAAGTAAAAAAAAATAATAAAATCTAAATCTAGAGTTGGAACTTTTTTCAGCACCGACATTAAAACATTTATGATTTTTCATTTTGGATTTTTTTAAAATCACTTTTGAGCCAGGGTTTAATTATGTCACCCAGGTTGGCCTTGAACTATGATCATTCTACTTCCTGAGGGTTGGGATAACAGGCAGACACCATGATGCCTGGATGAATTTTAAACTTTTTGATCAGTGATTCTCATTCAGTAAATTCATGCAGGTTGTCACAGGCCTGCGAGACTTCTTGTCTCAGGCATTTTTGGAACTAAGAGTTCAATCCGTAGCCAGGTATTCCAAAGCACAAAGTGTGTCTGTACATACACATGTATTCTGCTATAGAAATTCTAGATTTTCGTATATATGTGCATATGTATATACATATATGTTCTGGCAGAGCTCCTTCACTGATCAGCAGGTGCCACACTGATTGCCAGCACATATAATTAACTTCTTTTTTTTTTTTGGTTTTTTTTTTTTGAGACAGGGTTTCTCTGTAGCTTTGGTGCCTGTCCTGGAACTAGCTCTTGTAGACCAGGCTGGCCTCGAACTCCCAGAGATCTGCCTGCCTCTGCCTCCCGAGTGCTGGGATTAAAGGCGTGCGCCACCACCATCCGGCTATAATTAACTTCTTAAAGTGACCCCTCAGACAGTTCTCAGATGAAGCCATTTTAACGCTGGGCACACTAGAATACCAGCAAAGTCGAGGAAGGCCATAAGTACAAATCCAGAATAAGCTACAAAAAAAAAAAAAAAAAAAAGAGCTTGCCTCAAAAAACAAACAAAACAAGATGGCTGCCACTTTGATTCCTTTGGCTTCCTTCAGACGGCCATTTCTCATGCATGTTTAGGAGGTGCCGGTGTTCTATGGAAAGAAGGGCCAGTAAGGGTATGCAGCAACTGGGTTTCCTCGCTCTCTTTTTTTTTTTTTTTTTGAGCCGTGTATCTCTGACTACCAGTCTGCATGAATCTTTCTATGTATGATGGTTCAGTTACAACAGAGGTTAAATATCGACCATGCTGCACTCTGCTCCATGGGGTGAGCCTGTATTTCACATGAAGCATGTGCAGAATGAGAACAGTCAAAATAACCAAACGCTGGTACCTCTGGTGCCCATGTTCCTGCCAAGAAATCTGCTAAGAAACAGTTCATAGATTGGCTTGCTCTATTGACAGGTCCTAAAAACAGGAATCGGAGTTTGGATCTTGATGAGATACTTAAATGCTTTTCATGAGAATGAGTGTGAGGTGATCCATGCAAGGAAACTAAGCCCAACTTAACCTTCTAGGGTCATGGGAATGGACCTTTGGTGACATACTGGTTAGGGCATCTTTTCTGCAGTCATCTCTAGTGGGAAATTGTCAGACCTTCTTTGCCAAGAGACACCCCTCCTAAACCTTTCTGGGAAAAGCCCGGCAGGATGCAGGTGAGGCCATGTCCTAATTGGAAAAACTTGGGGCTGCTTGCATTTCCAAAGAGTCCAGCTGAAGCTAAGGCATCAATTACCTACCCTGTGTTGCCAATACTTTTTATGTCAACTTGACGTAAGCTAAAGTTATAAGAGGAGGGAACCTCAATTATGAAAATGCTCCCATAAATTAGGGTTGTAGGCAGATGTCTAAGGCATTTTCTTAATTAGTGACCCATGAGTGAGGACCTAGCTTTTTGTAGGTGGTTCCATCTCTGGATGGTTGGTCCTGGGTTCTATAAGAAAGCAGGCTGAACAAGCCATAGGGAGTAAGTCAGTATGCAGTAGGCCTCTGCAATGACTCCTATGGTCAGGTTCCTGCCCAGCTCGAGTTCCTGTCCTGACATCCTTGGATAATGAATTATGATGTGGAAGCACAAGCTGAAAAAAAATCATTCCTCCCCAACTTGCTTCTTGGTCATGGTGTTTCATTGCAGCAATAGAAACCCTAACTAAGGCAAGTTGGTACCAGTACTGTGGGATCTTGCTATGACAGACCTGATCATGTAGTTTTGGGGAGGTTTGTGGAAGGGCTTTGGAACTTTGGGCTAGAAAAGCTTGCTGATCTGATTGCAGGAGCATGGAAGACAAGCATGTTTGGGAGAATGCAGATGGTGGAGGCCTGGCTTGTGAAGTTTCAGAGGGAAGTTTAAAGACTCAGTTGGGGCCATTTATTATTTTGAATTAAGATCCTGTGATTCTGGATAGCTGTGGGCTGAAGAATCAGCTGTGATTAACAAGATACCAGAACTGTTAAAGGGAAACCTTTGCTTTGCTGGGGTACTTAACGCTGCTTGGCTGGCACTAAGAAATTCGTGGTGATTAAGAAGAGACCAGCATCACTAAGGAGAAATCTTCTGGGATATGTTTCCTGAAAGCACAGAGAAACTGTGTTCCGGAGATGGCTGAAGTTGTATCTCATGCTTGTAGCCAAACTTGGTAACGTGAGAGTCACCCAGGTGTTGCTGGTTTTGAAGGTATGAAAGGATCTTGGAGAACAGCTGATGCTTGGCACTTTGAGGGGTCAGGAGAGGCCTCAGTGGCAGTTGATGGCTCAGGGTTGGGACAGTCATGCAGAGAATAAACTGCTTAGCAAGAAGAGCTCCGGTGTTGTGTGTCCTCCTTGCTGGCCGAGGGGGACCGCGACACTGCATCAATTCAGCCAGGCCTCACAAACCCCCATGTGCATGAACTGGCTCTTTGGAGCCCATTTCATATGGAGGAATACCTTGCTCAGCTTAGGTACGGGGGAAGGCCTTGGTCCTGCCTCAAGTGATGGAACAGACTTTGGTGATTCCCCATGGGAGGCCTCATCCTCTCTGAAGAGTGGATGGTGGTGGAGTAGGGAGAAGGAGGGGGGAGTGGGAGGATGGAAGGAAGAGGGAACTGGGATTGGTATGCAAAATAAGATTGTTTTAAAAATAAAAAATAAGAATAAAATGATAAAATCATGGCACCGATTCTGCACATGCAGTTACCCAATAAGCCCAAGTCTGAATGACAAGGACGTCAGGGAGCGAGCACTCAGCCCCTTTGTGCACCAGCTGAGTAATCAAAATTTCAGAGAAGTGCTGGAAGCCAAGGCCTGACAACAAGCTGAGACTCTCTTGAACATAAAGGACACTTTCAAAGTGAGAGGTGACAGATGTTTATTCTCTAGGTTTCTTAAAGACTGTCTTGGAAGAACTGGTTCTGATAACTGATTTCAAATGTCCTTGGGAACAGGAAAACAGGACACACGTGCACTTCTTCACTAGCATTGCTATGAAGAGCAGGATCGGGAGCCAGGATGTGAGGGGTGTGTGGGGTCTCTGAATGTGACAAGTCTACCAGAATCTGGACGTGTGCAGAAGCAGACTCTGGTGTCAGCATCCCAAAATGTTAAGGGACTGCCTAGAGAGCTCCCGACTTTCTACTAACCTTCTTACAAACGCATTTCTGAAGTCCCTGATTAGACAACCCATGACCCTGCCAGCCCAGCCAACTGACCCCAGGAGCAAGTCTAGCAGCAGCCATTTTTGCAGTGTCTTAGCTGGGATTTCCGTCGCTGTGATGAATCACTATGACCAAAGTCAAGTTGAGGGGAAATGGGTTTGTTCAGTTTGTGCTTCCACATCACAGTTCATCATCTAAGGAAGTCGGGACAGAAACTCAAAGAGAGCAGGATCCTGGAGGCAGGAGCTTATGCAGAGCTGTGGAGGGGTGCTGCTTACTGACTTGTTCCCCATGCCTTACTCAGCCTGCTTTCTTATACAGCCCAGGACCACCAGCCCAGGGAGACCACCACCTACAGTGGACTGAGGCCTTCCCAATCAATCACCAATTAAGAAAATGCCCTACAGGTTTCTCTATAGCCTGATCTTATAGAAGCATTTTCTCAGTTGAGATTCCCTCCTCCCAGATGACTTAAGCTTGTATAAAATTGACATAAAAACCCCATCCAGGACAGTTGACCCCTTGTCAACTTGATAAGCAAATGCAAGACTATTAAGCCATAATATTTCCTGCCTTGTTCATCTCCAAGGTTACACATTAATAAAGACATCACAATATAAAACATTTTACAAACTTAGAGTCCCGCAGCCTCACAAATTCAAACACTTTAAAAGTCGCTCTTTAAAAATATCCAGTCTCTTATAAAATCCAAGTTCTCCATAAAACCCCCAAATCTCTTTTTTTAAAGGTTTAAAGTCTCTTGACTGTGGGCTCCTATAAAATAAAAAGTAAATTAAGCACTTTCTTACTTCAAGAAGGAAGACCAGGATCCAGTCACAATCTGTACAAGGTAAAACTAAACTCAAAAAGTATAAATAGTGCATTGTGTAGTGTCTCTGATCCACTCACAATCGTCCAGGCTCCTCCAAAGGGCTTGAGTCACTTCTCTGGCTGCTCTGCCCTCTGCAGCACACACGGCTCCTCTTCTAGACCAGGTGGTGGTGGTGCACACCTTTAATCCCAGCATTCAGGAGGCAGAGGCAGGTGGATTTCTGAGTTTGAGGGAAGTTTGGTCTACATAGTGAGTTCCAGGACAGCCAGGGCTACACAGAGAAACTATGTCTCAGGGAGATAAAAAAAAAAAAAAAAAAAAAAAAAGAATTAAGGATAAGGCCTGGAAGCTTAGGAATGCCTCTGAAGTTTGGTGAAGTGGAGAAACTCATAGTAGGTTGTTAATTTCATGAATCCATAATAGAAGTGGAAAATCATTTGGCAAGCAAAGGATGATCTTTGATTATCAAATTATCATCAGTCAATATCTACTTTTAAAGCACATCAAATTTTCTTGCACTAACACACTCATCTAATCTACTGCCTTGAACTCTTCACTCTTCCCCCTCCTACCTCCATTTTTGCTGCGGTCAGGTGGTGGCCTGCTCTAAGCTTCTCTGTGCTGACCAAACAGTGGCTCCTTACTCTAGAAGACTCCATTCTGAAGGAGAGTGACTGCAGTCCTTGATGGACTCATAACCACCATCCGTCAGGCACCGTCCACCCAGCACAGACTGCTGAATGACTTATTCCTGAGAGCAGAAAGGGAACCACCCTATACATTTATGTGGGTGCCCGGAGACTGTAAGGGACACTTGGGGGTAATGAAACAATAACAGGGAAAACAGACTTGATAATTTACCAGACATACTATGACGAGGAATGGAGTGACTCCCTTGCTTGGATCCCATAGGGTATGGACACCTAGCACTGTGGTGATGACCCACAACACCCTATTTTCTGATCTGGCTTCTCACTCATGGCTGGTTTCTGTAGTTTTACTCCCCAAACTTACTCCAGCAGCTCCAGAAACAGCTCTGTCCAGGTACTGGACTGGTTCATCCCCTTATCAATACAGATTCAGCCCACTTCTGAGACCTCTTGAGCTCTGATGCAGCCTCTACAACTTAACTTGTATGCATTCTGTAATCAATATATGTGTCCACACACACACACGCACACACACACATATATATATATGTGTGCGTGTGTGTGTGATATGAGAGTTAATATTAATAATTAATACCCCAGCCAGACTTTCAAGGTAGGTAGGATTATATGTGAAATTGCTGCCACTGAAACCATTAAATATTATGAGTTCAATAAATTTTCAAATTTTGGAAAGACTCAAATGTGTTGGTCTATGTTTCTGATCTAATGTGTTCACAGTTTCTCCTTCCTTCCTTCCTTCCTTCCTTCCTTCCTTCCTTCCCTCCCTCCCTCCCTCCCTCCCTCCCTCCCTCCTTCTTTCCTTCCTTCCTTCCCTCCTTCCCTCCCTCCTTCCTTCTTTCCTTCCTTCCTTCCCTCCCTTCCTCCCTCCTTCCTTCTTTCCTTCCTTCCTTCCCCTGCCCCCCCTCTTTTGTGGGACTGTTTTGATTGAATCTAGGGTCTCCCTGTGGTATAAAAGCATTCTGCATTCTACCACTGAGATACATGCCTGGCCAACTGTGGCCCAACTAATCTAACAATAAGTGTGTTTCTCTGTGGAGAGGCCACAAACCCAGCAATTGCTCAGTTCATGAGACTGAAGGTCTCAATCTAGTGCTGGAGTCCTGGTCTTTGGTCTGTGTTGGAATCCTGAAGAAGTAAATTCCTATTCCATTAAAGGAATGCCTCAGGAGCCAGGTGGATGAACTTACAAGCAAAAGTGAGAGCAAGCAGGCAAAAAGCAAACAAACAATCAAACAAACAAACAAATAACCCAAAGCTTCCTCCTCCCATATCTTTTACACGGGCTACCATCAGAAGGTATGGCTTACATTTAGGATGCGTCTTCCATGGCGGGCATGCATAGCTGCATGAGTTTTAGCTGATCCTAGATGTGATCGAGTTTAATAAAAAGATTAGCGATCACACTCTAGCTTGTATTCATCCTGTGACTCACATGTATGTGCATAGACATTTACACAGATAGGGTTACTGTGTTCTGTGCGGTGTGTAAAACGACAGTTAATATAAATAATCAACATTGGAACAAGGGACCCTGCATTTTCCAGGGCCCGGATTACTAATGTAGGTAGGATGATGTGGTAGATTCTGCCACTGAAACCACCATGCCTTGTGAATTTATTGCGTTCCGCTAACTCTGACAGCGTGGAAAGACACAAATGTGTTGTCCAATGTTTGTGCCTGGCATGGTGCATGCAAGACAAGTGACTCACAGTGACTCAGTGACAGGATTGGGAGATTTGAGTCTCTTTCTGGAAACCAGATGCAGTGTGGGGGTCTGGGCCATGGATCCACTGATCCCAGAGCTTCAGGGAGCTGCTCTGGTTTGGGCAGCACACCTGTTCACAGCTGTGCTGCTGTGCAGACTCTTCCTTTTGCTTTCCCACTCATGCTCATGTCACACAGTCATGACCACGTCACGTTCCCTAGCCTCTTTCCATGGGATGAGATGGCTCATGATTACTGTGGGTGACACACTAGACAGATCAGAGACACAGGACAGACCTTCTGGATGTATCTTCCCCAAACCCCAAGCTGATGTAAACTCTTACTTTTCATTCCTGTAGGAGTCTGTAATTTAGGCACATAAGTAACCAATCAGAGAATGTTGTATTTCTTTTAAGACGTTGAGCTGTAACCAATCAGAGAATGTTGTATTTCTTTTAAGACCTTGAGCTGCGGTTATTACAGCAGGAGCTGTTTGGGTCCTGGCTGGTTTTTCCACTACAGTAACGGGCACAAGGCTATTTAATATCTACTTTGGTTAAACAAGTATGGCGTTACACTAGACTACAGAACATAAGCTTTGCTAAAGCAGACGGCAGAAGCACACTAGTCTTCCACTGTCTCTGTACTTTGAGTTTGGATGCTGTAAGTTAGAGCCCATGAACAGCCCAGTCTCTCTTAGGAAGGTACTTTGTGGCAAATGGTGAAAGGCAGCCAATCCTCAGACCATGCTCAAGGCAGATCCCCATGTAAGTCTCTGCATTATTTCTGTATCCATCTAGACACACATCTGGACTGAGCTCTCTGGATACCTTTTTGTTCCGAGCACTGCCCAATTCTCAAACTCATCCCATCATCAAATCAGCTCTGCTCAGCATGATTTGCCTAAAGGTTTTCTTTGAATACTTTCTTCCAAAGGTCTGAGCACGCATTGAAAGGCAACACCAGGTAATTCCAAGCTGGTGTCGGATTTACACCAAGGATTTGAGAGCACTGTGGCGTATGGACTCTGCCTCAGAACTTTAAACAATTGGTTCAGAGTAGGACTTTGGGGTGGCATTTCTTAGTCCCGGGGTATGTGACACCATGCAGTGAGGCAGCTGTGACTAATGGGAAGTCCCGCAGACCTCATCTGTCACATTCAAGAGTGGTGGGCAGACTGGCCTCAGCTAGTGCTGGACAACTCTGAGGAGGGGTGTGGCTTACATCACCATACTTCCTGCTGAAGTTCTAAAATTGCTGCTACCTGTAGATCTCGAAGAAACTGAAATATGAGTCCCGTGATGTTAATCCAGCCTATGTTTAATGTGGTGATTTAGAGTCTAATGTGGCTGAATGAGGCTGTCTGGGGAGTGTAAAAGATGTTGCAGATTCAGTGGGAGAGGCAACTGGCCAAATAGATGCTGTGTGGTAATGAAGATTGAACACCTTGGCTTACTTGTACTTTCAAACCCGTGTTGGCCGAGCTAGCAGACTAAAGCTACCTGCAGGAGGCAGCAGTCAAGCATGTCAGCAATGGAGACCAGGGCAGCAGGGAGGTACCAGAGATGCTTCTTGGGAGCAATGGATTTAATGGCGTGGGTGAGGTGCTAAGGGCCAGTGGGTGTTGTGCTGTGGCTATGCTAGGGTAGTCTGAAGGGGGTCAAGAAGAGGAGATTGGAGCAGGCACTGGGCAGCATAGATGGGGGTTGGAACGTGAGGACAAGGCGGTGAGTCTTTTGATTTCATTGTCAGTCTCTCTTGAAAGTGTGGCACACAAACAGACGATGACAAAGGGGACTGTTGCTGCATGGGTTGAAGACTAGGAAAGTAGTTCAGAGTAAAGCATTTGCTCAGTATGCACACAAGGCCTTAGCGCTGCAAATTAGCTTCATGATGTGTAGACAACATCACAAAGGCACACATGACATGGTGAACTCCATCTTCGTGTACACTAAGAACAGCAATATAGTTCACACTTGAAGTGTGTGTTCCATTGATGTTTTTGACATTAGGCTAAAGAAGGTCCAACCTTGGCATTCTGATCTGTGCAACCGTCGGAATCTTGGACTTGCTGCATAGATGCATTCATTGATATTTTAAGCCTCCTGTAATATAAATTTTTGTTGTAATGTTCTGGAAGTGTTGATGGAATGGCTGACCTTTGGTCTAGTTCCCTCTGGGTTTCCTTCTGCCTTGCTCTTTGCTGCAGGAATGGTAGGCTATCCTAGAGAAATGTAGCTGAGGGGAGACTTTAGAGGCCACTCCCTGAGAGAGACTACAGAGGGGTGGGCACTGGGATGAAGGGCGACTATCATCAGTGTGATGGACTACATCCATGGCTCTCACCCCGACAAAATGCCACAGCGAACTGAAGAAGCCCTGGGTCTGAGATACGGCCATCAGACAGAGCCTCCAGGAACCAGACCATCATCAAAGCTGCTGCATTTTGGGTCTCTTTCCTTATTGTTTTGGGACTGTGGGGATTGAACCCTGGGAGTCACATGTTAAGTATGTGTTCAGCCACTAGGCCACATTCAGGTCAAAGTTTTTTATTTCAAGTGTTGTTAGAAAAATACCTGTGAATTTAATTTTTAAATTTAGGTGCGTTCTCCCTTATAGAATTTATAGATATGTATTACTTTAGGCAAAAAGTCTAGCTTTCAAATTTCAAAATCCATGTGAGGTTTCTTTTAAGATATTTGGCATGCTGAGGGGCCATGTTGGGGCTAGAACTCTAAGCTGAGCATAAACTCCACAAGTACTCGCACTGAGCTCTATTCCCAGGCCTTAAATTCATAACTTTGTTTTTGAGACAGAGTCTCATTATGTAGACCAGGCTGGCTTCACACTCATAGAGAATCCACTTGTCTCTGGTCCAGAGAGTGCTGGAGTAAAGGCATGCTCCTCCATGCCCAGCCAGGGAACTTCTATTTTAAATTAAGGTACCATGATTCAAGACAAATATTCTGAAGTAGTAGCTTCATGGCCAGGAGGGGATGAAGCAGCCGGTGTGTCCACATATGGAGATATTGTATCAGAGCTCTAGAAGGAGGCACAGGCCCTAAGGCAGCCACCAAGGCTGGCGTAATTCTCGCTGTGCATTTGCTTCTCTCTATTTCAGGGCACTCTGAAGGCCATTCAAGGCCAAGTTTGAGTTTCCCTTTCTCTTAAATTTTAGAACAAGTGTTTTTCTCTTTGAACCTTCCTCAGCAATGTTGTCTGTCTTGTGTCCTCTTGGATTCTGATAATTGTCATGCTGTATGTCCAGTTACGTGCCCAAATCCTTTCTCCCTAAGTTCTGAAGTACCTCCATGGAAGGATGGCATGATAAACTGATAGATGTGTTTCCAAACAATGGCATACTAGGAGCTCCACTGGGTCCAGTGTAATGGCATTGAGGCAGTAGAACCTCAGAGAGGTGGGACTGTGTGAAAGATAATCAAGTCCTGAGGGCCCCATCCTTGTGTGTGAATTAATCCTGTTTCTCAGGAGTGAGGTCCGTCACGTGGCACTAGACTGGCTCTCCTAAGGGTAGGCTACTATATGCAGACCTGATGTCTCCCCAGAGTCACTCTGCACAGCTTGTGACTCTCTTGTGTGTCTCTGCCATTGTGTAGCCATCATCAGGTGTTCTTTAACAGTTGAGATACTGGCATCATACACTTAAACCTCCAAAACTATGAACGCACACAAAAAAATCCTCTGTTGTAAAGAGGTCGCTAGTTAGTTCCTGGCTTCTCAGCCCCAAAATAACCACACAAAAACTGCATTAATTAAATCACTATTAGCTCTAGCTTCTTATTGGCTAGCTCTTACATCTTAATTTAACCCATTTCTATTAATCTGTATATCTCCGTGAGGCTTTGGCTTACTGGGTAAAGTTCCGGCATCTGTCTCTGGTAGGGCTACATGGCTTCACTCTGACTCCACCTTCTTTCTCCCAGCATTCAGTTTAGTTTCCCCTGCCTATCTACCTAAGTTCTGTCTTGCTCTAGGTCCAAAGCAGTTTGTTTATTAATCAATGGTATTCATAGCATACAGAGGTGAATCCCACATCAAATCTCTTTGTTATATAGTATCCAGCCCTAGATATTTGGTTATGGTAATGTAAAATGGACTGAAACAGTTTGATTATCTATATCAATCTGGCCCCAAGAAGAGGAAAAAAGTGTCCTGGTTAGGGTTTTATTGCTGTGAAAAGACAGCATGACTATAGTGACTCTTATACTGGGAAATATTTAATTGGGGCTGGGTTACAGTTGAAAGATTAACTTTATTATCATCATGGTGGGAAGCATGGTATCACGTAGGCAGACATGGTGCTGGAGAGGTAGCTGAGAGTTCTACATTTGGATCTGCAGGGAGAGAGAGAAACCCTGGGTCTGGCTTGGGTATCTGAAACTTTGAAGCGTACCCCTAGTGACACACTTCCTTCAATAAGACCACATCTGCTTCAACAAGGCTACACCTCCTAATATTGCCACTCCCTAGAAGCCTATGGGAGCCACTTCATTCAAACTACCACAAAAAAAAAAATCAAGTCATTCTGTGATAGCTAATAGAAGTTTTTAACTTAATTGGATTGGGGACTACACAGAAGATTAGAAAGCCACGCCTGTGGGTGTGTCTGTGAAGTCATTTCCAAAGAGGATTTACTAAAGAGGAGAGGCCTGTTCTGAATGTGGCAGTCCCATCCACAGCCTGGGTTGGAATAAAGGGAGGGTGGTAGGTGCCCCCTAGCAATGCCTCTCTCTTTCTCCTGTCCATCACCGTGTGAACTGCCCCTCCACCTCCCTGCCATGGAAGGCTGACTTGCCCACTTTTCCAAACCAATACAGAGTTTATGGCTGAAGTTCCTGTAACATAAGGCAGAATAACAAGAGAAAAACATATTGTTGCGGAATATTCACCAGAGAAGACTGCTCAGACATGTGTTTAAGCTAATAGAAGGTCTTTATTAGCTGGCGGGCAACTACATTGGGTGTTCAGGATACCAGAGCAGCACTGAGCCTTTCTCAGGGTGAGTTTTGAAGCACAAAAACCATGCTCTAGGTTGGCATACTTCAGTTAACAAAAACAGTCATCCAGAAGTGGAGCTACTGAAGCTCAAAAACAAGATTAGCACATTTTGAGACGTTCCCAGAACTATATGGAATTTGATGGATTAGGTCTTTGTTTTCATTTTGGCTGGTGGTGCTGTCTACGTGCTGAGTTTTATAGCCTGAATGGCACTTCAATCATGGAGTCTGTTGTGCTAAGGTCTGGGCACTTACTGAAGTCGGGGGCCCTATGGTATAAATTATTTTCATGTAGGTTTTAAATGACAGAGGCTTTTTTACCAAAGAAGATTGGAAAGAAACAGTTTAAATGTATACCATTTTAATGCTGAGATTAGAAGGCACATAATGTATTGGGAGCATTTGAGCGACATTAGTTTCATCAAATTCCCCTCTGTAACCCATATCTTCTGAGATAAGGGCGTTCCTTGGTCCAACCATAGAGGGCACAGGAATCTTACAATACACTGAGGGCAATAGGGCCAGGAGGTGAGTGTCCATCCATCCCACTTCTGCTTAGGAGCTGTTGTGTGGTATCTTGAGGGTACATTTATTACACCCCACCACCCAGCTTTGCCCTTCTCAGCCCACAGTGTCTGCGCCTCTCCACTACAGTGGCATACCCCTTATTCTCCAAATTCCAGTGTCATCTGCAGGTAGTGAGGCTTTCCGGTTACTAGGTAACACACTGCCATGGGCCTCGTTGCATTCCTGGGAACCCAGCAATGAATGAACAGCACCTGATACAACGGGATTCTCAGCACCAGGTTCACTTTAGAGTCTTAGCTTTTAATCTTGAATAAACCTGGTAGAGAAGAAAAAGCTTGTAAAAAACCAGCTTGTGAAGGAGACACGAACCGCATGAACCCAGAGGGCCTAGTGTCCTCCAGGTTTGGGCAGGAGCTGATCAGGTGAGGCATACAGGATGTCTGTTTTTTTTACTAAGTTTGCAGAGTTATACCGAGGCTGGTGAGCTACCGAGCACTGGGGGTAACTATTGTCAGTCCAAGACGCAGTGGCAGCAGGCACCCCTGCGCTCAAACAGAATGTGTCCTTTCTCTGTTAAAATGTCAAGCTAGTTTTAAAGGGGTCTTACTTTATTGTTATTTTCTTTCACAGAAGATTTTGAGGTGTGAACTGAAGGGTGTTATTCCTCCCCCCGAGTTTGACTGCTGGGTTACCCAGAGTGCCGGTGCCCGGGAATGAATGGGCACATTATGCTGGCCATTAAAAGTTGTGGCTCTTAATTAAAAACGTGATCTCGGGTCTTTACGGAGACATTGTTTAGGTTTTCTCTAGCTGTTAACACATAATAAATCATTTTAAAAGGGTCTATTCCCCCTATCGCGCAACGGGTAGTGCGTTTTTAAAAAGCAATCGGAAAATAAAACCGGGATTAAATTTCATGTTTGACAAGGTGCTAAGGGGCTCGGCACCTCAGCTGGGATAAGACAAGAGGGCTTCGCTTTAGTCGGCCACTGACCTCGTCTTGCTGACTCTGGCCTGGCCTGGTGGGTTCACGCTGGCAGGGTGACGCTGGTGTCAAATGTTTATCTTAGCGATATCAGGACAATTCGCAAACAGTCCACCCTCACCCATTTTCTGCCTATTATACCACAAATGTAAAACTGGCAGTTGTTAAGAAGAAAAGCCTTCTGTGATTATGAACTCGCCAGGAAGACTATAAAGCGAAGAAGAACGTGGGTCTGTATGGGTGAGGGGGAGGTGTCCCATGATCATCCCGCATACTAAATATCCTGTTCTCCTTCCATCTTCCTGTTACAGCTTCCTAGAGAGCAGAGTTAATGGCTTCCAGTCCTCACCAGAGATCTGAACTTTCCCGGGATGAACCTGGCCTCAGTCTGAATGGTGGTCTGGACCTCCTGACTTACAGGACTAGTCACACAGCCTTTGCGCCGGCACAGTGGAGAGGAGACTGGAGGGCATTTGGCATCTCTATTAAGTGGTGCACCCTTTCTGGATGCCCGAGGTCAGTATTCTTCTGCAGAGGAGGAAGACAGCGGGTCACAGAACTGTCACTGGAGGACACTGTGAAGGGGCAGTTGCAAAGCCGGTGATGTGACCTCAACTGTTTCACAATCAGTGGTAGAAGTAATTCCTGTGCAAAATTTTGAGCTGGATCTAAAGATCTGTGCCCCCGGGGGGGGGGGTCTATGAGGACAGAGGCATTACCAAAGTTTGTTGCTGGTGGAGAAGCTTGCTTACTGTCTGGGTGACGTGCCGTCTGCTGGGAGCCTCGGTGTCGTAGTTCCCCATCTTGCCAGCAGAGGGCAGAAAGCCTCTCAGCTTCACAGCACCTGATGTATGGGCTCCTAGACTGGCTTTTCCTCCCCTGTCCGGACTGTGACCTGCATTCCCGTGTGCCATGGAGACCACACACAGCGGGCAGTGGTTTCCTAACATGTTTACTGAAGGGAAAGGGGATTTAAAGAGAATTCTCTAGAAATTACAAAATACCATATTTCTCATTCCAGGTTACAGTCCACTCCAAAATGGACCTTTAACCTGCATCCTTAGTTTCTAATCTGCTGAAGCCCCTTTCCCTGGAGTGCAGCCCTCATCCCTGTCCGCCACCTTGGCTCTCTCCCTGGCTTTTCCGTGCTATCTCCACCTCAGGAGTGTCCGTGTCTCAGGCAGGGTCTCTGCCGCAGATGGCAAGGATCGTCTCATTTCTCTCAAGATTCTACGAGGATAGTTGCTTAAACCTGGGCTATGCTGGGTTGTGGCACAGGTCCGCACTTCAGTTGGCGTCACCGCGTCAAGGCCAGCGCACCTCTCTCCACTGCTTCCAGAAACGTACAAACCATCCTTCCACACACCACGAAAGCTCTGTGCTCGTCAGCCAGCTGCTGCTGCCTCTGGGTAACTGGGTCTCAGAGCGGGTCTCCAGGGTTCTGACCAGAGAGGGTTAAGCTTACGATTCAGGGAGGGCCCAGGGTGAAGCAGCTTGTCTCATTCTGGGAAGCTTGTCTTTTGCATCTCTTCGGTACCCAGGCTTGGAAAGGAAGAGATATGGGAGAAGCTGGAAGGGGATATGGAGAGTAGATGCGATCACATTTCATTGTATACATGCAAAATTCTCAAGCTTAAAGAAAGCTATTTGTAAATCGTGGATGTGACATGTGTATAATGTATGAGCTTATGGGTAAAGTGAGCGCCACCTCTGCCACACTGCTTTCCCGCATTTACTCCTCATCCTTCCTCCCCCTATGAGCAGAGCTCCCCCTTTCTCATTCCCACTCCTTTCTTACTGGTTTAACACGTGTGGTGCATGCTTGTATGCGTGCATCTGTGTGTGTGTGTGTGTGTAAGCTATGGAATAGATGCATGTTTCCCCCAAAGACCATATGTATCCCAGCAACATTTTTGGGAGATGGTGACTTCTTTAAGAAGTGGAGCCTATTGACTAGAAGTGAGATCATTGGCCCTCACCCTTGAAAGGAATAGAGAAGCCCTCTCCACAGATTCAACCCTCAGAACTTTGCAAACCTTTTCTGTTTATAAGTTGATTATATCAAGTATTTCATTACTAACTGTGCGCATGTGTGTGTGTGTGGTTTCCAAAACACAAGCATTATACATATTGTCAGATTGAATTTCTTAATATTAGAGATACATTTTAGGAAATGTGTTCCTAAGTAATTACATCATTGTGCAAACAGGAAAAAGTGCCTTCACAAGGCTCTGGCTGTCACAGGCCAACAGCTTTCTATGTCCTTGATGGAAGAACTGAGCTGTGCTAGGTGTGAGACACAGGAGGTGGCTGGCAGGGAGATACAGAGCACGGTTGTGGGGTGAGCTATTTAAGTAGGAGAAATACACTCCAAATAACAACGAAAAGTGCGGTTTGCAACTATCGCTATTCTTGAGTATCTTAGGCGGTCTGATGGATGTGCTCTGGTTTCCTTATGAGGTGTCAGCCACTGTGTGGAATCACACAAGCTGTGTTTTCACACTCCTGGCAGCACAGGAGCTTTGTTGACACAGCCCCAGCACAGACATGGGAGTGGCACACTGAAGGCCACCAGCAGGTGTGAAGAGCTTTCCTAAAGGCCTTGTGTGTGTGTGTGTGTGTTCACACACATGCGGGGGCAGTCTTCTTCGTCTGTCTCCAGATTGAGTACTATTCATATTCTATACTTAGAAACAGTTTTGAAGCTAAAGTGATACAAACTCCTTTTTAGCTTTTAGTACTGGATATACAAATATGTCACCTTTCCACCACCATGTAAGTGTGTGTGTGTTGTGTTTGCTTTGAAAAACAAACAAAACAAACAGCATCAACAAAAAATCCAAAACCTCTGGCCACCTGGGTTTTGCTTTAGGATCTCAGTGGCTGCCCCTGAGGGCATTAGCTTGGACTTGACCAATTGTCATTCTGTTAAGAAGCATCAAGTAGGGAGTGGTGGCACCTGCCTTTAGTCTGATAGACCCTGTGCTCAGGAGGCAAAGGCAGGCAGATCTCTGAATTTGAAGTCAGCCTGGGCTAGTCCTATTCATGAGAGACACACAGTACAAATCTCTCTCTTCTTCACTCTCATTTTTTTTTTTATAGTTGAGATTAGGGCACTCTGCCCTCTGAAAAACTGAAACGTGAGTGCAGCACACCTTGTATTATTATTATTATTATTATTATTATTATTATTATTATTATTATTATTTATCAGTGTGGGTGGACACCTTGCTTTGATAAAATGGGAAGGAGCCTTGATCAGAAGGTTCCTTGCGGTTAGCCAGGTGTGGCTGGGCACAGATAGACTGGGTCTTTGTCACCAGGTTGTTAGCTGTAGAGAATAAAAGGAACCATTATTCTTATTCATCACCTGAAGTTATTAGCAAGGACAATAGCCCACAAAATAAGAAATACCCTAAAAAATCAGTTCTTATATCACAATTGCAAATGATATTTGGTGACGCAGAAATAGGGGAGCCATCTCCAAAAATCAGTGCAGCTAGACTTTCTGATTAATCCCCAATTTGAAAACACATATGAAAAAAATGTGAAACATGGCTCAGGGGACAGCTGGAGGATGGCTGTGGGGTGTGGGGGAGCGGAAAGTACTGGGATTTGGAGAAGCACAGGACTGAGGGCGCCTTTGAAGGCAGGTGCAGCTGTGGGCTGGGAGTTAGCTCAGTGGAGGAGCTGTTGCCTAGTGTGTATGAGCTTGTGGGTTCCATGCCCAGACCTCAAAAAAGAAGCCCAAAGATGCCACCAGAGCAAGAATAGCAAGGAATGGACACAGAGGGGGCAAAAGACTCAACTATTGTTAAAGTTTTGATTCCTTTTTAACTGTTGTCTACATTTATCTTCAAATTAAGAAGAAAACAAGGAAGGATTCTCCTAGCTCGCAAGTTTTCCAAGGCAAAGTGGACTTCATGGTTTTTGGTGTGTTTGTTGTTAGTTTTATGGTTTGGTGTTTTTTTTGTCCTCTTTGGTTTTTGTTTTGTGTTTATTAGAGTCTTGGTTTTTGTTTTGAGAGAAAGAACATGAAGTTGGGTTTGAAAGGAATGGGTGTAGAATCTGGGAGGAATCAGGAAACTAGAGAGAATATAATAAAAATATATTGTAGGAAAAATTTTCAAAATATATAATTACAATTGTTTATTTTTGATAAAAAGAAATGGTTTAAATCTTAAAAGTGGCTGTTCAAACTATGAAAGGTATATATATATATATATATATATATATATATATATATATATAGTTCAAACATATATATATTACTATTCCAATTTTACTAAACATTTTACCCCTTAAATACAGTATCTAGTGATGTAGTCTAGACTCTTCTGGATCTTGTGATCCTCCAGCCCCAGCCTTCTTAGTGCTGAGGTTACCGGTGGGTGCCATCACAAGTAGTTTTTCCTTGACTGTTTCTCAGAACCATTCTGAATTTAGAATCCAGGTTGACAGGTTGTTTTTTCTCTCTGCTCCAACATAAGATTCATTGACCTCGAAGCCAACATTTCAAATATACTTTCAGTATCTGAAGGGACCTGCTTACAGTCAGAAAAGAATCTTTGTGGGCAAGTTTTGGTTGTTCTGTTATAAGGCTCTAAAAGTCTATTTTCAAGTCTAATCCTGTCTATTTTGTTTCAGTTTTCATAATTTGCTTTCCTAGAATATATTCCATTTTATTAAAATAAACAGAAAAGAACTGGGGAGTTGAGTTGGTTGGTAAAATGCTGGCCCTCTAAGCTTAAGGACCCAAATTCAGATGCCCAGGATTCATGAGAAAAGCCAGATGTGGTGGCTCCTGCTGGTAAGCCCAGTCATGGGGGCAGAGGGCAGAGACAGGCAGATTCCTGAACTCATTGGTCAGCCAACCTAGCTATCAAGGATCTTTAGGCTCAATATGAGACAGTTTCAAAGGATAAATGTGGACGGTGACTGAGGAAGATCATGTCAACTTTGGGTCTCCACGTGTGCATACGTTCACACAACACACAGACATATACACACTCACACACACTCACACACTCACACACACATCATACCCACACTCAAGAGCAGTGGTCTTTAGGGATAAACAGATTATTCATGGCTGTAAATGGGTGCAAATTTTAACAATCCTGTCTTGGATGATAATTTGTCCATCTTTTATTTAGAATTTAATTTTGAATTCCTTCTCTTTTCTTTTTTTCAGTCACATACATACTTTAGATTTACAGAAAAGTTCAAGAGATACTAGTGTGCTCTCTAGCCCTCTCGGATGTCAAAGTTCTGATCAGTTATTTTATAGACTGTACCTTAACTTGGGTTTCTTAGATCAGGCGGAACTAACATATCTTTTAAAATGAGAACACAGCTGTCGTTCCAATTTAGCTGATGGAGGCACATTGCAGTACCTCTGCCAGATGCCTGAACTTATAGTTGCCAGACCCTGCATTTGTTGCATGTGTATGTGCATGTGTGCAGTATATATGTTGATAAAGTTTAATTTATAAATTAATTGCACAATCAAATATCAATAACAAAAACTACCAATAGGATGGAATCCTTAAGAAAGCATGCCACAATAAGTTTCTTAAATTTTATCAATTGCTTATTTCTGAACTTTTTGACTTAACTGTTCCCACCTGTGGTAGACCGTAGGGAACAGAAATCCTGGGAAAGAAGACTGTAATAGGCGAGGAGAGTGGGGTATCATCCATTATGTTCCTATTCATCCTTATCTGTCACCTTTCTCCCAGGGGATGACTTATTTAACCCTACAATACGCAGAAAATAGGGATTATTAGCCCATATATGTGAGAAAATCCTTACCCTCTGGAGTACAGTTTCAATGTCCATGATTTTTAAAAAAGACTTGTTTATTTTTGTTTCATGTATGTTTTGACTCTGTGTATGGCTATGCACTATGTGAGTGCAGTGCTCATAGAGGTCAGAAGAGGGCATCAGAGCAGACAATTGTGACCATCATATAGGTGCTGGGAACTGAACCTGGGTCCTCTGGATGAGCAAGTGTTCATAACCACTGATGCATCTCTCCATCCCTAATGCCTAATTTGCTCTTAATATTTGGTCCCATTCTGCTTTCCCAAGCTAGTTTGGGTTGTTGTCTTTTTAGTCTCCTTCACGATGGGGGCTTCATTGACTTATAACACAGTGTATTTTGTACAGCTTCCTTTCTGTTTTGTGCTGTCTTTGTTTCCGAACCGACTTTTTTTTTTTTTTTTTTTAAATTCTACATGCAGTAAGATCAACTCATTTTCACAGAGACACAGATTCATCTCCCACTACAGTGACAGTCAGACAGGTTTCCTCTCTATCTCCTCACAACCCTTGGGAACTGTGTCTGATCTTTATTATCAGTGCTTATACCTTTTCCAGGGTGAGCATTAATGTAACTACCTCTGTATACACAACTTCAGTCTCTGACTTCTCCCTATAGGGAAGCAAATTCAAAAGTACTTGTATACAGAGGGACTTCCTTACTCCTTTATGCTGTGTGGTGGTGTCAGAATGTAGGGAATTCCAGAATGCGGTTATCAGCTTATCACTGAAGGCTGCTTGGGTTGACTTAACCTGCTGGTTGGTTTAAAGTTTGCTTCTTTGTAAAGAAGCTAATCTAGTGAGATCCCCATCTCATGAACTTTTAGAGGCCTGTGAACTTTTATCCTCCAAAGCAAGACCTTGCCCACTCTGATTTCTGCACCTCACAGCTTCCTCCCATATGTAGTCTCTTCCGTCATTCACATCAACCAGAGCTCAGTCCTGGGGCACACAGACTGTTTCTATTTCCAGCTCTCTGCTGTCATCTGGAGGGGAAAGGTCCCTAAAACTACGCGTTGGTGATATTCAAACAACCCCTTCCAAGGGAGTGTTTCATCAGACTGCCCAATCACCTGTCTGGCCTAAGAAGAATGATCTCTAAATGTCTCCACACCCTCTTCAGAAGTAATAACTCCATGAAATGAGAAGGGATAGTTTGATTGCAGTAAGCCCTTGCTTTCAAGTTTCACGTCAAGTTGTTCACAGAAAGTCGGAACATCTGTGAGGAAGAATGTGGTCCCCCACTGCAAGACTCTGCCTTTTCAAGAAGAAAACATGTTTTCTTCCACGTGGCAGGATGGCACCAGGCTGGGATCCTGAGACCGAAGGAAACAGAACTGTGAGAAGCTTAAGAGTGGCTGGCCGTTTCCTTAGGAGCACTTCCTAATGACTCTGGATTTTTTCTCAGGTGTAGGACTGTAGGGTTTATAGCTGGACAAGCCAGGCCATCTAACTGTAAGCCAGTTCTTATTGATGGAACCTTTTCTTCTTTATGATGACAAAATAGCACCAGTGGTTTTCTGTCCATAGTATTCTAAGGCTAGATTTGGGTTCCTGTGATGTTCTCCCCACGTATTGTTCCTGGGAGTGTTACATTGTGCAACAACAGGGGTTTAGAAGCGTTATTAGGGGTGTTACTCAATTGATTATGAGAGCTACAGATTACTTAATTCCAAGTTCCACATGCACATTTGTACACACACACACACATACACACACACCACTCTCTCTCTCACACACATACATACACTCTCACATATATAGAGTTGGTCTCTGTCTATTGGTGTTAGTGGGTCTTCATCTAGCCATTCAAGCCTTTCTCTACCTGGTAACACAGGGGAAGCTGGAGATCAAGACTGCAAAGGATGGGGATGTTGCTGTTGGCTTGAAGAAGGCCAGCAAAGGCCAGGCTCTAAGGAACCTATCATATCATAAATAAATTCCTGGGCATCAACAGAGAGGCACAAAAACAAAGGATCTTTTTTTCTGCCTTTGGATATATAAAAATAGAGTTCCTGGAGATGCAGCAGCCAACCTGTGACCATGAACAGTTAAATCCAAGGGTCTAATCAAGATGGGAGTAGAGAAAAAAACAAAAAAGAGGTATGGATCTCGAAGATATGCCTTGACCAACTTCTAACCAGTCTACAGCTAGCTACCAACTTCTCAAGACCTTGTCATGAGAAAGAATATGGCTGGGCTGCTTCTGGCTAACTAACTGGGTTTTTATAGTTGAAATCATTTTCTAGGATACAGCACACACTCCTCTCCCTTACCCATAAGCACGGAAAACGCAGTCTCTAGTGCTCTTCCCCCTGCTTTACAGCATTCATTGCCACTGAGAGTCTCGCTTTCTGCCTATGTGAAATAATAGAATATACCGATTAATTTCCTATCAAATGCTAGGGCCAGGGGTAAGAACGTAGACAGCAGAGTGACAAAGAGGCTGTAAGAAGAGCTTAGGCGAGAGAGCCAGTTTATCAGGCCAGCTTCAGAGCTGTTATCTCATGCCTTTGAAGAACAAAAGTGCAGAGAGGAGGGTCCAGGATGAGCGGAGGGTGTGTGCTTTGACATGCCTTTATCCAAAGCAGTCTTTGGAGCTGTAACCCTGGAAGCCTGAGAGGCGGGGAGGAAACACTGGCACACTCAGTGTAGTTAGGTTTTCCACTCTGGGCTTTGACGGCAGCTAGTGTCAAGGGAACAGGGTAGGTAGCTGTGTCTCTCAGCCAGGCATTTGGACACGCAGAAGGAAGGTATTCTAGCCTGTGAGCTAAAGGCAGATCGGGAGCCCCTGAGCTTAAACAGTGTCGCATTTGTCCTAACCATCCTCCTGGCCTAGACTGAAAATTCACCGGGTCTCACTCCTGTCCAGGGCTGTACTTAAGTCAGTGTGTGATCTTGTACACTGTCCTTAAGTCCTGTATAATCCTTGATCTGTCTGAGATCTGGGGGTTCGCATACATTGGGATGAGACTGCTCTGGAGTACTCGTCTCCTACTCCCTCCCCACTCCTTCCCGGCCCCTACTTTCCACCATTTCCCCTCTGCCCTCTAATGAAGCACAGGACTAGCCCCTGTGATCCCCACACCGTGCTCCCCACACCATGCTCCCAACACTGTGCTCCCCACACTGCGCTCCTCACACTGTGTTCCCCACACCATGCTCCACACACAGTAATCCCCGCACCGTGCTCCCAGCTCCCCACACCATGCTCCAAGCACTGTGCTCCACACACCGTTCTCCACACACCTTGTTAACCACACCGTGCTCCCCACACTGCTCCTCACACTGTGCTCCCCACACTGTGTTTCCCACATCGTGCTCCCCACACTGTGTTCCCTATACTGTGATCCCCACACCATGCTCCCCACACCATGCTCCCAACACTGTGCTCCCCACACTGTGTTCCCCACACCATGCTCCACACACAGTAATCCCCGCACCGTGCTCCCAGCTCCCCACACCATGCTCCAAGCACTGTGCTCCACACACCGTTCTCCACACACCTTGTTAACCACACCGTGCTCCCCACACTGCTCCACACACTGCACTCCTCACACTGTGCTCCCCGCACTGTGTTCCCCACACTATGCTCCTCACACTGTACTTCCCACACTGTGTTCCCCACACCATGTTCCTCACACTGTTCTCCCCAGACTGTGTTCCCCAGACTGTGCTCCCCACACTGTGCTCCACATACTGCGCTCCTCACAGCTCCTTTCTCACTCTGCGCCTGTGCAGCTACAGCCCCTTCTATGGCATACTTTCAATGCATTCCTGGCAAAGTCCTGTATGCCATTTAGAATGAGTTGCAAGGTAGCTTCTCTCTTCTTCCTCTTCACATTCAGTCCATCAAAGCGGCTGGCACCTGGTTGAGTGCCAGGCTTGTGCGAAGTCCTCAGTAAGAGCCCATGGGGCTGAACTGGGTTGAGTTAATACAAAGCCAAGGCTGCCTCTTTGCAGCCAGGCCTACATTTGTTTGTAAGTCTATTGCCTTCCCTATATCACAGCTCAAGTGCCTGAGGGCAGCCATCGGGCATCCATTCTGCCTATGCCTTTCCATGCTGACCGCTGGCTGTGGAAGTTATAGATCATCAGCCTTCCTTGGTGTGCGGAACTCTTCAGGCACTAGTGCCACCTGTCACAGCCAGCTTCCTGAGCAATGCGTGTGTGAAGTTGGCGTTACCTCCATGTGAGAGGTGAGAAACCCTGGGCTTGGATCGATGGGTGATTTGGACACAGTTACATGGATGTGAAGTTGCCTAAGGGGGTCTTCAGTCCTGACTGATAAGATAGTGTTTTATTTTATAGTTTGGAGATAGGATCTCACTGTGCAGTTCAGTCTGTTCTAGATCTTGACATTCTCCCGGTCTCGGCTTCCTAAGTGCTGGGATTATAGGTGTGGGCCACAATGTTCTTTCATATTTTATGTTGAATGGCCTCTCGTTTTAAATACTTTTTTTAAATATAAAAAGTGTCTTCAGGTTGGAAGGAATTCTGTTTCTCTTGCGGTAACTCTCTCATTTGTCAGTGGAGGCTGAGGGAGTTAATAAACCTGATCAGGACTGGCTCCAGTGGAGCTGAGGATGGCTAGGGAACCAGGGGATACTACAGAATTTGTGGAGGGTTTCTGGCGCCCAGGCTTCTGATACACAAAAGTCTTGCAGTCATTTTCTGTGTCAACTCCTGGTCTCTAACTGGAAGCTGCTGTGACTGGGGCTAACAGGCTCTCACAGCTTATAGGGTGAACATCCTGTTCACCAAAACCAGCATGGTTCTGGCCATGCAACCTCAGTGGCCTCCCAAGTCGGAGAATTGCTTTGTTACCCCAAAGAAATACTACTTTTATTTACTTTTTGAGACATAGTCTTTCTTGTAGCTCAGGCTCATTTATTAGTCTCCTGCCTCAGCCTCCCCAGTGTGAAATGCCACCTTTGGATGTGCTGATCAATAGGCATGGAATTCCTTTTTTGTCACCTTATGTGGATTTCTGTGAATATGTGCTTTGGCGTGTGACTCTCTCTTGTTCCTGCCTGTTTGGGGAATGCACATCAAAATATCTGGGTTTTACTGTGCATGTTAAATACACGCATTGGGCATGCATACTGTGTTTTAGGTGTGACGTTTTATGTCTGTTCTGTGTATTTGTAAACTGTGGTGTCTTGTATGTAGGTATTGAGGTATTACAGATGTTGATTACGTGTGCTGTAGGTGTGGGCTGAGTAGGTGTGTTGAGCTGTATTTTGTATTTTGGGTGTTTGTGTTGTATGCTTGTGTATTGTATCTGTCTGGAGCATGTGGTATGTTAGGCATGTGTCTTGTGTGAGTATTAATTTGTCTTATGAGTGTTAAGTGTGTATTCTGTGTTTGGAATGTGTATTGAAAATTTATTGTTTTATTGTGTTGGGTGTTTGTGTTATGTATCTATGTTAGATCTGTGTTTAGGATGAGTGTTTCAATGTACATTGGTATTTGTGTTATGATAGTGTGTGTGTGTGTGTGTATGTGCACGAGCATGCGTGTGTTGGCAACAGAAATGAAAGGGTGGAAGGGAAGGGACATGTCTTCTTACTGAGAGTAGTAGGAGCATTGAGAATCTCCAAATCCCTAATCCCTTCACCCAAGATTAAGCAAATAAAATTGTTGGTCTGAAAAAGTCAGATTCTTGATGACTCCAAAGAGACAGCGGCAAGCGAGTCAAGGAGCTTAGCTTCCTATCAGTCAAGCGATAAAAGGGACTGGGGCTATGAATGACAGTTGGAGCAATATGCTCTAATCCGATTACTAAGAGACTCAATGTCACTCTATATTAATGGCAGATTTTTTAAAACTCTGCTAAAGAATTAGCACTCATCGTCTAAAGACTCCAGTTATTGCTGAGAATGCAGTGATGCTTGTGCAAGACCTAAGGCTAAGGGCTAGGAGATGGCCCAGTTGGGGCAAGGGATAGGAGGCTGATCTCTCCCATAAGAGTCCTTTGTCTCCCCTAGGGCTTCATCTGAACCATCAGCTTCTCTCCACTCAGAAGAGAGGCTGGGGAGTGGGCCACAGTGCTATGGCTGAGTGAGGGGGCAAATATAACACCCAGTAAATAATGTTTAGGGTTCTCTAGGTATGCTCTAACCCCTATGCGGACAATTCTTCACTGTAAAGCTGTAGGATTTAGCATCTTTAATGTTTAACTTATTTGGTAGAAAAAGATGGCAACATGATGGGAAAGGATAGAGAAGCCTGACAATCTCTGGGGATGTCCTTGGAGACCCCAATGTGAAGCAGGACATAAGGATACAATTTTCAGGAAAAACCACTCCTGGGACCCATGTTTCAACTTTAGCTGCTCTGTTTCCAATCCAAACCAGGTTCTTAAAGCCTGAGGCTCCTTTCTCAGTGCAGACCAAGGTCAATGATGTGTACATTCTCTTAATGGAAGACTTATTCCTGGAAGTATCCAGACATTTAATGAGTTGGGTTGTGATTTAAATATAATTCACCTGGAAGATGAATGGCAAATTATGCCACTTTAAATACCCTTAGCCTGGGTGTGTATTGGGCATGCCTAGTGAATATGGGGGAGTGTCTGGACACAGTCTTTGGGAGGACATGCAACATTTGTGAAAGAATTGAGTTTGACAACAGGCCTGGGCTAAGAAGTCAGTGGCCTTACTGAGTGACGAGAATTCACTTGTAGTTCTGGTTAGAAATCAAGATTATTCCATGATCTGTTTTCTTGACATGAACATATGAGATAATCTTCTCTTGTTTGTTTCTCTCTCTCATTTTAGCAACTTGAAAACACTGGAAAGTCTTAGTTCATTAACCACTTTCTTCAGAAATCTCAATTGTTAGTTCTACGGGGATCAATATATCTCTGAATTGAGTTGAGCACTACCATCCCTTTGGGCCTATCAGTTGACTATGTAGATTCCTAGCCCTATTCTATATTCAGTCAGAATTTTATGACCACAGCTCCTTATTGAAAACTGGTGGTCTCCCAGGTTTGGGAACTATTAATACTGGGCATCTTAGGTAAGAGGTTGATCAACCAAGTCATAACTGATAACAGTTGGGTTTCTCTGTTGGGTATGTGTGGAATTAGAAGTATAAAGAGTATGAGTGTAGACTTGAATCCATCCTGTTGCTTATGATTTGTAGATAAGATGTAGAAGACTTTGCTAAAAGGAATGACTTGTCCAGTCTCTCCCATTCACGAGGGACAAAAACCAACTTTCAAACTCATGGTTGAATCCCAAAGCCCATGGTCCTTCATCTGCATAATATAGAGGAAGAAAGAAAGACATGTGTGGGTCATGAATTCCATGGCTCATCTCTTCTTGGTGGATTTTATCTCAATGTGTGCCTTCTTATAGCTTTTATAATGGTTATTTTCTTATGCTTAGAAAATGATCAACATCTTCTGTTATGCACACACAAACTTAACTGTGAACATGAACAGAAGTCAGAGCAACAGAGACAGCCCCCAGGAACCACTTATTCTAAACACAAGAGTTGGATTCACACACAACATAGCTGAAGAAAGTCAGATTGTCTGAGTTAGAAAGAAAACCTGCTTTTTCCTTGCCAAGCTATGATTGATATAAGCAAAGGAAGAGTCTGAATTAGAAAGTAATGGAATACTTACTTAATGCACATGAATAGATAGACGTTGACGGGGACAGCAGTAGTCAGGGTGCTGCCCTCAGCAGCTTGGGAGCAGCTCTATTCAGAGTCCTCTCCCCACTTAGGTGGAGCCTGAATTCTTAACTTTCCCTCAGAAAAGGAACTTCAGGTCCTGCCAGTATGAGACAGAGGCAGATTCTGTTAAGAAAAGATCTTAACAAGGATTTAAGCAAAAGAATCAAAAGAAAGAGAGGCACTTAGGAAAAAGCAACGTACCCACCCACATGGGTCATCCTTAGAGCCAGTCCAGCATGCTGTGCAGAAAGGGGATGAAGGTCAGGTTTTAAAGTGACCATCAGAAAGGGGTGTATTACAGCTATCCACGGAACCCATAGCTGGGCAAGCAAATTATTTTACTTCCTCCAGTTGTTTCTTAATTTCCCATTCTTGTGTAATGAAAAGACAGTTCGATCCCTTTCCCATAGTGATAAGCAAGTTTTCCAGAAGCAAAGGCAGCTGTTAATACCCCACATTGTCCTCTTCTTGACTCACCTGCAGGCCCCTAAACCTCCCAGGCATTCCAGAGTAAAAGACCCATGGCCCTTAGGGGATGCCTGGCTCCATATTAAGTTTCTTCATACACCACAGAGGACCTGTGTGAATTATTCCTCAGATCTGAGAACTCTAATGACTGGGATAGAGCAGCTCATTTCTGGGCAGGCAAAACCACAGCGCCATCAGTGTAGGGTTGGCTGTCACTTCATCACAGCATGACGCATGTGATTACAGCTGATAGAGTAAACCATAGATCATGGATACTGGGTAAAAATAATTAAAACAAGTTTTTAGTGCATCAAAAGTTTTTAGTCTTGTCTGTGAGATTCCCATAAGAGTTCAGGGGTGTATCCAAACAAGCTGTACGTCCATATCCAGAGGTCAAATGTGCTTAGACTTCAAACATAGCTCATGGTCGCTAAAACATTTTTTTTTTCCAAAACAGGGTTTTGCTGTAGTTTTAGAGCCTGACCTGGAGCTATCTCTTATAGACCAGGCTGGCCTCAAACTCACAGAGATCCACTTGCCTCTTCCTCCCGAGTGATGGGATTAAAGGCGTGCGCCACCACTGCCTGGTTTAAGCATTCTTATCTGAAATATATATATGAAATGAATATTATTTGTATGTAGTCAATCTTTGCAGAAAGTTTGGCTCATTCTGCTGTAATTCTTAACTCTTAGGTAGTGAGGTATTTCAACCAGACTCCTAAGTAAGAAACTCTTATTCTATCTCATGTTCTCTGAGTTTTCCCTGACTTTCTATTCTATCTCAGTGGATTCTAAAAGCTGTGGTAGAACCTTCATCCAGTAACTGATGGAAGCAGAGGCAGAGATCCACAGTGGAGCACTGGGCTGAGCTCCCAAAGTCCAGTCGAAGGTGGGAGGAGTGAGAATATGAACAAAGATACCATGATGGGGACACCCACTGAAACAGTCTACCTGAGCTCATAGGAGCTCACCTACTCCGGCTTCACAGGGAAGGAACTGGCATAAGGCCAAACTAGGCCCTCAGAATGTGGGTGACAGTTGTATGGCTGGGGCGGACTGTGGCACCACTGCCAATGACACCAGGATTTATCCCTACTGCGTGCACTGGCTTTTTGGAACCCATTCTCTTTAGATGGATACCTTGCTCAGCTTAGACATAATAGGGAGGGCCTTGGACCTTCCCCAAAGCAATGTGCCTTACCCTCTCTGAGGAGTGGTTGGAGGTTGGGTGGGGGAAAAGGTGGAGGGGATGGGAGGAGGGGAGGGAGTGGGAATTGGGATTGATATGTAAAATAAAAAATGTTAATTTTTTTGTTCTTTTAATAAAATAAAAAAGAAAATCTCCTTTAAAAGGTGAGCACTGGGATGACAGATGGGCAAGGCAAAGCGAAGAGGGCAGTGGGGTCACAGCCCGTAGATGTCAGTATATTCCAAAGGATGCAGCATACAGAAGGCAGAGTCCACGCTACCTCCACAGCCCCACCAGGAAGGGCATCTGTTTCTGCTCTCTGTCAGGCAGTGCATGTCAAAGGCCACTGCCACTCTCTGTCTCGGTGGCAGTTTGACAGCCAATGTCCTCACCTCACATCAACGCCTTCTGCCAGTCATGGCCATGGTGGTGACCTCCTAACTTCTCTGCTATGAGAATGTGTTCTTTCCCAGTTCCTGGGGAGGCAGTAGAAAGAATTTCAGGGTGAAAGAAATACAACCAAGTTTATTGGTTGTCACTGTGAGGTGAGAGCAAGCTCAGCTCCTTCTCTAGTCTCCTGCCATCTGAACTGGATGGAGCTTAGAGTGAGAACCAGGGGAAACAAAATATGCAGAATTTTTGGGTCTGAAACCCCAGGATAAATGACTGAGGTGCATCTTTAATATATCAAAGTGAACCTGGCCTCCAGGGTCTCCCAGTATCCCTCAGTCCCTGTTACAGGGTACAGCCGGCATACCCTGTCCCTTGCCCTAAACTTCTCCCACCCTGGGGCTGGGCTTCCCTTCCCTCACCACCTCTTCCCTTTATAATACAATTATTTTGGTTACTCTGCCCTTTTCCTTTTGGTCCACCCTTTACCTGCCAGTTCTTTCGGTCTGGCTTTCTCCTCTCTCCTTCCCGCTCTCCTCACATGGCCTGGCTCAGAGTCATGTTCACTCTGGATACTTTCAGGTACCTCTGAGTACACTCTCCTTTTATCTACAACAAATCTCCTCCACCATACCTAAAGCAGTCATATCCTTTCTTTTTTTCTTCTTTATTCCATTCAGTTTTCAGTTGGGCAGTTGTTTCTTGGTCTTCAGCTGGTTATCTGAGATCCACAAAGACTCAGAAACTGTTTTCTGATGTAGTTTTCCTTCTGCCTTTCTTCCTTCCACAGGTCTCTCTATTTTCCCTCTTTCCTTTTCCTTTCTCCTCTTTCTGCTCCCTTCTTCCTTATCCCCTCCTCTCTCTCCACTCATGAGAAAAGACCTTGGGAACAACAATACATCACACCAGTGTCTATAGAGTATCCCGGTAAAGAAGAGTCTCTTCGTCAATGCATTAGTTTCTTCCCCCATTACTGTGACCTGACTGAAAGCAATGTAAAGGAACAGGGACATATCTGGACTCAGTTTGAGGGGTCCGAGTCACTCAAGGCCAGGATGGAACAGCAACGGTGGCAATGTGCTGTGATGTTGGAAGCCCCTCGAGTGTGGGAGGATCACGAAGAAGAGACTAGACGAGAAGTGAGATGGATTATGTAAAACTTAAGTCTTCTCCATCTTCCTCCTGCTTTGCCCCACCTCCTGAAAGGGCCACATCCTCCCTAAGACGCTGCTACCTGATGGGAGCTAAGAGTTCAAACACACAGGCCTGTACGAATCATTAGATATTCAAACTATTGAAGTTAGAATGGAATCAGCCAGGAAGCAAAGGGGTTAAACTCAGTTACTTATGATCAAAGTTCCTCAAAAACATCGTCAGATAGTATGCCAAGGCTCAAATTCTCACCATAAACATACTTTTTAAGTACCAGTCTGTGAGAATTGCCTAATCTTTCAAATCTTTACTAGGAAGACAAACTTGTATCCAAGAAAAATGAAGTAAGACTTCAGTAAACAAGGCTGATCCTTCAGTTCCCTGAGATAAGACTTGAAGGTGCATTCTTTTCATTGGGTGTTTTTGTTTGGCTCTGTGACTGGCTGCATCTGTGGGTGCAGAACACTGAGGACGGACCCACTACATTTGTCTACTGTCATTAACAATGGTGGACCTGGGACACTGTTGGACCTTCTTTTTGGCAGTGACTCCTCTTGCCTCTGGAGACTGATTCTCAATTTGCTATCCTGATATGGACTTTCCTTCTGGTTTGAGTTTTGTGGTCTTTGTCCTGGGTCTGATGCTGAGGCTTTTTAATGCAAAAGAAGGAAAGAAAGAAGGAAAAGAAGGAAAGAAAAAAGAAGGAAAAATGAAAGAGAGAGAGAGAGAAAGAGAGAGAGAGAGAGAGAGAGGACACGACTGGTTCTGGGTTTCGGCACCAAATGAATGAAAATAAATAAATAAAAAGGAAAGAAAAATAAATGACATCTCCTAGGTATGGTGGAGGAGAAAATTTATTATAGACATGTGGGAGAGCATGGCCAGAGGCAGGCACATCTGGGACAGTCTAGAGTGGACACGAGCTGTGCCATGTGGGGAGAAGGGGACAGGACGGGAGAGAGGAAAGAGGGTAACCAGGTGCAGCAGCCAGGAGCCCCAAAGATACAAAAAAACATTAACCAAAATGGTAGGATTATATAGGGAAGAGCCCTCAGGTGGAGAAGTTGAAGGTGGGGTGGTATGTCAGCCAAGAGGACCTTGTCACAGGTAGGGACTGAGGGGTACAGGGAGAACCTGGTGGCCGGCATCCACTTTCATATGTTAAATAGGCTTCTGAGCCATTTGTCACAGGTTTGAAACCTGACAGCATTCATGCCCAGATCTGGGTTCACACAGAAAGTTAAACTGACTTTACAGAGCGTCTTGGTGTTTGTCCCATGTGACTGTTTGAGCTCTCGCTTGGATGTCGTCCCACTCACCCCTCCTCACCTGCCATGACTACATCTTTTACCACCTTCTTTCCAGGTTAATGGCACCAAGCTTTTTCTGGGAGTAAGGAGGGTAGCAGGGACACCTTTAGGACTTGTTGACTTTTTTCTTATTCCAATATTTGAAAAATAATTACTGATATTTTCAGGACTATCTTGAGGATTCCTGTTTCTGAGGAGAACTATCCAGTAGTAGCTGAATGATAAAATCTATACAGAGAATGAAGAATTCAATTTGCACAAGTCATTGTGTCTTCAAATGGAAGTTAATTGGAATGGACTGTAACTCTGCCCTGCCCCCAGTTCGAAGTAACAGAAATGAGGAAGAGGAAGAAATTATAGAGAAGAAGCAAGATGGCACCAAAGGACAGGGAGAGGGAAGGTTGGTGAGAGGTGCCTGCTGAGCGCCCTGGAACATGTGGAGAGGAGCTCAGTCCAGTCAGGGCATCATTCACTGAGGTAAATGCTGCATCTCAGTGTGCCTCTGGTGATTATTAACTGGACCTCATAACATTTGAACTCTGTGTGGTGGTGAACGTGGGGCCTAATACTCCTTGGGGCTTGTACTTTATCACACACCTAGAAAACAGTTAAGGGCCACAGAGAAAGTATTGCTTTGGGTTCTTCTTTCTCAGTCACTGATTAAACATTTTTTCCCTCTTTCTTTCTTTCTTTCTTTCTTTCTTTCTTTCTTTCTTTCTTTCTTTCTTTCTTTCTTTCTTTCTTTCTCTTTCTTTCCCTTCCTTCCTTCCTTCCTTCCTTCCTTCCTTCCTTCCTTCCTTCCTCCCTTTCTTTTTTTGAGACTGAGTTACAATCTATAGCCCAGGTTGGCCTTGAACTCACTCTGTAGATTAAGTTGACCTTGAATTTGTGGCAATCCTCTCACTTCTGCCTGGGGGGGTTATATGCATGAGCCACAGAGCCTGTTTGTTTATTTATTCACCTACTTATCAAGTCAAAACCACAAAGTGGCCAATTAATAAATAAATAATTCGCTGCAACCAGTCTCCCATATGTCTACTTCTGCAATATGTATGTATATGTGTGTGTATGTATGTATATATGCCTATGTGTTTGTACATGAATGACTATATTTGTGTTTGTATATGTGTGCATATGTTTGTGTATATATTTGTGTTTGTATATGTGTGCATACGTTTGTGTATATATTTGTATGTATATTTGTGCATATGTTTGCATATATACGTATACCTGTGACTTCATAGAGTTCTTCATTGACTTTTAGTATTATTATCACATTATTAATATTAAGCAATATTGGTACATTTGGCTTTAATTTTCATTTTATTTTTTTGTTTTGGAAATAGAGTCTCATTATATAGCCAAGGGCGAATTTGTTTTCAAATTCACCTTGACCTTTTAGGTTCAAGCTTGCAGCACCATCCACACCTCGCAGGTTATTTAACTTTTGCTAACTCTCCTTGTATTAAGGGCTAACATGTAATGGAAGGTAGTACTTCTGAGCAAAATCGTAGACCCTCATTCTATGTTTTTACACTTGTCTTTGATATGGTTTCCAGCCCCCGCAATGGTAGACACAATTATTATTTACCATATTTTGTTATATTTGACAAAAGCTCTTGCTATCTAGCCCAGACTACCCTCAAACTGGTTGACCTCCTGCCTCTGCCTCTTTGATATGGGATGTCCTTCTGTATATGTGTTGCTTTTATTGTATAATGAAAAATGCTTGTTTCGGCCAATTGCTTAGCAGAGTGAAGTCAGGCAAGAAATCCAAACAGAGGTATAGAGAGAAAGTAGTTAGAGTCAAAGAAATTCCATGTAGCTACCAAAGGAGACATGCCAGAAACTTACCCGTAGGCCACAGCCTCATGGTGATACATAGATTAATAGAAATAGATTAGTTTAAGACGTAATAGTTGGTTAGGCATTCGGTCTGAGGATTCAGTAGAGATATCAACAGGACGGTCAGCTTAAGAAAGCCATACCCTGACTCCTCATGAAAATAACAATTCAGCAAAAGTACACAGGTGCCACAGATATGAGTACCACCTTTATAACAGCAAGAGGTCAGAAGAGAAGTTGTACGCTCTGATGTCATACACATATGTGTGTATCATCCTGTTTCTCACGAACACGTATTCTTGAGTGACAGTGACCACCAAGAACTCAGAAGTGGACATAAAGGTTGTGCCTCCTTTCAGTGCACCTCAGGACCTTTAAATAAGATGACACAATTACCTCTGTGAGCCAAACAAGAGGTTCCTAAAACTGTCCACAGTGGCAAAACATAGCAGGGTTTTCTCTAATGATGAACTCACACAAGAAGGTCACAAAGGCACTTGGTTTCTGTTCTCTGAAAAAAGGCAGCAATGGCATCTCTGTTCTCAAGCAAGACTGGAGACGAACATGGTAAGGTAAATGACTTGGAATCCAGCTGGTACAGCAGCTTTTCCACACCACACCCTGCGCTTCGGCTGCCACCCAAATCCCTGCCTTGCCACTCCCTGCAGGTGTCCTAACAAGGGAGGGCACTCAGATGACTCCCTGAGGGAGACAGGGTTTTAGTTCCGTGGTCAGAAGGGAAAGGAACAGGGCCAGGGGCCAATTCAGAGGATGTCTTAAAAGGTAAAAAGCAAACATGCAGTGTCTTTAAGGAGATGCTAAACAGAGCCCTAGAAAAGCTAGAGGTTCAGGTAAATAACTTGGCACAGCCTGACCCAGTTCAATCCTGGATAATAAACTCTCCTACATCTCTTATGAGGCCCACTGTCCAGAGTGTCATGCCCTCAAAAAAAACAAGGCTTAGGCAGATTGGTGGAACCAAAAGGTTAAGGTGACCTGCTTTCCTGGTACAGGGACGTATTTTAAACCTTCTTTCTTCCCACATCCATTTACGAAGCACTGGAGCTAAATCGGTGCAGAAGAAAGTCACAGATTATAAGCTACCTCTTTTGGATTTTATCCGTGAAACCTGTAAGCAATAGCACTCGTGTTTTTCACTGCCTTCACAGCACTGAGAATTCTAAGTGAAATTCATTTATTCAAGTAAACTGCATGGTCCACGGTGGGATTTGGTGGGTTAAAACTAAACTGCTGCCTACTATGGCGGCTATTTCACCTTTGTGTAGGCAGGACTTTACCTTTGTTTGATTACAAGTTTATCTTTATTCTAAGGAAAACTATAATATAAAACTGAATTTTGGAAAAAAAGAGTTAGTTAATAAGAAGTCTGAGCTAATAGGCTAAGCAGTGTTGTAATCAATATAGTTTCTGTGTGTTTATTCGAGTCTGGGCGGCCAGAACCAGCGAGTAGTCTCTGTTTACATCTCTGGACTGCTAATATCACAGATCTATATCAGAAAAATTGCTCTCTTTTATTTTTTTAGTGGAGAAAAGAAAGTTTACTTGGAAACATAGCTTATAAATTTAAGCACTAGGTTTTGGCAGGGCAATATGCTTCTAATGCTTTTGATATCCAGTCTTCTACAGGACACATGCTAGGCATCCCTCACTCAAAACACTGAAATCTGAAACACTCCAAGTCAAAACATTCACGTCACAAAAATTTGTATATTCACAGAATTATTAAAATATTATGTAAACAACTCTCAGGTTATAAGGACATGTTATCTATGAGATATAAATTAATTTTATGTATTAATATGGGTCTCATCCCTGAAATGTCCTATAAAGTGTGTGGAAAAATATTATTGTATTCCAAAATAAAAATAAGACCCCAAATTTTATACTTCTGATCCCAAGTAATTCAGATGAGAGAGATCTAACCTGAGTTAATACTGAACACATAAATCATTTAGCTATGCTTTGAATTATCTTTAATTTTTAAAAAATTGTCCCACATAACGTATTTATTCTGTTCAACTAAATCTACCCATGTTTTCTACTTTGGGTTTTTTTTTTTTTTTTGATTTTCGAGACAGGGTTTCTCTGTGGTTTTGGTTCCTGTCCCGGAACTAGCTCTTGTAGACCAAGCTGGCCTCGAACTCACAGAGATCCGCCTGCCTCTGCCTCCCGAGTGCTGGGATTAAAGGTTACAACCATCCAGTTGTTCTCAAACCAGTGTAGGCTCTTATTGTCCATGCTGTGGTTCCCCTACATAAATATTTAGATGCTTTTTTAAACCATATCTGGAATGCCTATACAGTTCTATTCATTGTTCAACATTGTTTTAATCATTCTATATAAACATTTTAAGGTACATTTAATCCAATAGAGGGATCTACTGAAGAAGACTTGAAAGGAAACTCCTTGTTTCATCTTATTTCCCTCCATAAAGTTTGTCCAGTTTCTTCAGACACATCTTGGCATACCTTTGGGAAATGCTCAACCATGTTTCCATTGCATTTTCCTGTTGCCTCCTGTTCTAGTTCGCTTTTCTCATCACTGTGGACAAATAACTGGGAGGAGCAGCTTGAGGAATTGGAGGCTCCTTTGTGCACACGGCCCTGCTCATAAAGTCTGCCATGGTGGGGCAAGCACAGCAGCTGGGTAACTCCATCTAGAGATCAGAATCACCAGCCTCATGATGTGGTGGACCAGGAAGCAGAAGCTAGAAGGAAGAGCTATGACTTTCCAAGGTCCACCCGAGTGCCTCATATTTTTTGAGATGCCACAGCCTCCCAGAACAGCCCCCATCAACTGAGAACCAAGGGGCCAAAGTGCGAGTCCGTAGGGGACCTTGCAGGTTCAGACCCTAACAGTTCCCACTTCCCTTCTTAGAGGAGCGCTCTTCTGGTTCCAGATACGTGTCTGGAGGAATTTGTCCTGTTCCGCTATCCTCAGCATTGCAGAAGACTGAAGCAGTGGGGCTCCACTAAGCAAGGAGAGTCAGCGTCTTCCTATGTCTTTACACTGAGACTGGAGAGCTAAATCCCCTACTGGTGATGTGAGATAAAAGATGTAAGGAGTAGGAGCTGAAAGATGCGTTTCTGACTAGGTGCAGGAAATTGAGTTGCAATGACCAAGCCTGAAGCTGATGCCCAGAGAAAAGCAAGCAAGAGCTGGAGGGAGATGGTGCATCCATCTTCCAGAAAACTCCAGACTCAGAGACTGGCTGACAACTCATGGGAGCAGAGGACCAAAGTATACACAGGTGTTATAGCCACCTTCAGGTGTCAACTTGACACACTTGGGAAGAGGGAACCTCCACTGAAGAAGTGACTAAATCAGACTGGCCTGTAGGTATAGCTGTGTGGCATTTTTTTTTTTTTTTGATTTCTGTTTGATGTAGGAGGGCACAGTTTACTTTGAGCAGTACCAGTCTTAGGCAGGTGGGTCTGCCTGTATAAGAAAGGTAGCTGAACAAGCCAGAGGAAGCAATCTATTAGCCAGCAGTTCTCCATTGGTTTTGCTTCAAGCTCCTGCACTGAGTTCTTGCCTTGATTTCTTGTGATGATGGGCTGTCACTAAAATAAACCCTTTCCTCCTGGGTTGGCTTTGGTCAGTATCTTATCACTGCACCAGGGTAGCAAACTGATGCGATGATCTACCAACTTTCCTGTCCATAGCTTCTATTTTCCCTAATTTAGGTCAGAATGACTTCAGACATTTGTAGCTGAAGGGATCCTGGAAGTTATTGGTATGTAAAGTAACTATTACCTTTTGCATATTCTGTTACAGGTAACCAAACCAAAATAATTTATTATTTTAAATAGTTTATATGTGAGTTTATCAGATCTTCAAAAAGAAATTCATATTATTTTTAATAATAGTGGCCCATAATTTCCATATCGCCACACGTGTATGTATATTTTCATTGTATATAAAACTTCTCATGCATACTCCATTTGGGTTGTATTTTCAAGAACCTTCCAAATCTACATAAAATAACAACAGTTAGGCCTCTGGGCTTCCAGGTTATATATGGCTTTTGTCTTATGGAGTTGACTTCACCAATGCTTAAGCCATTTCATGGTCAGCAAAACAGCCCTTGAATTCATTATTCAGCTTAACCCTTGTTCTAAATCATAAATTTTTCATTTCATGGAAAAATGTATATATGCTTTCCTCAAAATTACATACTGTGTGCTCATTTATTTTCATTTTTCCTAGTTTATATTAATACAACTGAAATGTGTGAATTTCCCTAGAGCTCAGTATTGATGTTTAAATATTGACTTTTTATTTCCCCTTTAAATTAATAGTTAAAATAATATCAGGTTAGAATTACAATTTAGTTGAATTTTCATTGAAGTTTTCTTAATATATAGGCTCTCTCTCTCTCTCTTTCTCTCTCTCTCTTTCTGTCTGTCTCTCTACGGCCAAAGACTGTAGTACAGATCCTTTGTCTTTACTGGGGAATTGAATTTATCTTCTCATTTATTTTCTCTTCTTTTTATATTGTTTGGTATAATCATTTTAAATTTCTTAAATATTTATTTTTATTATATGCATATGAGTGTTTTGCCTACATGTATGTCTGTGCACCCCATGTGTGCAGTACCCATGGAGGCCAGAAAAAGGCGTTGGATCACCTGACACTTGACCTACAGATGGCTGTGGACTGACCTATGAGTGCAAGGACTGAAACTCTACTCCTCCGGAAGAGCAGCCAGTGCTCTTAACCTCTGAGCCACCTCTCCAGCCCTGACCATTTGCCACTCGTAGCATCCCTTAGCTTCCTGCAGTTCTTTGTCTAAAGTAAAAGTCTCATGAGATTTCCTCTTCCAAGCCATCATGTCTGTTGGTGTCATCCTTGTTTGGATCCTGTTTAGGCAGCCATGCTGAGGAGACTTCAAGTGTGCAGTTTCTACCAAGTGGTCATTCCTGAAATCAAATACATACAAGTAGCATTTATGGATTAAGCAAGATATACATATATATAATTTATGTAGAAAAATATGAATGCACATATATGTTTATATGCATGTATACTTTTCTACATTTATTTACACACATGTATATGTATATATATTATTTAACAACAATTAAAGACATAAAGGTATGAATTAGAGCAAGAGAAGTAGGGGCGCATGGGAAAGGTTGGCAGAGGAAAGGGAAGAAAATGTAACTGCATTTTAATTAAAATTCCAAAAAATGCTAAAAAAATAGTTTAAATGTAAAAGCATTTATTCCTCAAGAGCTTCATCCATAAATACAGTGCGTTTTGATCGTATTATCCCTTAACTTCCCCATGCTCTCTCTAAGCTTCCATGTTATGACTTAGTGTCTTCTGCTTGAGTCCAATTAATGCTGCCCATATACAAATGAATGTGGGGATCTTCACTGGAGCAAGGACACCCTACCACCTACCAATGGCCAGACTCTAAACAACAACATCAACAACAACAAAAAAACCATACCAATAGCTCCTTAGTGAAAGGTTGGCTCTGTAAGCTTACATCCATGTCTGAATATTGGCTGGCTTTGTCTTGCATAGGTCTCATGCAGGAAACCAAGATTGCTATAAATTCATGAGTACCACAGTTATATTATGCCAAGAAAACCACATTTCACAGCCCTATCTGAACCCTCTGTCTCTAACATTCTTTCTGTTGCTTCTTCCACAATGATCCCCGTGCCTTGGGAGTAGAGTTAACATAGCTGGGCCATTTAGGTGTGAGCCCACAACAGTCACTCATTCTTAGCATTTTGACCATTTATGAGTCTCTTTATTAACTGCTAGTCACTGAACAAAAAAAGGTTCTAGCACTTGGTATGTATTCTCTCCTGTGTCACAGGCCTCAAGAATAATTCTAGAACAGTTGGTTACCCCATAACAGCCACACCACTATTATAGCAATGCCCACACCTGTCCTGGCAGACAGGTTCATGTAGTTAACAGCTTGGTAAGACTCTCGGTACCTCTTCTCTCTCAGTCTCCTACATAGCACCTCCTAGCACAATGGCAGTTAGTAAGCAGGAGAAAATTTCCTTGTCAGTTCTGGATTGATTTCTTACTGTCTGCAACCAAGGAGAGAGGTATATTCAACAACAGACTATTACTATCTGCTTATCCAAGAGAAATAGCAGTAGTTTGTGTTGTTTGGGGGGTCTATGAGGTTTCCCTGGCTAATAACTCATGCAGAAGTATCTCATACCTGCCTCTGATATTTTCATTTAATGACCCATGCTTTCTGGCAGCAACATTGTCTATGTATGCAGGATACCAACATTCAAATCATTCTGTTTCTTAAACCATGTTATTGAATTAACTTGTAAAATAGTGAGTTACCATAAGGCATCCTCATATATACTTAGTGTGGGTTAACTCAATCCGTGTAACTGGAGGTTTTTCTCCTACCTGCCAATTCCCAAATAACTACTCTGAGGCTTACTATTAATTATAAACCATTTGGCCTATTGCTCAGGCTTATTACTAACTACCTCTTACAACTTAAATTAACCCATAATTCCTATCTATGTTTAGCCACATGGCTTGATACCTTTTCTCAGTAAGGCATTATGATCTTGCTTCCTCTGAGTCTGGCTTGCAACTGCGTCTCTGCCTTTCCTCTTCCCAGAATTCTCCTAGTCTGGCTGCCCTGTCTGTACTTCTTGCCTGGCTACTGGCCAATCAACATTTGTTAAACCATTATGAATGACAGATCTTTACAGTGTACAACAGCATTATCCCACAACAAACCCATCTTTTCCTTTTCTTTATACCCAATCCCATCTCCACTTAAACCTTTAATTCCCCCAGATAACTGACTTTCTAAAATTCTAAAATATGGTTAGTAGTGTTAATCAAAGTAGAAGAAAAAATAAATAATACTCCTCAGTCTGTTCACCTTTTAATTTAGATTTACTAATTATATTATTCATATAATCTGCATACATATTTTTTTAGGCGGAGTCTCATTATGTCACCCTAGCTGGACTGGAATTTGCTATGTAGACAAGCCTGGTCTTGAACTCACAAAGCTTTGATTGCCACAGCCTCCCCAGAGACACCATGCCCTACTAATTTGAATACTTTTTAAAGGGACTACTTAGCTTTTCAAAACCGAGACATTTTCACTACAGTTGGCCAATTCAGTCTTGGTGGGAGGGGGTGTGCCTAAATATTGCAAATAATTTTCCTTTATTTCCATGCATGTAATTCGATTCACAAAGACCAGATTATTTATAAGTTCTCTGGTAATTTCAACTATATGGATATAAAAAGGGTTCCTCTTGTTTATTCCATATTTTTTCCTACAAATCGCATCTACTCTACCTCGAGGTTAACTCTGATACTTGCACTGCTGAGCATGACCTTCAAACTTGACTTTCATCCGTTTCCTGTTCATCTCTTTGAGGCTCTCTGTCTTGGCTTCAGTATCAAGCAGTCCACTGGCAAGTGTGAGTAAAGGGGCTGGAATGGGGATGCTGAAGCACTGGCCAGACTTTAGACTGAAGGAACTGTACAGACAGTCACTGTGGGCAGGGTCTCTACAAGGACATCTGTGAAAAGAACATACAGCAAGACTGAGATAGCAGAAGACAGATGTTCATGGAAGTTTTACAAGTTAATAAAAGAGAGAGAGAGAGAAGAAAGAAGATCGAGCGGGTGGAGAGAATGAGGCACACTCAAATGCAGATGGAAAAAAGCCAATGACATCATGAATGGAAAAGGTGATAATTGATGGGTTCAAATCTCTGCAGAATCTTGGACTAAGATTCGGGTTTTAAGAGGGGGGTTAGATTTACACAGGAGAGATCAGTCTCCCACGGTTCCATTAGGGAGCTGAATGTGACCGTTGGGAGCACTGATGAGTTTGCAGGGTGGAATGGCAGGAAAGGGGTTTTCATCTTCTCACATCCGTTTTATTATGAAGCAGGCCAGCCAGCCAGCTCTCAGCTGATAAGGAGAAGGAGTGGAGTAATGCAGAGAACTCCAGCGGTGCATATTTCAAATACCCACAATGAAAATCAGGAGGCAAACCTGATGAGAGAAACACAACCATTGTCCCATGGTGCCCTAACTCAGGAGATGGAGGGCGCCATCGACAGGAGCTTGAACTTTTTATGGGTGTGTGCAGCGTCCTCCTTTCTTTCTTAGCCGCCTGGAAATAGCAGCAGGGAAAGTAAAATAAAAAGGTAAGCTGGTCACACTGTAGATTTTGCAGGGCTGACGTGACTCAATCCCAGCACACCAGTTCACTGCAGAAGGACGATAAGGAGGGTGGCTGAGTGGCAGTGGGTGCAGGAGGAGCAATCTAGAATGAGAACACAGTATGAACTGAGCTGGTGAAGATGGCTTGTATTATATTATTTGATTGGGGGGCTGGGGATGGAAATCAGGGCTTTCCATACTGTGCTAAGCAGGTCCTACTTTCCCCAGCCGTCGGAAATTTTTTCTCTCATTTGCCTTTGAGGCTGTGTCTCTAGACAGCACAGGTTGGCTTTGAAATCCTGATCGTCCTGCTGTTGCCTCTTAAGTGGAGGCCGAAAGTTCAGCAGGGAGGGGCAGGCTTCCTTTCCTGATCCAAGATTGACTGCTGACAGATCAACCTTGTGCGAGCCCCCTACAGGAAATCACAGCTGCTGTGGAATCGCTTTTGCAATGGCCAAGTTATGCCCCAAAGATAGCGTTTCGAAGCCCTTCTTCCTCTCTTCCACCTCTCACATTCATTCCATTCTCTCCTCTTTGCTGTACCCTGAGCCTTAGAGGGCTGCACAGATGTCATATTTAAGGATGAGTACCCAACCATCCTTTGTTCTCAGCAGGTTGAGCATCCATAAATCTCTGCATTCCTTCCTGCTCACTGCAAATAAAAGCTTTGTGAGGCCGAGAGTGGCATTTATCTCTGGTTATAAGCACACACATGTAGAAGGTAGTTTCGCACCATGTCAACTTAGCAAACAATAGGAGTGAGTTTCCCTTGCTAGGGATGATAACAAGTATCTGACTGGGCTTCCTGCACCAGGTATGTGCTCCCTCCTGTGGAGTGGACTTCAGAATCAGTCTGCTAGTAGCTAATTAGCTTCTGACAGTCATGCCACAATTTTTTCAGTGGGCATATACTGCCTGGCTGCTTGGTATTGAAATTCATAGGGTTCACAGGTAGGTAAGACTATTGGTGCCTTTTCCCCTCTAGAAGGCTTCATAATGTCTCCCAACACTATACTAGCCACCAGGGAGGAAGTGTTCAAGTCATTTACAGCTTTATTTCTCTCTGCCCTGCAGCCAAACTCTGGGGTTTTCAACAATGAAGTCTTTCCATCTAGTTATGGTGGTCAACCAAAGGGAAGGGCAACAGCCAGGGGTTGTATGGTGTGTGTGGTTATCTGGGGCCTCCACGACCACTAACTCAAATAGATGTGTAATTCAGTTCTTAATGAGATTAAATAGTATGCTCTGTAAATAAAAATATAGATGTATAAGAAAGAAAATTTCACCTAACTAGGTTGGTACAGGCAAAGTCAGGAGGATTCCAAGTTCAAGACCAATTTGGGCAGCTTAATAAGACTTTCATCTCGAACTAAGAAGTGAAAATAGTTCTGGGAATTTGTCAGTAGTGGGGCACTTGCAGAACAATTATTAGTTAGTCCCCATTACTCAACACATATGTTAAACCAAGCCTTTGGAAAATAGTAGTGAGTCAGAGTATATATATTGATCAGAGTGACTTCTACTTTTTCTATGCTTAGGGATAGTTAAGTCTTTGGATCAGATAGTACTAAATTGTCTACAGTTTACAAAACAGATTCCTGGCTATCTTATATTTTCTATTCTCTGTGATATGAAATCCTTGAATTACACAAATTATCAGAGTTTATCTGAGATGAGATTTAAAAAGCCAAAGCACCCAGAAAATGACATTTAGCTGGAAGAAACTGCCTAAATAGAAAATTTTAGTCACAGAGTCTTATCTTATAAGTAATATAAGCCTTAAAGGAATACATAATACCAATCCCACACATTCTGTTACATAATAAAAGATGAGCTACCTGGACATGAGAGCCAAAAAAGGATTATAACAAAATATACATTTAGATCTACCATTCTTATGAGAACAGACGAAGGAGCTGGGAAAAGTCTTGTGGATAAAAAGCACTTTCTGATCTCACAGAGGGTCAGGGTTTGATTTTCAGTACCTTCATGGGGATTTGTAACCATCTGTGACTCCAGTTCAGGAATCAACATCCTCTCCTAATCTCTTCACACACCAGGATATATGTGGTGTACAGATATCCATGAATGCAAGACACTTATAAAATAAGATAAATACATTTGAAACAACAGATGAAAGTATCTTTATAAAAGTTTTCTCAAATGAAGCCTAATAGTATATAAGTAACATTGTACATCATGACTAAGATGTTCAAGTATGGCTGCTTTAGAATTTGAAAATAGATCCATATATTAAAAAATATTAAGCTAGGAAGGAGGGAAGGAGGAGGAAGAAAATGAAAATATTTCATAGATTGAAAGCAATCATTAACATCTGCCTATAATGAGCCTATCATAAACTATGTATATTTCATTACAGTAGCATTTGATGATTAATTGATTAGGAATCAACTCAATAAATGGCTTCTAAGACCATTCACACTGATATCTATATCTATCTAACATTATAAAGAAGAATCAAATAAATAAATAATACCATAATCACAGACTACAAAAAAATACGTTTTTTGGCTTAATGTGATGCATTTAATATTCTAGAAGGACTTTTAGTTGTTGTTTTAGCTTATTATGATTAATAATAAATATTATATATATGTATATGTGTGTGTGATGAATGTGTGGGTGTTCATGCATATATGGAGTACCTGTGGAGGCCAGAGAATAATCTCTGGTGTTATCCTCAGGAACACCATCCATCTCCTGGAGACAGAGTCTCTCATCGGCTTAAAGCTAACCAATAATACTAAACTGGCCGGTCAGTAAGTCCTAGGGTCCTCCTGTCTCTGCCTTCCTGGTGCTAGGATTAGAAACATCCACCACTACTCCTGGTATCTTTGGTGACTTTTAGGGATTAACTCAAGTTCTTGCACTTATAAAAGCAAGCAAGTTTCCCAACTCAGTTTTCTTCCAAGTTCAGACATATTTTTAGATTTATTAAGGAGTGGTTTCACACTCAGCAAATTGAGCATAAAGCATAGTTTCTATATAGTCATTGCTAGTTTCTGTATAGTCATTGCCCTCATGGCCTGATCCACAATCAGGAGAGTTCATGAGAGTGGTTGGTACCTGTGATGCAGCAAGGGACCACACAAAGAGACATTGTCATCAGCCAAAGTTCATAATGCACATTGGGGTGTACTCCTTCTGTGGTACACTCTGCAGGATTAACAAATGCATGATAACACACATCTATTATAACAACATCTTGCAAAGTAGCTTTAACATCTCCAGACCTATTATGCTCTTTTCTTTCTTTCTTTCTTTCTTTCTTTCTTTCTTTCTTTCTTTCTTTCTTTCTTTCTTTCTTTCTCTCTCTCTCTCTCTTTCCTTCCTTCCTTCCTTGCAACCTGCAATACCCTCTGACCAATTTACCTTCTCCATAGCTTTTTCTTCATCAGAAGTTACATAATTGAAATTAAATAGTACACGGACTTTTCAGATTGACATCTTTCACTTAGTAATATACCTTAGACTTTCTTGCATGGGTTAAAATATTACATTACTTTTTAGTGTTGAGTAATACTCCATTGTGCAGATATATTATTTATTCATTCACCCACTGAAGCATATATTGGCTTCTTCCAAAAAATTGGAATCAGAATAAAGCTATTAGAAATATCCATGTACAAGTTTGTCTATGGATAGGTTTGTTATAATATTAAGGAGTCTGGATTCTGGACCAGGCAATCAGAGCTTGTTTGCTTATGAGAACCTTTCTTCCAAAGACGGTGGCCCACTTCTGTCTTGTGCTGGCAGAATGGGCTCTGCAGCTGCATATCCTAGCATCACTTGACCTTTCACCTTTTAGACGTTTGTTGTTCACTCTTTGAATTTCCTACACTTGTCATCTGAATATTATCTTCTTTGTTTTTATTTTTACTTGTGTGTATGTGAGCACGTGCACAAGTGCAAATGCACATACAAGTGCTTGCGTGTATATACATGTGTGTGTGTGTATGTGTGTGTGTGTGTGTGCGAGCCTATGGAAGTCAGAGGAGTGTGTAGGATCCCTTGGAGCTAGATTTCTAGGTGGTTGTGAGTTGCCTGATGTGGAGGGTGGGGAGTGACCTCCAGTCCTCTACAAGAGCATCAAGAAATCATATAGTTATCTCTCCAGTCTTCTTGATCATTCGCATTGGTGCGGTGCTTGTTTAAACCTTTTACCCAATTCTTAAGCAAGGTTGCCTACTTTCCTGTTGCTGAATGTAAAGTTATTTGTGGATGGCATCTCAGTTTATGGCTCTAAGACAAACATTTTAAAATTTCAATGTAGTCCAGTTTATCCGTTGTTTCTTTCTTGGGTTGGGCCATGAGTATTGAACATGAGAGTTCCTCCTCATGTCCAAGGTAACCGGGACCTTTTCCTAGGCTGCATTCTAACAGTTGTGGAATTTTGTGTTTCATGATCACAACCATAGCACTCGCTGAGCTGGGTTTCACCAAGTGTGTAAGGCCAGTGTACAGATTCATGCTTGAAATGTGGGTATCCAGCTGCTCGAACAGTATTTGCTGGAAAGATGCTCTTTCCTGTTTTGTCTCCTTTGCTCCTTTTCAAATACCACGGCCATTCCTCTGCAGCTCTTCCCCCGGGCTCTCTAGACCGTTCAGTTTCCCTGCTGTGCTACCCCTCATCATGGTATACCGCCTTGACAACTGCAGTTTTATTGTACATCCTGAGCAAGTGACGTTGTACCCCCAAATTTGTCCTTTTCCTCTAATATTGTGTTGGTTCTTGTAAGACTTTTGCCCCCGTATAAAGATTTAGAATTAATTTATTGATATTCATAAATGAATGTTATGGGTTTTGGGGGATTTGATTAAGGTTGCAGAACTCTATAGATCAAGTTGAGACATTAAGTGAAACATTGATTTTCCCCATCAGTGAACATTAACTGAACCTTCCACTGGATTATTTAGGGTTTTTATTTTTCATGAGAGTTTGATAGCTTTCCTCATTTAGGTCTTATGCATATTTTGTTATGCTCATACATAAATATTTCCTTTTTGGAGTTGTATTATAAATGTTAATATATCTTTAATTTCAAATTCCATTTGTATTATTGATTTATAGGAAAGCTAATGACATTTGTATATTAATCTTAAATCTTGCAACCTTGTAAACATTTGTTATCATTGTTTCTTTTGGATGTTCTATATAGGCAATTGATATAAATTTACTCTCTCATTATTTTGTACATGTGTGCTGATCAGTTACCCCCACTCTCTCTTATCCCCCCTCCCACTTTCCTCAATGCCCCTCTCTCCTACAAGTCCCTCTCTTACTTCATTGTCTTTTTGTTTTGCAAACTATGTAACTTCTGAACAAGAGTTTCACCTCTATCTTTTCTTTTTTTTATTAATTTATTTATTTATTAAAGATTTCTGTCTCTTCCCCGCCACCACCTCCCATATCCCTCCCCGTCCCCCAATCAACTCCCCCTCTCTCATCAGCCCTAAGAGCAGTCAGGGTTCCCTGCCCTGTGGGGAGTCCAAGGACCTCCCACCTCCTTCCAGGTCTATTAAGGTGAACATCCAAACAGCCTAGGCTCCCACAAAGCCAGTATGTGCAGTAGGATCAAAACCCAGTGCCATTGTTCTTGACTTCTCAGCAGTCCTCGTTGTCCGCTATGTTCAGTGAGTCCGGTATTATCCCATGCTTTTTCAGACCCAGTCCAGCTGGCCTTGGTGAGTTCCCGAAAGAACATCCCCATTGTCTCAGTATGTGGGTGCACCCCTCATGGCCCTGAGTTCCTTGCTCGTGCTCTCTCTCCTTCTGCTCCTGGTTTGGACCTTGGGGTTGTGTTGAGGTAGCTGCGGGCCTCTTCCCACAGCCCGGCTCCCGCATGGTTAGCGTTATACCCGAAATAACAACACACGCATTGTATTCTTTTAAACACTGCTTGACCCATTTCTATTCATTTGTGTAGCACCCCAAGATGTGCTTACTGAGAAGATTCTAGCCTACGTCCATCCTGGGTTGGAGCTTTATTGCATCTACAGGGGAGAGGGGAGCATGGCGTCTGCTCCAGAGAGCAGAGCTGTCGAGTCTGAGCTCACTTCCTCTTCCTCCCAGCATTCTGTTCTGTTTACTCCACCCACCTATGTTTTAACCTATGAGGGCCAAGCAGTTTCTTTATTACTTAACCAATGAAATCAACAGATTGATATATGACACTCCCACATCAGGGTTGTAGTCTGGTGCTCCAATGTGGGACTCTGTCTCTGTCTCCTTTCATCGCCTGATGAAGGTTAATATCCAGGAGGATGTCTATATGTTTTCCTTTGGGTTCACCTTCTTATTTAGCTTCTCTAGGATCACGAATTATAGGCTCAATGTCCTTTATTTATGGCTAGAAACCAAATATGAGTGAGTACATCCCATGTTCCTCTTTTTGGGTCTGGCTTACCTCACTCAGGATAGTGTTTTCTATTTATGTCCATTTGCATGCAAAATTCAAGAAGTCATTGTTTTTTACTGCTGAGTGGTACTCTAATATGTATATATTCCATACTTTCTTCATCCATTCTTCCATTGAAGGGCATCTCGGTTGTTTCCAGGTTCTGGCTATTACAAACAATGCTGCTATGAACATAGTTGAGCATATACTTTTGTTGTATGATAGGGCATCATGGGGCAAGGAGCTGAACAGAGAATTCTCAACAGAAGAAGTTCAAATGGCCAAAAGACACTTAAGGTCATGCTCAACTTCCTTAGCGATTAGGGCAATGCAAATCAGGACAACTTTAAGACACCATCTTACACCTGTCAGAATGGCTAAAATCAAAAACACCAATGATAGCCTTTGCTGGAGAGGTTGTGGAGAAAGGGGTACACTCATCCATTGCTGGTGGGAATGCAAACTTGTGCAACCACTTTGGAAAGCAGTGTGGTGGTTTTTCGGGAAATTCGGGATCAACCTACCCCTGGACCCAGCAACACCTCTATCTTTTCAATCAGCATCCTCGTTATTGCCTTTTCTGTGCTATTGTGTTAACTTTGACTTCTGGAACAAGGTTGAAAATAAATGGTGAGAGTTTTTTCTTAGTGATGATTGTCAGCTGGACAGAATATAGAGTCAACAGGCAGATGGGGCTCCGGTATTCTGAAGGGTACTATGTTGATTGCATTAATTGCAGTGGGGAAGACCCACCTTAGTTGCACATGGGACCATCCCCTGAGTAGAGGGTCTCCAGTTTTATGAAGTGGAGAAATGGAGCTGAGTACTGCATCCAAGGATTCATCGCTTTCTGCTTCTTGACTGTGGGTGTCATGTGACCAGATGCTTCAGGCTTCTGCTGCCTTGACTCCCTGCCAAGACAGGCGAGACCTTGAACTGTGTGAACTGAAGTAAACCTTTCTCTCTTGGGCTGCTTTGGATAGAATATTTTATCACAACAATGGAAAGAGAAGCAAAAACAGCTGGAAATATTGAGTTTGTCATTATGTAAGCAATTAGTGATACAAGTAGGATTTTTAATTTTTTTTATAGTGTTAGGAAAATTTTCTTCTACTCCTCTGAAAATTTTGTTATAAATGGGATTTGCTGACATGATGTGTTATTTTAACTTTAGCTTGTTCGACCAGCTTTTGTACTTAGAATAACTTTCAGCTGTGCTCTGTGATTCATCTCACTGTTCAACTCAAGCTGCTAATACTTCACTGAGGACTGTTAGACCCAGGTTCACAATAGACACTGCTCTGTCTTAGTGCTCTAGTGCTAGGAAGAGACACCATGGCCACCACAACCCTTATCAAAGAAAACATTTAATTGGGGCTGGCTTACAGTTCAGAGGTTTAGTCTATTGTCATGAGGGGAATCATGGCAGCATGCAGATAGACATGGTGCTAGAGAAATAGCTGAAGTTCTACATTCTGATTGGCAGGCAGCAAGAGTAGAGAGAGATACTGGGTCTGGCTTTATATCATGTCCAGTGACAGATGCCCTCCATCAAGGCCACACATCTTAATAGTGTCACTCCCTGGTACTCAAGCATTCAAATCTATGAGCTATGGGGCCATTCTATTCAAACCACTACACTGGTTAATAACTTTTCTCTTTTCATATATATTTTTTCTTTTTCTTTTTTAAAATATTTATTTATTTATTATGTATACAACATTCTGCCTCCATGTATGTCCACACGCCAGAGGAGGGCGCCAGATCTCATTACAGATGGTTGTAAGCCACCATGTGGTTGCTGGGAATTGAACTCAGGATCTCTGGAAGAGCAGACAGTACTCTTAACCACTGAGCTATCTCTCCAGCCCCATATTTTTGCTTTTTCTCATTTTTAGAGTGTTATCGTCTTTATAGACTGGATTAGAAATAACTTGCTAAGATTTTATGTTCTTAAAGACTGAAAAACTTGGTATATATTCAATCCATTTGGTCCTTGAACTTTATGTTTTAGAAGATTCTTTCTCTCTCTCTCTCTCTCTCTCTCTCTCTCTCTCTCTCTCTCTCTCTCTCTCTCTCTCTCCCTATCTATCTGAGTTATTTTGTTTTTAAAAGTGTGTGCTGGGCCCTCTCTCCAGCCCCAAAGGTTATTTATTATAGAATTATTGCTTTAATCCACCCAGATCTTCTCAGATAATCCATTACTTCTTGTGTGAATTTTGGCAGATATTGTCTTTCAAGAAAATGCCAGATTTTATAGGTAATCCAAGGTGTGTGCTGGACCTGTCCGTTGTATTCACTTCCTTGCCTCTTAGTGCCCATGGGCTTCACGGTAATCTTAATATTTTTTTTTGTAATTAATTTGTATCTTCTCTCCTTTTTCTTGGTTAGTTTGGATATTTTTTTTAATAGAGCTTGTTGAGGAATTAATTTTGGTTGTGGTGGTTTTCTCTACTATTCTAAATTTTGATGACTTACGCTCCAGCATTTGTTATTTTGCTCTTGTTTATTTGGGATTAATTTACTCTGCTTTGCTAAGACAGAAATTTGGACCCCGGGTGGGCGGTCTTCCTTCTCTTTGCCTCCATGCTTCTTTGTTGCATCCCGGAGCTCTGATGCGTTGTATTTTTATCTTCATTAATTTTCTTCTATGGCCAATTTGCTGCTTAGAAGCATACTGCTTAATCCACACAAAATTCTGCACTTTTATCTGTTTTCTTTCTGTTATTGATCTCTAGTTTGAGTTCACTGTGTTCTGGGAGAAGATACTGTATGATTTTTCTTCCTCTAAAGATCTGTTTTAGGGTCCAAAATGTGCTGTACTTGGCCTGGAAAGAATGCATAGTCTGCCCTTGCTACCTCCAGTCTACAAATACCAGTTGATTGGTGGTGCTGTTGAGTTAAGCTGAAGCTTCCTAGCTGTCCATGCATCTGTTGCTTTTAGGGTGGATGGGAGGTGGCAGGGCTGGGGTTGGGGTGGGGGAGCAGAAGTCTACACCTGGAATAGTGAATCCATCTACTTCACCTTGAGGCTTTTATTGTTTTCCTTGGTGCTTTGGAGCTTTGCTGTCAGTAACACATACACCAAGGACCGTTACAATTCTCAGAACTGATCCTCTGTAATTATGTAGTATCTATCATGTACTATCTAAGAATATACTTTACATAATATCTACGTAATTTTACTACATAATCATATTACGTAATATCTATGAAATATCTTTTCTATTTCTGATGATTTTTCTTGCTCTCAAGTGTTACGGCGTAAATGAACGGCAGACAGAAATTATTATAGAATATTCAGCTTTAATAAGGAAAGGACTTACAGAACCGAGGTTCCCGCGGAGAACAGGAAAGCAGAAGGGAAGGCGGGGAGCAAACCCGCAATATTTATTAGTAAAAAATAACCTTAGGGGACCCCGCCCTTCAAGCAAGGTGATTGGTTGGTCTTCCCCTACACTCAAGTCTTTCCTATCTGAAGTTACTATAGCAACACTATCTTTCTTTTGATTGCTATTAGAATGTTACTACGTTAATTTTCTCTATTCCTTCACACTACGCATGTCTTCATATTTCAAGGGGATTTCTTGTTGGATATGTTTTCTGTGCCTATTATTCTTAGGTTTGGTCTTTTCATGGTGTCCCAGATTTCCTGGATGTTTTGTGTTAAGAATTTGTTGGATTTCATGTTTTCTTTGACTGATGAATGTATTTCCTCTATCATACCTTCATTGCCTGAAATTCTGTCGTCCAGCTCTTGTATTCTGTTGGTTATGCTTTCATCTGTGGTTCCCGTTCATTTCTTCATTTGCCCAGATTCTCCATTCCCAGAATTCCCTCAGTTTGTGTTTTCTTTATTGCCTCTATTTCAATTTTCAAGTCTTAAACTCTTCAACTGTTTTTTTTTTTTTGAATTTTTGTTTGTCTTTTTCTCCATTTCTTTAAGGGAATTTTTCATTTCCTCTTCCAGGGCCTCAATTATCTTCATAAAGTTATTTTAAAGGTTGTTTTCTTCTGCTTAGTCTGTGTTGGGAAGTTCTGGTCTTGCTGCTGTAAACCCACCAGGCTCTGGTGTTGCCATATGGCTCTTTATGCTGTTGAATGTATTTTTATACTACCTTCTACCCACCTGGGTTTGGGGTGATTATAGGTACAAGCATTGATCCTTTCTCCAGTTGGGGTAGGTGGAGCCTGTGCATCCTGGTGGCCTCTGATACAGTTGGGGCTGGTGGTGGAGTGGTCTAGCCATGGTAGTCTTGCCTGCTGATTGGCTGTTGGTAATCTTCTTCCAATCAGTACAGGTTGGGGCTGTTCCTCCAGGGTCCTCTGATGCAGCTAAGGATAGTGGTGGAGCAGCCTGGCCACAGGAGATTTTCCTACTGGCTGCTGCAGGGGCAGGGATGGGTGGGGGAGAGGCATGGGCAGTACCCAGACCTAGTGCCTAGAGAGCAGGGCTGTCCAGTTGTCCCAACCGAGAGAGCAGCCACTCACCTCTTGAAGGGGATTTCTTGTAGATGGCATATAGTTGGGTCTTTGTTTGGACACGCTCTGATAGTGTGTGCAATTTAAGTGTTGTATTTAGAGACTTGATGCTACAGTGACGATTGGGATAGGAATGCTGATGTGCACATACAATCCTAGCACTTGAGGATGAGGTAGGAAGATTTCTGCTAGTTGGAGGTCATCTTGAGCTACCTAGTTACTTCTAGGCAAGCCTGGGCCACGTAGCAATTTTAGCCTAGTGCGGTATCGCACATTACTTGGGAGTCTTAGATAGGAATTTACTGTAAATTCCAAGTCAGCCTGGGCTACAGAGAGATTCTGTGTCACAAAATAGAACAAAAAGGTAATAATTTTAGCAGGACATCAGAGTATAGTGTTGCATATCCATAATTCTAGCACTAGGAAGGTGGGCAGAGGATTCCTGTCAATTGGGCTACAGGGAAAGACTCTATCTCAAAACACTAAAACTACCACCCAAACAGAAAACCAACAAGTAAAACAAAACCACCCCAAAAAGGAAATCTTAACACCACTGGATTAATATCGACTATATCTGTTAAAATCTTTTCATCGTTACCCTTGCCATATGATCCTGCTTTTGTTTCATCTTTTTTTTTCTGCCCTTGTTTTATAGTATTCTGTGTTTTGTTTTAGCACATCAATCAGACACTGGTTTTGCTTTTGTGGTTGTTTCTCTATTTCTTGCAATATACATGTATAACTAATATATACATTTACAACCAGTCAAAGAACACACTAAGTGAATGCTTTTTTCTACCTCATAAACAGTTCAGTGACAAATAACAGAATATTTACATCTTTTAAATCTGTGCCAATTTTCTTGGGTCAGCCTGTTTAGGCTAAGAGATACTCAGATGACTAGTAAATATTATTTTGAGTATATCTGAGGATTTTTCTGGACGAGATTAGCTCTTTAATGAGAAGACTACAAACAACCTGTCCTTACCAGTATAGATAAGTGACATTTCAACTACCAAGAATTTTGATAGATAGAGATGGAGGAAGGGAATGACATAGAATTTATACTTTCTCCTACCCTAAGAAACCAGGGTGCCTTGATTGTGCCTTGACTTCTGGAACTTGCACCATCACCCATGTGCCTTCAGGTTTTCAGTCCTCTGGCCTCACACAGGGAGGTGAACTACTAAGCTCACCTGGTTTGTGGATGTTCAGATTCACACTGAATTACACTTCTTGTTCTGATTCCCTATCATATAGATGGCATACCGCAGGACTGCTTGACCTCCATGATGATGGGAGGCCTTTCTACAGTATAACATCTTTTCTTAGTTTTGTTTCTCTCTGCTGTGGTAATCTGACCATGTGTCTTTAAGGACATTGGAACTGTTTGTTTTGCGGGGAGAAACATGGGAGAGTTTGGAACTCTGAGCTAGAAAAGCCATCAAAGTGTTTTGGGTAGAGCTTAATGGGCCAATCTTTCAGAGATTGGCAGATAAGAATGCTATTGAGAACCGGGCTAAGGATCATTAGTGTGAGATTTTGACCTAGAATGTGGCTTCTTTTTGCCTGTGTCCTGAGGTCCTGAATGAAGTTGATTGAAACATGGTAGACTGGTTTGTTTGGCAGAGGACATTCCAGGAAGGAAAAGCAGGCAGCTGAACAGGTTGGACAAATCCCTTAGCAACTGGGTCAGTTGGAGACCCCTCCTCCAATGGTTGTTTTCCGTTTTTTTATATCACTAAGGAGGGATCCTCATTGATCTTGCAGATTTCATCTTTCTGAGACACTGGGACATGTACAGCTTATTTCTTGAGTCTCTTTTACTCCCTGTGTTGGGAGCTTGTTTCATTTTGGAGGAAACTGCTATATCACCTACCAAAGACATTTTCATTTGCTTTAGTTTAAACAATTTTCTGCCATGATTTTTTTCCCTAGGAATAGTGTATACGGAAGATAGCTAGTGATCACAATAACATAAGTTCTAATATTGGGTTGTCTTCCCAAGTTCTAGGAAAATGTGGCTTATCAGTGTTTATTTAAAAAGATTATTCTCTGCATTTGCAGACATGCATATAAATTATCCATATCAATATTTTAAGGGCACATTGGAGAGTGAACCGGTGGAAAACCAGGAGCTTTGAAGTGAAGTGGGCCATACTAGCGAGAGAGGCAGCACTTGCCGTGGTGATACAGAAGAGTCCAGCTTGCGTAAAATCTTAAACACCAAATTACATTTCTGATACACAGGCTCCTTTTGGGAACTCTCTGACTTACATCCTCCTTAATATGGTAACTCCCTCGGTGAATGCTGATCACCCAGAGACCACAGGATCAATGCCCCATTCTTGGGATTATTGCAATCAGAGAAACACGTGGTCCCATTTATTCTTTTGAGTTTCAGGGATTCAAAAGCATTTGGTATATAAATACCACACATTATAGAGACAATCAAAGACACAGCTATGATGGTGACAAAATAAAAGCATTATTTGGGCAAGAAAGGCCTCTTGCTAATTGCACAGGCCACACAAAGCCCAGCAATGGTGTATCCAGCACACAGATCCATGACCATTCAATGATCCATTCCAGTCACTCAATGTCCACGTGTTAAAGGATTTCCAGATGTCCTCAGAGGCAGGCCTCTGTTCTGTAATCGGGGTCTCATCGCCATGTGGTGCTGATTTGGTTGTCGTGATGGAGCAAGGCAGGATGAATCCTAACTCCAAAGAGTTGGAAAATTGTTTGAGGCATCATCATTCATCAGAGATCATCCTTCATTCATCAGTCTCTGTGGCAAACAGTCCCTGGTTTCAGTGGGATAGGAGATGTGCAGGCACACTTTAATGTCAGATTGCTAAGGAGAGAACAAAAGCTATGACTTTAATGCCCCAAGATAACCCTGATACATTGGAATCTTAATGAAACTCTCAACCCATGGCCAGGATCTCAAAGGCAAATGGTGCCCTTAGCCACAGGCCAATGATCAGAACCATCAGAGTCTGTTCATCTTTAGGGTCTTATTTCATTCTGGAAAGTGCTTACTCTTCTAGTGTTGAGAGCTAGGGGTCACCCTCCTCTCCAGCCTCAGTGAAACCCAGACAATCAGAGTCAGTTAGAATGAAATGGAGGCACTGAGGAGAACAGCTATTTAAATGTTCTTTTCTGACTACGATAAGAGACACAAAGAAGGTAAATGATCCACCTTCACTTATGGCTAGAATAAGTGCCTGCAGATTGCTGCCACAGTTCTTAGCATACTGTAGACACAGTCTCTCTGCCATAAGTGTCTGCTAGAGCAAGGTCTTGAATGGAGGCTGAGAAGACCACTGTAGAGAACTCATCTAATTCTGGGCTGCAGGTATGCTGTGTTGGTCATGAATACTAGGAGGAAAACAAGATCTACCTTGTAGTCCATTTGGGCTGCTGCAACAGAAGGCCACAGACTGGGTTGTATTTTGAGAACAGAAATTAATTTTTCCGTCTAGAAGTGGGAAGTCCAAGATGGAGATGGGCACTCAGAGTCTGGTGAGGGTCTCCTTGCTTCAGTCTCACCTTGCTAAGAGAGGATGGCTTCTGCATGCCACCAGAGAGTCCTTGATTGTGTTCAAGGGAAGGGCCCTTTTTCCTAGTTTAATTGCCTTTAATGCCATCTCGCTGGCAACAGTTGAATTCTGGAGGGAGGCTATTTAAATCATAGCATCCTGTAACCAGACTCTCGTTTGCCCTACTAGACTGTTCGGTTATGGTTCTTGTTGCATTTGACTGTTTCCTAGGGAAGAGAAGTGAGAACAACATTTACAAATGTACAAAAGACAACAAAACAAACAAAACATGTGATGTGTAAAAGGCTACAAGGCTGAACAAAGATCAGATCCCTTTTTGTGGAACTGAGCCTGTTTGGAAACAACCTGTGACGCATGCTAAGATTACACTCACGTAAACAGGTGCAAACCATACCACATTTCATCCGCATAAACAAAGAGTTAGAAACGCGGAAACAATTCAGTACCTTGGCATCATGAAGTTGAGGTACTTTGGCAAAAATGAACATGCCTGTGAATTAATCTCCACTCTCCGTTTCCCTAGTTACTAACCATCAAATCATGAAGTGACTTAATGTTTTGACTTCTCTGCCGGCCTCTAGCCACGGACTCCTATAGCATCTTTCCATATTCCTACCACACTTAATGCTCTCCGCCTGCTGCTCTTCTCTCTCAAAAGCCATTAGTAACATCTGGTTGCCTGCTCAGTAATAACCAAACAACTATTGCATGGCATTCAAAGCCTACCACCACCACCAAAAAAAAAAAAAAAAAAAAAAAGGTAAGTAGGTTTTAATTAGGCTGCCAGCTCTGATAAATTTTGTCCTCTCCGCCTGGAGCACCATGTTGACAAGAGATCTAAAGCTACATCTGAATCCAATGAGCAAGGCTGCTGTGATTGATTGGGGATGCCTGCCATGACTTTGGTATCCGAGGGTGAAAGCCCCAGGCCACATATTTTCCCCGCCTGGCTGACATGATGCAGTGTAATTGATCATTGCATCCCACGTCTCACTGTGTTAGCCCGGTTCTTCGCTGCAGTAACAACAAATTACCTTATGTTCAAGTCTTGTGGAGATTAAAAAAAAAAAACAAAAAAACGCACATTGATGTCTTTTCATTAGCTTGTGAGGTGGCCGAGGATAGTCAATCTAGTCCTCATCCTTAAAATTTTTGTATATATTCCTTTTATACCATCCACTGCCTCTTCAGCTAATGTCTTTGCTGGTCTTCTGGTCTACCTGAGCTTCCTTTTGCTGTGTATTAATCTGTCAGAGGCCCCAATTCGGTTTCTTTACCTTGACTTAGAACAGTGGTTCTCAATATCTGTTACATAACAGATATCCTGCATATTAGATATTTATATTATGATTCATAACGGTAGAAAACGACCGTTATGAAGTAGCAATGAAATAATTTAATGTTTAGGGGTTACTACAAAATGAGGAACTGAATTAAAGGGTTGCTGCATTAGGAAGGCTGAGAACCACTGACTTAGAAGAGCCCCATCCTTTAGCCAAAAGTAACCTTTGCAAGGTTATCTCTGTCACACCGTCAAACGCAGCCTATCCCTGAGGTCAACTGTAACTGTAAGTTCCTTGAGGGAGGGGCCTTGTCATCTTCAGCTTTGAATCTCACATGGGCTGTTGGTATTTCATGGCATTCTAGGCAGCGGTGATCCGCTGATGGCTGGAAAGATGATAAGAGTCAAATGTATTAGTTGAAGTTCTTTTGATCCTAGCCTCCATAAAGGAAATGGGAACTAACTACAAGCTTCCCATCTCTGGAGTGTGGGGAAGAGCTGGGTCTGGGATGCCACAGTGAGGAAGTGGGGAATGAGCACAGGCAAGTACTGGGAAAGACCCCAGAAGGGCAGCATAGAATCCCAGGGTAGAGTGTGGCACTGTAATGGACTTGATTCCTGCCATGATGATGAAGAATTGAAGTGAATAGGCTAGTTTATGTTCCATGATGCCGTTTACCTTAAATCAGGAACCCAGAGAACCTGAGCTATGCACCTCCAATCTAATGGCCAAGGAAAAGAGAAAGAAGAGGAGGCTTGGGGCTCTGGGCTGGAAACTAGTCATTGTCAGAGGGCCATCACATGACAGTCATCGTATCTGGCTCCTGTCATGAGCCATCCATCCTACTTAACCATTCTCAACCAGGCCAAGCAGTCACCACTAACTTCATTTTATAGGGTTGTCAGAAAACAAAGGAATTTCCCCAAATTTGCGTAAGTCATTGAGGCTTCCAGAACCGTGTATGTCCCCATGTGGCTTCTATAGCTTACTCTTTTGTGATTGCTATTTTCACCCTAAGTTCACTGTATCGTGGGCTCCCTACTTTTTCTTCTCTCATATGTGTGCTATATAATCCCATATGTGACACATTTTATATGAATACTAGTGATTTTTATGAATTAAAAATAATTCTCTCAATAAAGCACACGGAATACTAACAGAAGATATAATGGGGATAGGATTAAAGAGTCTTAAACTTTCACCCTCAAAAGAATTAGTTCAAAACATCAGAGTATAAATGTACCCAGACTCAAATAAGACTTGGAATTTTCTCAATTATTCAGATCTCTTTGGGTCTTGATACGAAATTAAAACTTCAGGATCTGGGGAAATGCACTTTGCTGCCATTAAAATCTATTAAGAAAGGCATGGTGTGAAAGGAAATTTATTTGAATTTGGAACTCAGCCTGGTAAGGATGTTGCCCTGGGTCGATACATGGGAAATTAGCTGGATGGAATCCATAGTTTGAGAAATTAATGAAGAAAGTTACTTTTTTGATAAAGTGTACTATGGGTTTAGAACAAATGTCAGGATTAGTTTTGATGTAAAAATGTAAGGAAGGAACTGAGATGGTTCCGTCAGCAAAGGGCTTGCTGCCTAAGCTGGAGGACTGAACTCAGCCGCCAGCACCTCTGTGAGAACCCAGACATCGCACTGTGTCCTTCTAATCCCAGTGCTAGGGAGGCCAAGATGAGAGGTTCCCTGTGCCTTGCTGGCCATGCAGTCTACCCTACCACATAAGCTCTAGTTCCCAGTAGAGACTGTGTTAAAAAACCAAGTGGATGGCTCTGAGGAAGAACACTAAGGTTGACCTCTGGCCTCCACATGTATGAACATGTAACAAGCAAAAAAGCAGACTTGCTCTGACTTTTACTGTGGATAAGCATAGTCATAAATGATTTGGTTGAAATTGAAATTATAATAACTTTCCGAGTGTCATGGGACAGCCATAAGAGACTCTCACAAATGGTGTGGCTTTAGATGATGGGATTTCCGATGACAGGAATTTATTCCTCTAATGTCCCGGTGGCCAGAAGTCCAATTTATTCCTTTAATGTCCCTCTGGCCTCTCTAGCAAAGAGTATGTCACATTTCCTGGATTCTGTTGGCCACACATTTGTTGGCTTGTGACCATTTCACTTGTCTTTTGAATGATCTTCACAAGGGCACTCTCCGTGAGTCTGTTTGTCTCTTATAAAGACAGATTATACAATCAAAGGTTATTATACAACCAAAGGTTGGTATCTACAATCAAAGGTTATTATAGTTCAATGCCCTTTAGGTTATTACTTCAATAAAGACACTTTATCCAGCATGGCATGGTGGGAAAAAGGTCTATGGTTGCCATTTAAAAACTAAATGGTTTTAAAGAAAGGGGACATGTTTCCTTCCTTGTCTTCTTGCGTGAGGTAAGTTTTAGAAGTTTCTTTGGTGTCTGTCAAAGATTGCCTGTCCTGTAGGCCATCCTTCTTCCAATTCACTGCACATGTCCGCTCAGGTAAAGAGTTCTACCTTAGGTCTGCCGAAAGCAACTCCCAGAAGCCTGAGAAGGATTTTGTTCTGTTTTCCAAGAGAGACATCTCTCATCCTCTGGGTGGACTATGAACTTTCTGGATGATAACCATTCATTTCTTGTTGCCTGTGATTGCTTTGCTGACTAATGGGAAAGAAGCCTATTGGAGTCTTTAGAAATCCGCATTGTTTTTCAGGCTAGGAGAAGGCTCAGAGATCCAGTGCCCTGTCTGCTCTTCCAGAGGACCCACACTCTATTCCTAGAACCCATGTAAAGGGTGATAACTCTCTGTAATTCCATCCCCAAAGAATCTGACGCTCTCTTCTTCTTTCCTGCATGTATCATACATCCCTATAGCACACCAACTTACATGTAGCAAAGAAAATAATAAAATAAAATAAAAATCCAAATAGTTCTGAAGCAATTTGACTTGTTTCCCCCTTTTATATTTTGAGAGAAGTAAGTTTTCATACTTAGAGGGTAAAGGGAGGATCATGAGGCTTCAAGAACATTCTTGTTAGTTTGAGGCCACTCTGGGCTACTCACACCTCCAAAGGACCTTTTCCTAAATAAAGTCACGTTCACTAATTCTAAGGGTGAAGGCAAGTACATACACTTTCTTGAAGGACCCACCACTGTCTTATTATGTAGTCATACTTTACCACATAGAGGATACTAGAATACAAGGTAATCAGAAAGGATAAAAACACAAAACAGACTTGTATAGAAAAACACATTTTTATTTTTAATTCTGACTATCCAGAGACTAGGTGTCACAAATGGAGAGCAAGACTAATCAAGTGGTTACAGACATCTCAGGGGATAATTCAGCCAGGGATAGGGTGCTGGGGCATCTTCGGGAGTTCTTGCTGAAACACTCACCTTTTATGGGATAAGATTGAATGTAAAGGTTATTAGAAATGTCCTGCATGACTCTGGGACTTGGCCTGAATGGCGCACCAAGGAAACCACAGTAACACATGTACAGAAAGGCTGGGATAGGGTGGGCTGGGCTCTCAAATGGCGAAGCAGCACCTCTGAAGCTCAGGGTGTTTATCATATGCAATTGAACAGGGAAGTAATCAGTGTGTAAAACAGGGAGGCAGGATCATTACACAGAGCTGAACAAGGAGGAAGCAGTTCATGGTACAGAGTTGAACAGGAGCCAGAGTTAGCCAATCCTGGTACGAACTGTCTCTGTAGGGGAGCAAACTCATGCTGTACCTGTCTCGAGGGGGAAGCTATGGTGGGCGTTTTCTGCACACACTGTCAACATTCACCACCTGGGAAAGGCTTTGCTACTCTTAGGGACCTGAGGCATTGGGGTTCTTGACATGGCCATACTTGCCTTTAATCCCAGCACTCAGGAGGTAGAGGCAGTCAGATCTCTGTGAGTTTGAGGACAGCCTGGTCTATAGAGCAAGTTTCAGGATAGCAGGGCTACACAGAGAAACCCTGTCTTAAAACAAACAAACAAACAACAACAACAACAAACAATATACATTCACTCAGGACTTCACTTGCTCCCCTATTCGTGCTACTCTAGTGGGCTGTGTTGGATCCAAACCTTGACCTATTGTCCTTAGCCCTGTAGGAACCCACAGCACAGGGAGTTACTTTTTTTTTTTTCATTCATCTTGATGGGGGATTAAGAGGGAAAGGTGGAAGAGGGAGAGTGACACTAAAGACAAGAATAAAATAAAATAGATTCCCAAAATGGAGACAATATGTTGCCTGGGAAAGACACATTCTGGTCTTTGAAGTACCCTTCAAGTTCTGTGACGATGTCTACCTCTTAAGGTAAAGTCACAATTGCCCAATACGACACACATATTTGTGTGTATACACATGAATGTTTGTGTGTTAATCTTTTCATTTAGAGTCTTCAAATTTTTTATGTTCACAGATGTGAGTTTATACAAAGATATAATTACATAAATAGAAAATACATGAATGTCTTTCTCATTGCTGATAAACCACAATGGCACAGAGAAGAACACAATGGCACAGAGAAGAACTATGCCCCCAATACCAGCAGCCAGAGATAATAACATCTTCTCTTAGGTTTATACTTACAAATTTGTAAAATATGCATCCAGGAAATTTGTAATTGTGCTTTTGGTTATTTGCTTGGATTCATTTAATGTAAGTTATATCATTGTTTTTGAGAATTTTTTTAAAAAGTAATATAACTCTTCTCTGCGCCATATCCTCTCCATCTTCGGAGTCTATTTTAGGTAGATATCTATGAGTTCGAGACCAACCTGGTCTACATAGTGAGTTCCAGGACGGGCAGAGCTACACAGAGAAACTGTGTCTAAAAAAAGAATTTAACTTATTCTTTTTGATTTTTCTATGTTTTCTGTGATTATCTTTCTAATTTCAAGGGTAAGTATCTACTTTATCATCATTTAATTAAAATGTATGGAGTAGTGTGAAATTGTTTTTTTATTGCTTTAATTGCATCTCAAGGATCTAATATGTAGTGTTTCCATCATTGTGGGTCTTTCCAAGTTCTACAAATCAAATCGGTTTTTACAGAAAACTTGATTAAGGCTTTCCAGTTTCTAGGTAGTAGGACATTTTGCTCTATAGCTTAATATTCATTTCTGCTTATCTTCTGTTTGAAAAGTGTCACTATTTCTGACATCTTAAGAGATGACCAAGTTTAGAAAACACTACTTGGTGTGAAATAAGTTCTATTTTTGGTTGAGTAATAAAAGTGTTTTGTTAACACCAGCTTTTACACCAGGCTTCTTTCTTGTTGACTTTCTCTATTTTTTTTTTCGACTTAAAACCTCCATCTCACAGTGCTTTTCTACTTTCTATTTCTAGTAGTTTCTGCCTCATGAACACTGAAGCAGCACTGGGGAGATGCTCATGAGTCCTTTATTTCATCACTGATTAGGAAATGTTCTTATCTTCTTCTTGTCTAGCAAGTAATTCATTTTTTAAAATTTCTTTTATTTTTGAAATTATAATTATACCATTTCCTCCCTTCCTTTTTCTCCCTCCAAACCCTCTTATATACATGTTCTTGCTCTTTTTAAAATCCGTGATTTCTTTTCCCATTGATTGTTTTTATATATCTATATGTATATGCATGTGCATACACATTCCTACATACTAGGCACACCCTGCTCAGTCCCTATAATGTTTTTATGTGCATGTTGACATGACTGAGTATTCGGTATTGGATAATCAATTGGTATGCTGTCTCCTGGAGAAGAATATTTCTCTTGCTCTGAGTGTTCCTTAGTTGTCTGTAGCTCTTTGTCTACGGTCAAGCAAGGCCTTGTGGGCTTTCCCTTATCCACTTTGACATGCCTATTGCTATTGTCCTTGTTCAGGTCATGTTTAGACAGTCATAAGTTATTTACAAAAGCTATATTTTTCCATTCGTTTCATTGATGTATGTCAGTTTGTGATAATCGACCTTTCTGGATCACCGTCTTCTTACATTTATATAGGGACCGTTTCTGATTCAAGCCAAATGTTTTTATATTTCACCAATGGGTGGATTTGTTCATGTTTATTTAATACTAAGAACTGGTTTGGGGCCAGTAAGATGACTCAACTGGTGAAAGCTTTTGAGTGAAGCCTGATGACCCAAGTTTGATTACCAGGATCCATTTGTTAGAAGAAGAAACCCTACCAGGTCCTCTGACTTCCACGTGCCTGCTGTGCTGTGGGCACGCTCCTCATACCAGGTCCTCTGACTTCCATGTGCCTTCTCTGCTGTGGGCACACTCCCTGTGCCAGGTCCTCTGACTTCCATGTGCCTTCTCTGCTGTGGACTCACTCCCTGTGTCAGGTCCTCTGATTTCCACATGCCTGCTGGACTGTGGGCTCGCTCCCTGTGCCAGGTCCTCTGATTTCCACGGGCCTGCTCGACTGTGGGCACGCTCCCTGTGCCAGGTCCTCTGATTTCCACGGGCCTGCTGCACTGTGGGCATACTCCTCGCATGAAATAAATAAGCAAATGTGATGTGATAAAAATCAAACCACAGGTTTATCTCACGGTGGTTTGAATGAGAAATGTCCTTCATAGGCTCACATATTTAAACACTTGGTCCCCATTTGGTAGTATTGTGTGGGAAAGTTAAAGGAGATGGAGTCCTGCGGGCGTAAGAATATCAGCCAGGGTGCGCTATGAGGTTTTATGGCCTGGTCCCACTTCCTGTTCCCTTTCTTTGCTTTTTCTCTGACCTCTACATATATTTGCAGGCTGTGGAACACACACACACACACACACACACACACACACACGATTGAATAAATGTAATAATTAAAGAAGAGAGAAAGTTACAGCTGACACTCTGACACTTTAGGATCAAAATCAGAACAGAGGTTAGGGTTCAGAAGGACTGACTGGAACGGATGGAGACGTGCTGCACAACGATGGAATATTTTGAGTCTTGTCCTGTGCACGCCACATCACTTTGAAAGAAAAAAAAAACAGATGAAAAGAGAAAAGAAAGAAGTCAGTATGTGTCCCTGAGTTCTTGGGTCCACACTGGGCTCTCTGGCACATCTCTGTGGTGTCCCAGTGGAGCACCGTCAACCTCCTGGGTTTGTCACGTGACACTGTTGATGGGCGTCATCTTACCCATCAACCCACACAGCTGTGCGCCGCTGCTTCCTGGTCCTTTGGAGGATAAAACTGTAAGACTATGCCATCAGACCTTGCCCCTGCCTGAAGAGCTGACCCGTCCTAGGCAGGGGACAGAGTGGCGCATCAAAAAGTCTCTGCCACGCACTCTGCTCACAATGAAGTGCTAAGGAATAATAATGGAGCCCTTATCCTGTATGCGTGTTTTCCTTTCCATTAAATCTCAGATGTGCTGTTTGCTTTTGTATCCTTAATTCAGGCGGCTTTGAAATCCATAGGGGGAAAGAAACCCCTCATTAGGTTCAGCGGCACGGCCCGCAATGCAGCAAAGCTCCTATTTGGTTTTCCTTCTGTAAATATTTGTGCTCTCTCAGGCTAAGGAGTGGCCTGTGCTAGAGACTAAAATATCCCCATTTATATCCTCCAGGTGCGGCAGGAAATGGCTGACCCCTCACCCTGCCCCTGTGGTGACCTCAACCCCACTCCTGAGGACCACCCTCTGGGCCGCCTAAGGCGGACCCATGATCACCTCTCCAGGTTGGCCACCAGGCAGCAGAGGACCAAGTGCAAAAGCAGAAGTTACTGCAACCTAGTTCTTCCATTCAGAACGGGAAGGTCACTTTAGCTTTCGTTGCTGCCTTCAAGTTTGTTAGAGGACGATGAAAAAACGATATTGACAGCATAGAAGTCCAATTTGTCAAGAAATAGAGCTTGGCCTGGTACGGAAAGAGATCAATGACAAAAGAAAAAGATAGGTAATGTGTCTAACAATAGACAGAAAAGTCTTACAGAAATAGCTATTTTCCCCACTTGGTCCATTCGTATGGGTTTTTCCCATTTTGGCTTTCTAAAAGAGCCCATGTTCTGAATGTCTCTGCTCATCCCTCTCCCTGCTCACCCACGGTCAGGGAGGAGCGTTGGGGAGTGGAGGCCCTTCAATAAACACCATGGACTTGCACATTAGCCTAGGCATCTGGCTTGTCCTTTTTGCTTTTTAATCTTTAAGTTATGCGGCTTGATGGAATCACTCCATTTTCCCATCTTTCTCGGCTCTTGCCCTGCTGTTCATGGTGGAATGGTGGTGTCTCCGAAATGTCTGTGTTAGCACCTACGCCAGTGGCCCTGCCTAGTGTCTTAGCTTGCAGTGAGGAGAAACAAAAGAATCTTGAAAAACAAACCATGAAAATATTTTTTGAATACATTGCAAAATGCAATGCAAGTCTCTGACTTTTCATGGAAGAGAAAAACAACAGAGAAGTCAGATTAATTCAGCAGGTTTAGTAATAAGCTGATAAAAGTTGAAACAAAAATACAAAAAAGGAGGGAAATTAATATGAGACTAGATTTTTTTTAAGTGAAGAATGCTGCTTAATTTAAACATGCAGTAAAATCCATTGGATGCAAGCCACAGCTGCAAACAGAACCCCGAAAGTTCTTGTCCTCTCTAAACTGCAAAGGCTCTGAAACAACACATATGCCAATCTTCTTCTTTCTTAAATCATCTTGCAATAAAGTTAGAGAGAAAGCACAAAAGGACACTCAGAGATCCCCAAGGGCACAGACATGAGCTGTTTTCTGAAGGAGCTTGCAGAGGAGACCAGGGTTTTCGTTAACCCCTCTCCTCTGCACAGAATGGCCATCATACTCACACTTGGTTCCCTTCCTCTGCACAGAATGGCTGTCACACTCACACTTGGCTGCCCTTTAGTCGTCGCCCCCCCACCCCGGATCAGCCAGAAGCATTTTCACATGCAAACCAAGATCACCTCACTGCCAAACTCGCAAACTCCATAATTTCAAAGTATGGTATGGCTTTGATGGGTGATCAACATGGCACACCTGGAAGGAGAGACCCTCAGGGGAAGAACTGCCTCCATCAGACTGGCTTGCGGGATATTTTCTTGAGTGCTAATTTATGGAGGAAGGACTGGCTCAGTAAGGCTGTTGCCACCCCTGGTTAGGTGAGTCTGGGCTGTATAAGAAAGGAAGTTAAACATGAGCTAGGGAGCCAGCCAGGAGCAGTGCTCCTGCTTCAGCTCCTGCCTCCAGGTTCCTGCCTTGAGTTCCTGCCCTGACTTCCCTCAGTGACATACTGTTCCTTGAGGATTTTTTTTAACTTATTTTTTATTCATTTTACATACCAACCACAGTCTCTCCTCCCTCCTCTCATCCTGTTCCTTCCTTCCACCTCCTTTCTACTCCCCACATTTCATTTCTCAGAAACAGTAAGGTCTCCCATGGGGAGACAGCAAAGTCTGACAATTCAAGTTGAGGCAGGACCAAGTTCCTCCCTGCTGCATCAAGGCTTCTGTTCCACCAGGTCCCACAGCTGTTCAGTCTCAAAGAAGCACACAGAGGCCTACATTAATTATAAACTGATTGGTCTATTAGCTCAGGCTTCTTATTAACTCATAACTTATATTAGCCCATAATTCTTGTCTGTGTTAGCCACGTAGCTCTATACCTTTCCTCGGTAAGGCATTTTCATCTTGCTTCCTCTGTGTCTGGCTTCCTCTGTAACGACTGAAAATTGGCTCTTTTCTCTTCCCAGAATTTTCTTGTTTTTGTTGCCCCATCTCTATTTCTTGCCTAGTCGGCCCATCTATACTTCCTGTCCGGCTACTGGCCAATCAGTGTTTTATTAACATATTACAAGTGACAGGACAAAAGACCATTTTCTGATAGCAAAGACTGTGTAAGGCGTTCCACTGTAGGGAATGGGTTCCAAAAAGCCAGCTCATGTGCCAGGGACAGATCCTGGTCCCACTGCTAGGGACCCCACAAACAGACCAAACTACACAACTGTTACCACATGCAAAGGGTGTAGGTCAGTCCCATGCAGGCTTCCTGTCAGTCTAGAGTTCATGAACTCCCACAATTTCAGGTCATCTGACTCTGAGAGTTGCTCTGTCTTTATCTTGACCCTCCCTTGCTTATATAATCCCTCCTCCCTCTCTTCAACTAAACTCCTGGAGCTTGGCCTGGTGTTTGACGGTGGATCTCTGCAAATGTTTCCGTCAGTTACTGGATGAAGGTTCTATGATGACAATTAGGGTAGTTACCAATCTGAATATAGAAGAAGGCCAGTTCAGGCACCTTCTCTACTATTGCTAGGAGTCTTAGCTAGGGTCATCCTTGTGGATTCCTAGGGTATCCCTGGCACCAGGTTTCTCCATAACCCCATAATGGCCCCCTCTGTCAAGATATTTCTTTCATTGATCTCCCTGTCCATCCCTCCCCCAACTTGTCCATGCTGATCCTTCATATTCCCATCTCTCATCCCCTTTCCTACACACCCCTACTTCCAGTATACCTGGCTGTTTTTATTATTATAGCTCTGTAGTAGAGTTTGAAGTCAGGGATGGTGATGCTTCCAGAAGTTTCTTTATTGCATAGAATTGTTTCACTATCCTGGGTTTTTTGATTTTTCATTTGAAGTTGAGGATTGTTCATTAGAGCTTGAGAATTGCAAGAAAAAAGAAACCCTTTCCTCTTTGGACAAAAGGCAAGTACAATAATATTTCTCAAGACAAAATTCTCCTTTTTGGTGATGGCACATTGAGTACCCATTTGTCATTCAGTCTTCCTGTTTGAATAGCTTCTGAACAGTATCTATTTACATCTGAGACTATAGAATGCCTCCAGATAAACAGGGAAATCCCATGTCAGCAAAGGGAGACAGTAGCCCATGAGGAAAGGTACAGTAGCCCATGAGGAAAGGTACAATATTCATGTTGTCTTACTTTCTCACTAAACAAGAATTAAAATAACTCACTTATTTAATAACAGGGACAAAAACCTAGAAAAGCAACAAATAACAACAATTATAAAGGGACTGAATAAAGCAAGGGAGGAAGAATGGAGTAATGAAAGCATAAATTAATAAAACTAAAAATAAAAAGTGTAATTGGTAAATCAATCAAATAGTAGTGCTTTGATGAGGATAATAAGATAGATGTTAGAATGACATTAATAAAAAGTTTAAAGTAATTGTATATAGAATAGGTGGGATAAGAACAGATGTTAAAATTTATTAAAACTGAAAATATTATAATATAATAATTCATGATAACATATTTCAGTATCATGAAATGTCCAGATCTCTAGGGAAGTATAAATTACCAAAGCAAGACTCAGTTTCATAGCAATACAGGCTGCATATGTACAGAAAAATAATAAAACATTCACATTCACTTATGAAATTCCCCCAACAAACCCTACCCCCTTTAAAAAGAATCTAAGCATGGTTTTGTCATCAATTCTTGTTTTTAATGAAATCTTTAGCAAGAAAAGTGTAACTGTTAGAAGACATAGTTGTTATTGGTTGATTAAAGGGCAGGATATCCCCAAAATTCAAAGCAAAGCTCAGGCCATCCAGAACTAGTTTGCAATCTCAGAAGATGTGTATTAAAATTAAGGATTAAAGACACTATGCATCAGGGACACAGCGAAGAAGACACTGGCTGTGGACAGCAAAGGGAATGGGGCCAAGGAAGAAGGCGAACTTCTAACACATTTGCATCCTGATCCTGTAGAAAGTGAAAAATGGTGATACAGATGCAAAGAGAGTTGGTGCAGAATTTCATAAGCCCAAGGAAGATGAAAAGGAAGAGAGACCACATGGGACAACATGGGTTATGGTTTCAGAAGGGGCAGGAAAAGCGAGGCAAACAAAATCACTGGAGGAGGACCCAGTAAGGTCAGATGAAAGTCTGGTGGCACAGGCCAAGAGACGGCTGTTTCTAAGAGAGAGCGAATGACTGCTGAGCATGCCTGGCGTCCTGGTGGGGTTGTGGGATAGCGCATTGTGAGAATCACATCTAAGGAGTTCAGGTGGCAAATGTAGGTGAGATATCTAAGTCATTGGCTGCAGACTTCTTTCCCAGAGATGTTCATGAGGAGGCAAAGAGAGACCTGAGCATGTGAGACATTGTCCCAGGCCATGAGGACAGGTCCTACTACCCATGACTCCACGGGAAAGAAGATCCAGATCTGAGGCCTTCTTGAACAATTTCCCGTATATCCTCTCTCTAAAACTCCACAGCTGTGAGTCTGGTAGCTTTCTTATCAAGTTCATATGCCCTTTTGTGATTACTTCAGTTCGAGGGTACTTTTGGGAACCTTCTGGCTTCACAAACGCTCTCAGAAGTGACATCATCCTGTGGAGACCTCTCCAGCTTGGTTGTGGTCCTAGCTACAGACATCTTTATTTCAGTGGCAACTGTGCTCTTATTTTTAAAATTTAGCTATTCATGTTTTGTGTATTTTTTCTACCTGTAACAAATCTTCGAGAAAACATTACTTCTTTCTTTTTAAATTATGTGTGCGTGTCTAGGTCTGCACGTGAGTTTGCACACACGAGTGCAGGTTCTCTAGGAGGACAGAAGAGAACATCAAGTTCTGTGGAACTGGAGTCACAGAGGGTCCTGGAAGGCCTGATCTGGCTCCTCTGCAAGGGCAATGAACACTCTTAACCGCCAAACAATTTTCCCACCCTCCATTTATTTCTTTATATTCTTAACACCTAACATATTTTGAGGTCCCCTAATAGCCTCAATGTTGCATTTACTAGATATGGTTAAGAATCAAGAAATATCTCCATCTGTCGCCCTCAAACTAGCAAGGCACAGTAGATAAAAAACCTCACTATGAGTCCTGAAGCTATGATTTTGGGGTAGAGGCATGAGAAGAGACTTGTGGAATAGTCCTCAAATTCCAGTGGAAATAATTCCAATTAATGCGTGGCACTGTATAAAATTAAAAAGCATTTTTTCTGTTCATTGAAGGAAACAACCTGCAGAGTGGAGAGACTGCCTGCAGAATGAAAGAAAGATCTTAGAGGGGATTCATAATCATAATCTATAAGGAACTCCAAAAATCAACCTCCTCCCCAAACAAATACAAACAAATGAACAAAAACCTAAATGACCCAGTAAATGTGCAAATGATTTGACAGAAAGTTCTTAAAAGAAGAAATACAGGCTTCTGTTAATTATTTGAAAACTCCTCAACACCCTTAACCATCAGGGAAAAGCAAAGTGCTCTGAGATCCCACGGTCAGATAGTCAGAATGCCTGCCATCAAGAAAAGCAGCCACATGTGTAATCCCAGCCCTTGTAAAGTAAAAGAAGGAAGATCAGAGTTCAATGCTAACCTCGGAGAGGTAGCAAATTTGAGGCCAGTCAGAGCCGCATGAGACCTGTTTAAAAATGGAAAGCAAAACAAAAGAAATAAAGGTGGATGGAAGGAAGACAGACCGACAGATAAGACAAAAAGATGGAGAAGTAAGACTCCTTGGACATTACTAGTGGGAATATAGACTCGTTCTGCCACTCTAGAGGTCAAATAGAACCACAGTGGGGTTCAGCCATACCATCCCTAAGCACAAAGGAATCTAAGTCAGCACAGCACAGAAAGGCCTGCACATCCAAGTTTACTGGTGAACATCATTGTCAAGAATTAGAACAAGCTGTCTGACGTCCATCAAAGATGAGTTGACAAAGAAAATGTGTTATACATACAGAATGGAGTTTTGTTCAACTGAAAGGAAGAATAAAATAATAACATTGTCAGGAAAATAGTTATAACTGAAAACCACCAAATAAAGAGAAATAAGCTGCGCTCTTATATTTTAAGTCTTTTTCTCTTGTGTGTAGACTCTAGAGTTAAATACATGAATGTGTGTATATATATATATATGTATTACATATATCATATACATATATATAAGTAGAGAGAGAGAGTAAGTGGTCTAAAGGGCCTAGAGAGAACTAGAGAATGAGGGAAAGAGAAATTCGAAGTTTTCACTCATATGTAGACACTCATCCTCACACAGACACATGCATAAGTGCACACACACAGAACAAGACAGCAGAATGGGAGCTATTTGTAGGATGTAAGGGACCAGTGAGAGAAGAAAAGGAAGGATGGAGAAAGGAGAGTGGAGGGACAAACAAGAGTAAAGAGGTCAGGATATATACTTATAAAAATCTCACAAAATCCATTATTTCTCAATAAACACTCCTGGGGAAATTTAGTTATAAGCTTTCTCTTCGTGTTTATTAAAATGAGGATATTGTGTGAACTTTTAGGTGTGACAAGGAGGATTTAGGAAGAAACAATTTTGTCTTCCATTTTCCCTCTTCTCAATCAATGATGTGGCTTCATCTTCCTGGTACACAGGCTAATTTGGGTGCTTCCTGATACACCAAGAAGAACTCCAGCAGTTCAGAAACACAAGTTATTGTAGGTGGGGGAGAGAAACCCCAAATCCCCTGACTGTCTCACTTGACACAGTTAATGTCCTCTGGGAAGAAGGAACAATGATTGAGAAGATGCCCCATGAGGTTGCCTGTAGGTGAGTCTGTAAGGCATTTTCTTGATTGATGATTGACGTGGGAGGGCCCAGCCCACTGTGGGCAGGGTCACTCCTGGGGAAGTGGTGCTGGATTATATAAGAAAGATAGCTGAATATGATCCTGGAAATCAAGAGAGTAAGCATATTCCCCTGTTGTCTGCTTCAAGTCCTGCCCTCTAGGTTCCTGCTCTAACTTCCCTAAGCTGCACGATATAGTAAATGCTTTATGCCGGGCTGCTTTTGGTTATGGTGGTTTACCAGAGCAATAGGAAGCAAATTAGAATAGAAACTAATATCAGAGAATAATCAATTGTTGTGATAAACCTGGGCATATTTTTGGGGGGTGGGGGATGGTGAAAGTGTTTGGAACTCTGTTAGAGAAGTTATTGAGTGTTCAAGGATAAATGGGCTGTTCTGTATGAGGCTGGAAACAAAAGAGCGTTGAAAGAAATGCAGACAGTCAGGGCTTGATTTGTGACGTTTCAGAGGAAAGCAAAGAGTCCATCAGGGCCATTCATGTGATACATATTGGAATTAAAAACCTGTCGTTTCTAGTCATCTGGGGCTGAAGAATCAACTGTAACAAACAAGAGACAAGAACCACCGAAATGAAACCTTAGCTTGGCCAGGACCCTTGCTGCTGGTTAGGTGGTCCTGAAGAATGGGTTAATAAGAGACCAGCATCACTGAGAAGGAAACTTCTGGAAAATATTTGCATAGCATCACCGCACAGGGACGTGATGTAGAGGTGGCTAAGGCTGCATTTCAAGATGGCAGTTGAATTTTGCTAGAGTCTTCCATGTGGTTCTTTCTTGGCAATGTGGAAACATAGGACTGAAGGCATCGTGGTGAAGAGTAGAGACTTGGTAGGAAAGGTCACCGGTGAAGATGCAGCCTTGGGAACCTCGGGGTTGAAGGGATCACAGTGAGAGGCTAACATGGGTGGGAGATCATAGAGAGAGGCTAGGAGTCCACTGGAGGAGGTGCAGCCTCATCAATGGGGACTCTGGCATATTGGACAGGGATACCACCACAGGGAAGAGTATCAGACACTCAATAGAGTGTGCCAAGCCCAGAGAACAAGTTGTGTATGCTAAAGATAGCAGAGTCAGAGAGGTGAAGCTGCCCAGGCCCTTTGGAGCTCAGAACACCATGAGTGAAACACAGATGCAGGGCACTGAGCTAGAGGATTTGATTTATACTGCTGAATGTCTGTTTTACTTTGATCTAATTGTAGTTGTTCCCTGAGTCTTTCCTTTTGAAATAAGAAGTAGATAACCTATTTCTTACTTTATTTTACAGGAGCCTGCATTTGAGAGACTTGGGGTATTTGAAAAAACTGAACTTTTAAACTGTTTGAAAAAATTTAAACATCAGAGGACTTTAAAACATAGAATGTGTTTTGCGTTGTAATGTTGATATTAATATAAAAACTTGGGGATAAATCAAAAAAGAAAGGCTACTAGTTTAATAGTGGTATTGTTTAAAAGTTTGATAGTGATGTTGTGGTGTTTTGAGTTTAGAATGAGTCAACTGTACTATTTAATTTTTGTTTGTTTGTTTGTTTGTCAACTTGATACAAGCTAGGGTTGTCTAGGAAGAGGAAACCTTACTTGAGAAAATGTCTCTATCAAACTGTCCGATAGACAAGTCTGTAAGATATTTTCGTGGTTTATGATTGATGTGGGAGGGCTCAGCTCACTGTGGAAGGTCCTGTCTCTGTGCATGTTTTCCTGAGAGATACATAAAAGATAACCGAACATGAGTCTGGATTGCGAGTGAGTAACCAGCATTCGTGTGTGGTTCTGCTTCAGTTCCTGCCTCTAGGTCCCTGTCCTGAGCCCGAGCCTTGGCTTCTCCCTGTAACAGACTGTAACCTGGGAGACTTAATAAACCCTTCCCTCCCTCAGGTAGCTTATGGTCATGGTGTTCATCACCACCTAAGAAAGCAAAGGAGGACACTGATAAAATTTTGTCGCTTGCTGTGGTTGCCTTTGTCCAACCATAGCTTGTAAATGCTCATACTATGATGCATCCAAGTTCAGATATGCTCTAGGTATTAACATTCACATGGAATTTGAAGATGAAAAACCAAAAGGGAATGCAAAATATTAATAATTGTTATGAACTGATGTGGGATTCTCCTTTGTATGCTGTGAATACAATTGGTTAATTAATAAAGAAAACTGGCTTGGCCTGATAGGGCAGAAGAATAGAGGTAGGCAGGGAAAACTAAACTGAATGCTGGGAGAAAGAAGGGCAGAGTCAGAGAGAAGCCATGTAGCCTTGCCAAAACTTTAGCTGGTAAGTCACAGCCGTGTGGAGATACACAAATTAATAGAAATGATTAAATTAATATGTAAGAGTTAGCCAATAAGAATCTAGAGCTAATAGGCTAAGCGGTTATTTAATTAATACACTTTCTGTGTGATTATTTCAGTTTCTGGGCAGCCAGGAAACAAACAAGCGGCCTCCTCCAACAATGAACTGACCCTGTGTTGGAATTGCACATGCTTGAATATCCTGTATCTGTAATGCTTGGGACCAGGCTTGTCTCGGAGTTCAAATGATTCTTTTCACATTCTAAAATCATTGTATGTGTATTGATCTACCTTAAAATGCCCATCTCTAACCACCAAACTCACTTGTTTCTGAGGTACTTCTGAGCACTTTTATCTCATTAATAGAAATGATTTTATACAAGATTTTCAGCCTGCTTATATTTTGACAAAGACCTGGTATGTGAAGTCAGCTCTCTCTCTCTCTCTCTCTCTCTCTCTCTCTCTCTCTCTCTCTCTCTCTCTCTCTCTCTCTGTGTGTGTGTGTGTGTGTCCTGCTCATTGCTCATATTTGTATAGGGAATTATGTCTTAGCCAGGTAGTTCTGCTGTGGTCCATGGAATGACTCCCTCCTGCCCTTCCTATCACTGTGGTAGCCTCATTTTCAGATGATTCCCCCCCACACACACCCAGAAAAATGTACATTGTCTCTTCTGGTATCAGCAATGGGGGAAGCACAGGTTCTTCACCTGCTTTTTGTTTCTGGTACCACCCCCTTTTAACTTTAAGATATGGAGAGCATGGGGGAAAGAAGGAAATGTTTGTTTCAGGTTGTCAAGCCTCCAGATGTTTCCCAAACATCATCTTCCCAAACAAAAACAAGGGAGCACAGGAAAACGACAGTCTTAAAGAACCAGCTCAAACATGTCAACTCTTCTAGTATTTTACTTAAGGTAGAAAATTTTAAAAAGTGCTGATTGTTTTTTACACCTTTTATGTTTTCTAAAAACTGTTCCAGAGCTGTGCAGAGGCTGCATAGGCCAAGATTTAGTGAAAAGGACCTTTTATTTCAATGTTACTTGGCGCCGACTGTTTGGTTTTAATAAAGGGTCCGAGTCACCGTCCGCGCGATGTCAGGAATGTGCTATTTTAGGCATAATTCTACCTGTGTTCCAGGGATAATGAGGATCTGCGCAACAGCCGATGAAAATAACAGAAAGCTGACAGATTCAACCTCGTGATGTCACTGAGGACTTAGCCAGGAGCTGTCCCTGGCTCTATCAGAAACTCACTGCAGGGATGTGAGTTTTAAGTATCTGTAATTCTTATGTTTTATCTAAGATCCCATAGACATAAGGTTCTTCTCCCTCCCCCCTCCATCTCCTGCTGAGGCACACACAAGCACTGTTTATTACCCAGTAGCCAGAAGATGATCTTCTCAGCAAGGGTAGGGCCCCCTGCCCCCAAGATTTCCATGCTTGTGTAGCCCTTGCCTGCATCTCTGGTGGTTATCTGATGTAGAAGTCCTGACCCTCTGGATGCAGCTACCTTAATTATATCTCCCTATAAAGGCAGCTTAGTCATTCAAAATACATTTTTAAAGGCTTCTAGCGAAAAGCATAAAAAGAAAAAAAATCTTTTAACCATAATTTAGTAATTCTCCAGCCTTGATTTTTGGCTCTCCTTGCTGCCTAAGTGGCCATATATTTTATAAGCTCTGCTAATTTGCTGTTAAATTTGCTATTTATATGATCCTAGATGATTTGTAGGACTTCATTGAACAGAAAGGATTTTTATTAGCAGTCAGTGCTTTCAAAGAGGTGGATTTTTTCACACCATCAAGGCCACTTTCTCAACTTATTGACAGCTTTATGAGGCAAGCTGGATAAAGAACAGTTTCCTGCATCCAAAAGCGCTTTGCATTCCATGGGGCAAAACTTGGACCTTTAATTAGGATATAAGAGCCTTCCTTTCTCTCCCAACGCTCCCCCGGGAAGCCCAGAGCGGCAACACTTGCATGCAGATAGTTAATCGTGTTTCCAGACTTTAGCCTGCTAAAATTAGGGAAGACCGAAGGTCAAACACTTACCTGGCTTGGGGCCAACTCAGGACAGGAATCTTTTCCACACATCTGCATTTTGTATACATACAGACGCCATTTTGCCCTATCTCCTTGATGGTGCTTCGCCTACTGCAGAGAGCTGTCAGATGGATCCTGTTTTGGATCTAATTTGAACCCGCGTTTGGTATTTTTCACAAATGCACCTTGGCCGCTCCCATATGGCATCCCTTTTCTGTATGGAACACCCAGCGAATTCTCCTCATTCCTTCACTCTCCTCCTGACCTCACCACCCAGAGTGTTTACAGGACTTTGAAGACTTTACGTTTTTGTTACATTTTTCTTTGTTGTTTTAATCCCACCCAGTCAATTCCTTGTGTTTTTAACACGTTGTTAGGGCTTTGATTACGCAAACAAAGCACCATCAAATGGCTAGGAAGCTTTTGGGAGCAGAGAGGGATGGCCTGGTGGATATAATTAGCCGTGATCGGTGTGCCTCCAGAATATGCCAATCCACTGGCCCTGGGCTTCACTTTGTTTTTTTGTAGAAAGTCCCTGTCAGTAGTCACATTAAGCAGGCTTCTGCCTAGAGTGTGGGGAACGGCTTGGAAGTGTCTTGCTTGTGTGGCATCTGCTGATGTTAAGATACAAGGATCCCCTGAAGTCTTCCTTCATCAGTCCTGTGAGCAGAAGTCCCGACGTCCACACAAAGATGCTCCTGGGAAATTTGTTGAATTTGCTAGTTTTCGGGCTTTTGCTTACTTTGCAGAGAAACTTGGAGAAAGGTCTAGTTATTGACTCAAAAATGAACAGATGCAAAAGAAAAGGTGTGTGTGTGGGGGGGAGACCAAACTTGGACTTTTATGTGTGGGTTATAAAATTCAGTAGCTGAGCAAAACTGCCTTAAATGCCAGTCAACCTACTGCGGTTGGAACTCAAGAAGGAGGCCCCGTGACACTGAGTTCAAGTTCAAGGTCTACTTGCATTGGAGCACCTGGCAAACATTTTACTTCCATCCGGCTCTCTTCTCGTCTTGTTCTCACTCTTCTGCAATCTCTGTCTCGAGGAGCACACTCGCCTGCTCTCAAATTCCTACACGGCAATTGCCAACCTCCAGGCAGTTTATGAGAAGCAGCAAAACCCAAGGTAATCTGAGCGGGCTGCCGGCCCATCGGTGCTTAGAATGTGCTAACCACAGGATTGAGGAAACCGACAACCGGGGACCCAGGCTCTGTGTCCTGAGCTCATTATGTCCCTGGCCGCTGCTGAGTCAGTCTCTCGCATACAGCTTTCCAGGTGGCAGCAGCTGAGCTGGTTTCCTCTTTTTGCTCTGGAAGCAGAATGAAGCGACAAGGAGTTGAGTGCTGATCAGTGGGACGCGGTCCTTCTCACGAGCAGATATGAACCCCGTGCTGAAGTTGAGTGCTGATCAGTGGGACGCGGTCCTTCTCACGAGCAGATATGAACCCCGTGCTGAAGTATAGAGCTGATCAGTGGGACACGGTCCTTCTCACGAGCAGATATGAACCCCGTGCTGAAGTTGAGTGCTGATCAGCGGGATGCGGTCCTTCTCACGAGCAGATATGAACCCCGTGCTGAAGTATAGAGCTGATCAGTGGGACGCGGTCCTTCTCACGAGCAGATATGAACCCCGTGCTGAAGTTGAGTGCTGATCAGCGGGATGCGGTCCTTCTCACGAGCAGATATGAACCCCATGCTGAAGTTGAGAACTGATCAGTGGGACGCGGTCCTTCTCACGAGCAGATATGAACCCCGTGCTGAAGTTGAGAGCTGATCAGCTGGATGCGGTCCTTCTCATGAGCAGATATGAACCAGCAGGATATGAAAATGAGTTTGAATGTCTTATCTTTCAACCCCCGCCCCCACAGGTATTTGCCCTTCAACAACTCTTGTTTTATTTTTAGTAGCTGGCCTCTTGGTGTTTCCTTTTCTGCTTAAAGTTCCCTTTCTCACAAGTTAGTGACCTTGACCCTTGACCCAAAGGATTCCCTTATAAACTACATCTGCTATTAGCTGTGCAGACTTGGGGACAACACCTCACCTATGTTTTGGGTTCTTTACCGGTCTGAACAACGGAGTGACACCAACTGTCCTGCCGGGTATTTTCCTAGTGTTACATTTGCCAGTCATTAAAGCAGTGGTTCTCAACCTGTGGGTCATGACTCCTTTGGGGGTCACATATCAGCCATCCTACAGACCAGATATTTACATTATGATTCATAACAGTAGCAAAATTACAGTTATGAAGTAGCAATAAAATAGCTTTATAGTTGGGGTCACCACAGCATGGGGAACTGTACTAAAGGGTTGCAGCATTTATTAAGGTTGAGACAACTGCACTGATGGCAGCTTTGAGCATTCAGATCCTCCATACAGAACCAGGACCCGCTGGATGAAGACTCTATTGGGAACTCCACTTTGTAGCTTTTAAACCATAGTTCCTGTATTCCTTTCCCGGTATAGAGATAAAATACAGGATGAAGGCAACTTAAGGAAGGGTTTATTTTGACTCTCAGCTCCATCACGTTACGGCACCAGGAGCTTGAGGCCGCTGGCCACACTGCATCCATAGCCAAAACCAAGGAATGTTTGTGCTCCTCAAGTTCCCTCCTTTGTAAGTGGCTAGGACCCCAGCCCAGGGAGAAGTACCTGGGGTGTAGGGTATATCTCCCCATCTCAGTTAACCTGATCAAGATAATCCCTCATAGACAGCCAGAGGCAGGGCATATATGCCTGGAAGCATGTCTACTAGATAGTTCTAGAACCTGCCAAACTGACACAACCTTCACCACCGCAGTGCCCTCAGAGGTTATAATAAGAATTGAGATAGTTGGTGGTGACCAGTGCTATGTGGGATTTTCCTCTGGAAAGTGGCGGAATACTCGGCTTCCATCTTCGGGACTGAGAAAAAGAACAGAGCATCAGAGGAGACCCATGCAACTGACTTGCCGGAAAACAGCTTGATATTGGCATAAAAACAGACAGGTAGACCAATGAAATCAAATAGAAGATTCTGATATTTAACCCCTACACCTATGAACAACTCATTTTTGACAAAGAAGCCAAAAATATAAAATAGAAAAAAAAGAAAGCATCTTCACCAAATGGTGTTGGAATAACTGGAAGTCAACATGTAGAAGAGTGAATATAGATCCATACCTATCACCATACACAAAACTCAAGTCCAAATGGATCAAAGACCTCAACATAAAACCAAACACACTGAATCTCATAGGAGAGAAAGTGGGAAATATACTTGAATGCATTGGCACAGGAGACCACTTCCTAAATATAACCCCATTAGCACAGATACAGAGAGAAACAATTAATAAATGGTACCTCCTGAAACTGAGAAATTTCTTTAAATCAAAAGACATGGTCAACAAGATAAGATGGCTGCCTACAGAATGGGAAAATATCTTAACCCACTCCACATTGGACAGAGGACTGATCTCCAAAATATGCAAAGAACTCAAGAAACTAGATATCAAATACAAAATAATTCAACTGAAAAATGGGATATAGATGTAAACAGAGAACTATCGACAGAAGATTCTCAAATGGCTGTGCACATGATCTCATCTACTTTCCTACTGACCCCCCCACAAGTGGGTACATAAGCATCTGGACCCAAAGTGGGTGGCAGACATCAGCCCCAAGTGTTTCAGACCATGTTGGTAGGTCATGGGGAGGAAGGAATATAGTAGCCTTTTGTTTCTTTATCACAACCTCATTTACTGCTGTTGGGTTTAATGTTGCTACATCAAAAAGGACAAATTTAGCTTCTCCCTAGATATTTGTATCAATTATGCTGCATATAAATAGGCTTCTGGTCTCATATTTCTGCAGGTCAGAGAATAGAGAATATTACAGCCATGTATCTCTGGCAGAGGTTGCCCATGATTCAGAAAGGGAGGTTCATGTCAAATCTCCCATTCTGGCTCCACAAGGCTTTGTCCCTTACAATGCGGGTGAAAAATGACTGTTTACAGCACTTTGGGAATTCAGCCAAGCTGGTCTGAAATGCTTTGACTGGGTCTCACACTCTGGGGCTCTTGATTCCGCCTCTGGTCCCCATTTTGAGCCATCTGTTATGTCATGAAGGGCATGCTGGCTTGTCTGTCAGTCTCTGCCTGCCAGGAGACTTTTGAGATGGACATCTTGTCTCTTCCATTCTTCCCTCCTCTATTCCTGTTAGGTGTTTAATATCTCCATCCCTATTATAGTTATAAACAAACAAGAGAGCTGTGATCCCAAGGAAGCATGGAACACAGCCATGGACATGAGAGCAAGTAAGACCCAACTCGATGAAAGTGAATGATATTTTAACAGGTGGGGGAAATAGGTTGGGGAGGAGGTGCTGCCTATGAAACATAAAGAGACTTTTCAGAAAGGATGAGAGAAAACACTCCAGAGGCTGAATGTGCAGCAGGTTAACAGAGTGGGCGTCAACGACTTGGTAACTTTGAGCACTTTGGTGTCTGATGAAGGGAGTGGTGAGCACTAAACCTGGACTGGCTGATAGAATGTGACCGTGAAGTCTATAGATAGAGTCCTAAGAAATCTACATCCCAAAGGGAAGAAGAGCAGCTTCCCCTTGGAAATAACCCTCTGACAATAGCAGGGGCAGGTGTGAGTTGTAAGTGACCAGATGCATACACAATGTGGGGAGGGGCTCTTTGGTGTAGGAGGTCTGTCTGTCTATGTGTTGTTTACAATTAATGAATAAATAAACTGCCTTGGCCTGTTGATAGGGCAGAACTTAGGTAGGCGGAGAAAACTGGACTGAAGGCTGGGAGGAAGAAGGTGGAGTCAAGGATGCCATGGATCCATGCTAGAACTTTGCTGGTAGGCCACGACCTCATGGTGATATACAGATTAATAGAAATGGGTTAAATTAAGATGTGAGAGTTAGTCAATAAGAAGTTAGAGCTAATGGGCCAAGCAGTGATTTAATTAATACAGTATCTATGTGATTATTTCGGGGCTGAGCTAGTTGGGCGTCTGGGAACCAACAAGCAGGCCTCCCACCTACAGCTCTTTCTTTAAGAAAAAAGTGATATGAATTTAAAAATGCACAAGAAAAGAAACATGACCAGTTGTAAAGTTTTAAGAAGCAGAGGAACACCACAAAGTGAATCATGCAGCATATTTGATGAGCACAGTGCCAAGACAGTTATGCAGAAAATTCTGCCATGTGCTATAGACATGAAGCTGTTTCATTCACCTCTTTCCAAGGCAACAATTTTGTTAAATTTTTCTAGCTAATATAATAAAAAAGATAACTTAGTTTTCCCCTAGAATAGGTAATGAAAATTTTATTGATTCTTATAGAAGCGTTTCTTACATCTTCACGTTTTGGGTTTTGTTGTATAGAGTTGTAGGCTTGCTCTTCATCGGGATTCCAAATAAAGCTCCAAAGTTATTTTGTACATTTTGAGTCATAAAATCTTAAGACAGTGTATCAAATTTTCTTGCACAGATACAAACATAAATACACTTTTGCCTTTGAGGCCCTTTTGTGAAGATACCAGGATGGTATGTATGCACAGGGATAGCAGGAGCATTCCCAGAGGTCTCATTCCTACATGGGAGTAAGGAAGGGCAGCTGTAGTCTTGCCCTGTGAAACATCATTTCATTCAACAGCAAGCCACTGCATCATGGTGGTCCCATGAGAGGATACTGGAGTTGGAAGATTTCCATCACCTTGTGACACTGTAGCCACTAGAGTATCATAGGCTATTGCAATGTACACATGTGTGTGGTGTTCAATGTACACATGTGTAAATGAACACATGGGCTGGCAGGCATATAAAACCACACAGAAAATTGAGTGCAGTTCCTAGTACCTAACAATGGTTAAATGCGACTTTGTTACTACTTTGTATGTATATTTCACCATACTTCCAACTTTTAGACTGTACTTCTGCTCCTAAAAATGTTCACTGGAAAGCAGTCTGTCTGTAACACTGGCAATCTGCATCTTATCCCTATTGCCGTGACTACATCCCTTCTCTTACGTTTGATTTCATCTCAAGTTGTTCATTATAGCCCTGGGAGCATTAGGTGAAATCATCAGACATCCATAGAGCTGAGATATGCACTTGCCCATACCATCTGGATGAGCATAGGTTTGCTTTATCAATTTCAAAAAGACACAGAGCCTAATAATGTATCTCTTGGAATGTTCCTGTCTTTATGTATGTGGCACACAGCGACAGAAGGAAATCTGATTCTGAACCATGCACGTGTATCTTACCAAAGCCCAAGGACTGCGTCCTCAGCCTCTCCCCACCCCACTGTCTCCCTCAGTTCACCTCCAGGAGCATCTGATCTGAGAACAAGCATGGCAGGGGGAACTGGAGTGGAGAAAGGTCTTTGCCAGATAAGGCTGACCTTTCTTACCTTTGTAAAATCTGTAGAACACATGTATATAGGGGCATATGGAGAGGAGTCTTCCTGGGCCCCTCACAGGGCTGGTGTAAATAAGGGACTATGGAACTTTAGAGTGCTCAGGCTTAATTAACATCTGTGCTTGGTAGCCTAGGTGGAAATGGACTAACAGTCCCTGCAGAGACAGAGATGCTCCATGAGGTCATGGCTGAAATCAGTGGGAATGAAGAAGACTGGAATTTGGCTAACTTCTCTTCTCTTCTCTTCTCTTCTCTTCTCTTCTCTTCTCTTCTCTTCTCTTCTCTTCTCTTCTTTCTTCTCTTTTCTCTTCTCCCTCTCTCTCGATATATATATATATATGTATATATATGTGTATATATATATATATATATATATATATATATATATATATATATATATACAGGACCTCTAGGATGGTCTGGAATTCACATCCTCTGATCTCATGTCTTCTATGTGTGGAAATCCAGGTGTGTGTCACTGCCTGACTCTGCGTTTCAGATACCTTGTTTTGCACTATTCTGAGTAACATAGTGGAATCGCCTTTCATCTTCAGGGGCAGGAGAGTAGCAGATGTGAAGGTGGGGACCTTACACAGAGTTACAAAGTTAGCAGAGGAAATCCACTTAGCCGAGAGGAAGGCTGGAGACACTTGGGTGTGATGGAAGGACATTGAGAAGGTGATGGTGTTACTCGGTGCATTGTGCTGGGACCAAGCACTGGCTGCTTTGCCTTCATCAAGGGAGTCCGTAAATACCGAAAACCTGGCTTCTGACCCTGGCTGTCTCACGGAGGCTTTTCTACATCAGCCCCACCTTCCCTAGTGGTCATGTATCACAGCAGAAAAATTCTAGACCCAGGCTTATTTTATTGACTGTTAGTGGGCTCGACTCTCTGAGCTCACAGTCTGGTATCAAAGCTGACTGACTGTCCTCCACTGACATGCCTTCTAGCTGGTTCTTTGTGTGTTTTAAATCATATTTCTCTGGTCATTGTTACTTGTGTATTAATCATTTAGTAATAATCTTAAAGACACTTTTAGTTTTTAACTGTGTGTGTGTGAGAGAGAGAGAGAGAGAGAGAGAGAGAGAGAGAGGGAGAGAGAATCCCTTTGCAGCTGGGTCCCCCTGGAGCTGGAGTTACAGAAGGTTGTGAGCTGGGACGCGAACTTGGGTCCTCTGCAGAAGTATTAAAAGTAAAAAGCACTTTTAACCTCTAAGCCATCTTTTCCGTCCCATGATTTTAGATTCTATCTTATTCTTAGAACCGTTCAAGGCAACTCTATCTGTGTTCTCCTTTAAAAGTAACAATGGAGTCTTTGCAGGCCAAGTCTCTTCTTTGTTGCCTTGAGCTATTCTCCTGGTGTTTTCACTTTTTGCTCCTTTGTTGGCTTTTTAGATAAGATCAGCTTCGTTTTCACTGCCTCAGGCACCCACTTCTGATTCTTCAGCAGGAAGGTGGGAATTCCTGGTCCTCTGTGGCCAGGGCAGCCTCTCCAGGAAGGATTCCACAGGATCTTGCTCTGAGGAAGCGAGAACCCTTGACCCTATTTTGGATGAGTTTCTTAGTTTGTTTCTTTTTTACTCTGTCTGTAGGACATGCTTACAGAATAGATTCAGGCCTCAACTGCATGTAAACAAACAAACTAAAATAAACAAACAAACTAAAAGCCTACAGCAGGGTGGTGATGGGAAATTGCCTTCAATGTCTGAGCAGAAATCTCACTCGCCCCCTGCACCCTCCCACCCCCATTCCCTGTTTCACTTAATATTTTAAGATTCATGGAGAGTTTTGTATCCAGCTCTTTGTTCTGTTGGGAAGGAGACACATTCTTAGACAGTCTCCTTTCCTGGGCAGTTGGGTTACAGAGGTCCACAGAGGCCCTTAGGCTAGTCAGCAGCCCTGGATTTCCCTCTGCTAGAGACAGATTAGCTGTGTACCAGGCCTCCTGAGAACGTCCCTTATTTTACGGCCAGCTCGGCTGTACATGTAAAATGATATGTTTTAGAGATTTTGTTACTGGGAGGCTCCTCAGGTGATTACTGATGCTGAATGAAAACCATGCTTTCTTGCCCAATGCCCACCCCGTACGATGTTCTGAATGGCCTTTCTTTTCTCTTGTTGACACGAGAATGCTATGACCTGTCTTTATTGTATTCTCAAATTGTTCACCCTATCCAAACGGAGCCTGCTTTCTTCACACTCATTCCTTTGAAACCTTGGACCTTTGAAACTACAGGACCAGTGCCTGCCACCTGTCACCCTGAGACTCCCCTTCCCTGCCCAATAGGGCGAGCCTACCATGCTACCCAAAGACACAGTCTAGCATTTTCTCATCTCGGTATCTCATTTCTCATTTCATTGGTTTTGCCATTATCAAACACTTCTACGTCCCTTCACACCCGGAAATGTCTTCTTTTCATACACACCTCCCCCCAGCTTGATTCATGGCTACAATGCTTACTTCAGTTATTAGGCAGAATGACAGGATCACCTGGCCTTGTGGTTGTGGCGCCAGCATCTGGGGAGTTTGGCAGTCATCACTCTGGCCTTACAAGGAAAGCAATGAGCACTACCAATCCATGACTTCTCTTAGGCCCATCACAGAATGGAGGTCTTGGGTCAAGGTACTAGCCCAAATCTGGAGAGTCTGAAAAACCCAGGAGGGACAGCGAAGGCCGTCTTGCTTGGACTGGGTGCTGTTAGTATCTGAAACTGGAAGCAACTTATCTATGTGAATTTGCCTGAACCACTGGAGGTTGTCTGAGGACTACCAGAAAGTAAATATTTCCAGATAGCGGGTCTGATCATGAATCGTATTTCCAGGAAGCCCACCAGGTTTTCAGTGAAGAACAAGGAGGAAGGATAGAGGACTGGGAGGGAAAAGACAAATATTGACTTTTCAAAACGGCCAGAGAGTTCTCCGCATGATGGACTGCTCCGTACAGGCAACGACTCAGCAGACTCTTATACTGTGAAGGAAAACTGTTCCTGCCCAGCTCACTCTCCTTGCTGCTCACATGGGAGGGGGGGAAAAAGTCCAATACAGCACTGGTGATAGTCACAGCCCAGGAACCTTGGCCTGCAGAAAGTCTGGACTTAATAAAAGGACCTGAGGTGACTTCCTTTAAAACAATGAAAGCAAACACAGTAGGCACTGATGTCATGCGTATAGCACCCTCAGTGTTTATTCAATAGGTAAGGGGAAGCCCTGAAATCATATACACACAAACAACACTAAATAGACTTACTGAGTTTTACATATATATATATATATTTATACATACACATATATACATAATACACACACACATATATATACATACACATATATATGTATATGAATGATGTGGGATTTCCCTCTATAATTGTGAATATGTTTTATTACTGGAATTGGTTAATAAGGAAGTTGTTTTGCCCTATGGCAGGGCAGAATATAGCTAGGTGAGAAAACTAAACTGAATGCAGGAATAAAAAAGGTGGAGTCAGAAAGACGCCATGTAGCCATTTACAGAGAAAGATGCCAGAGCATAACCTCATGGCAATACATAGGTTAATAGAAACAGGTTAATTTAAGATGACTGGGAATATGCTTGAGCTATATGCCAAACAGTATTGTAATTAATAAAGTTTCTGTGTGATTATTTGGTCTGGGCAGCTGAGAAATGAAAGCAGAGTCTCTCTTTTTGTTTCTCTCCCTCTCCCCTCCCCTCCTCTCTCTCTCTCTCTCTCTCTCTCTCTCTGTGTGTGTGTGTGTGTGTGTGTGCAAAACACAAATACATATTTAAAGAAAAAGAGACCATTAATTTGAGAGGAAGTGAGGGGGAAGGGCATTTTCAATGACTTAGGAGCCTATTCCCGAGCACGACTAATTTTCTCTCTCCCAGAAGTTGTTAGTTGCCAGACTTTTCTGTCCAGGGCTCTGTTAGACTTCTGTCTTCCATATAAGCATAGATGTTTTTCTATTAAAAGAAATACAACTAATATACTCAAGAAAAGATAATCTCGGATCATGCAATGTGTTGATGAGACCTGGAGAGGGTAGGAGGGAAAGAAACTCATACAAACTGCAATATTAATCCAAATACTCCTAGAAGCCTGAACAGTTCAATATAATAATAGAAAGAGATTGAGACCAGCAAGGCAAACTAGCATAAAGGTGGGATCTAACTATGTGTTTAATTACAAAGACTTTACAAAGAATCGGGTAGATTAAAAGTAAAGGGAGGGAGACAGTTACAACCTGAATACTCATGGAAAAAAAGCTCAAATCTCTATGCTCGTTTAGAACTAAGGGAACTTGAGAAACACTGCCGGGCTCAGAAAGCAATAGCATATAATGACTGGGAATTGGTTTGCCCAGGTGGCATAATGACCTTTAACCTAACAGTCGAACATCAAATATGCAAAGCAAATATGGACAACACCTAGCAGACAAAAATGGGGATACCAGCACTCTCTGATTGACAGATGTGGGAGATGGGACAAGGATATGGCTGGCTGTGCTGTCCATCAGCTTGAGCAACTGGGCATTTACCGAGAACTTGTCCAACCACATCACAGAACAGATTCTTCCGCAAGACACAGGGAATGTTCACAAAGACAGATCAAATTCCTGGCCACAAAACATGGCCCAGGAAATGTAAAGAAGCAGTTGTGTCAGTGGTGGTGGTGGGGGGTTGATGGCTAGGAATAGAGTTTTCTAAAATGTGTTGGGGGGACAAATACTCACAAGGTATTAAATCATAATTGGAGACATTGGCATGAACTCATGTTTAGTACACTGGAAACCTGATGTTTATATATAGGACTAGATATACAAATGTATGTATAAGGGTATTAGTTTACATACTTACTCTTCATGACTCTGCCAGCCCAGAAAACCTGGCTGGAAACAGTAATGCCCAAGTAGCAATGAACACAACTGGCCATCAGTTCTTGGTTTCTCTTACCATTCCATAAAACATGTAGGGGGGACCCTTTGATGAAATAGCCACGTGGGGTAATTCCATGGTGACTGTTTTGTCATGGTAACGAGTAAGGAAGTGCCCCAAATCAAACAAAACATAATGAAAACACAATTCTAGTTTACTTTCTGTTGTGTGATAAAACCGTGACCAAAGCCGATGTGGGGGAGACGGTGTGATGGGTCTGTTAGAGCTTACAGGCTCCAGACTGTTAACAAGGGAAGCCAGGGCAGGAGCAGAAACACAGATCGTAGAAGAAAGAGCTGCTTGCAGGCTTGTTGTTTTCCATGATTGTCTCAGTCTGTTCTCCTATTCGACCCAGCACCACCTGCCCAGGGATGCCATTGCCCACAGTGGACAGAGCAGCTTTTCCACATCAATTATCAATCAAGAAAATGCTTCATGGATAGACGCACAGGACAATCTGATTGCGGCAATTCCTCAGTTGTGGCTCCATCTTCTCACATGGCTCTTGTTTGTGCCAAGTTAACAAAAAGTACCCAGCACAACAACTAACACATGGTGATGGAGTTATGTCCCAGCCCATAGGAGATGACTGAAAGTGATGTCTGTGGCCCAAGTAATATGATAAAGTATAAAATAATATCCACCCATTCATACTTATGTGGAGAAATAATTTTTGAAGAGGCACAGAAGTAGGAGAAATAATTTATACAGATCCTCTACTATAATGGAGGTAAAAAAAAAACTTCACCCTTGGGCAGGGCCAAAAAGAACAATTTTATAGTATGAATATGACAGATATCACTTAGCCAGGTGGTCAAGGGTCAATATCAATAGCAATGGATCATGTTGACAGGCCTAACCCTAGGTGGGATGTAATGAGAATGGGGGTTCTCTGTCTGTTTTTCCTTCTGTGGGCCCAGAACTTTATCCCAAACATGAGGAAACTAGAGTTTTCTCTACAAAAATAGGGTTACTCTACAAAATCTGAGCAGCTCTCCCCAAAACTATCAAGAGCATGCAAACAAGGGCAGTCTTGGAGCCTAAGAGGACATGACAACTTAGTGTAATGCCATACCATGGGGGGTATTTGGGGAAAAGAAACGTGACTTAGGATATAAACTGAGGAAATCTGAATATATATGTGTAATATATATCCAGCAGTAGGTTTTCAGTAACTTAACGAATATGCCCTACTAGCCCAAGATTTTAAAACAACAATCATAGAAGAAGCTGAAAGTTGAAGTGATGGTGGCTATCTCTACTGTCCTTTTAATCCTTCTGTAAATCTTTAAATATTTGAAAATCGGTGAAGTACACATTTAAATTCTACCTTCAGACTCAGAGGGCAATGCTGCCCAATAACCAGTGGTTTTCATGGGAAATGAGACTGTTGTTCCTTTGTAGAGAGGTGATCTCTTTTCCTCCCTCTCTTCTGGAAGCTTTCAGACTTTATTTATTTTGTTAAATCCATGCTGTTCTTCAGTTTCAGGACTCCTTTTTAGATGTGGTCTCCTTCCATTTATCTTAATCATCAATCATCACATGATAGCCTTTTTATTCCAAGGGACTTCGTGTTTTCCCATCTCAGTTTCTTTTGTTATGTATCTGACAACTTTCCCCTTGCTGAAAGCCTCCTTGTTTCTTCTCTCCATACAATGAGCTAGCTGGCTAGAGCGGCTAGTACCTGTATTCCTCATTCTGTACACCTTTCTTTCTGACCTCAGATTTCTCTTCTAGACATTCCGCAGTATCTTATCTTTAATTCCTATGACTTGCCAGCATCCTATTTTTAATCAATAGACTTTGCCTCAAAACGCATTGAGAATAAGGCATGTATTGATCTTACCTCTTCATTGATAACCCGATTCCTTGGCTGTCATTTCTGTTTATTTATGAGACATTTAATTTCCACTGCTATCAGAAGATTACCTTCCTTGTGAGGATGAAAATTCCTGCCAATGACTGCGTGGGGTCGATGTCAGGCTACTGGGCACAAGGTCTGCCTGGCCCTTAGACTTCTGGGAAGGGAACCATGGTTTCTCACAAGACAGAGGGGAAGGGCGCCGACTTCTGTAACATGATTCAGATGTCCACGGAGTAAACTCTTTCTGGGAAGTTTATTTATTCAGGGAGAAGGTTGGATGCAGTAGGTTTCCTTCTGTCAAGTGTGAATGGGCAAGAGGAACTGATGCTCATGGGTTTTTCCCTGCTCTCTCAGACCCCTCTCCAGACATCAGTATCTGCCGCTAGCACCTGAGAGCTACACGGGATTCCTCTAGAAGGGAGACTCATCACCCTGGACTCCCTGCTGCCTGAATGTTCTGCTCCCTCCTTATTGTACTCGTGCCTACATCTGAAGTCCAAAAGCCTGCTGGCTGACTCTCCTTACTCTGCGCATCTATGAATTCACTTTCCTGCATGTTTGTACTGTCATCCTGAACTCGGAGAACAAAGAGGAAGTGAAAGTGTGTGAACTTGAGAACCTGAGTTCAAGGCACCCCAAAGCTTCAAATCATCTCAAAAATTCTTTGTAAATAAGAAATATGAGATCACAAAAAACAACCCACAGTAGTTAAATTGTCTTTGTTTTCTAATTTTTGAATAGATGTGAAGCCCCCATTTTAAACTTTTGGTATTCTGATATTTTATACACATGGAGGGGCCCCTCTAAATAATTTTTCAGCACCTATGAGGAGACCAGACCAGGGCACTTCTTGAAGGTGGAGATCAGCCTCAAGGTTTAAGATCCTGGCTTTCATGGTGACTGTAAAATACTGAGCAAGTCCTGAGTTCTTCTAAGCCCTAATTCTTTCACTTCAAATCAACCTCCTGGAGATGGTGAGATGACTTATGGGCAAAATACTTGCCATGAAGCCTGTGAGCCTGAGTTTAATCCGTGAGAACCACATGGTCAAAATAGATGAGCAACTTTGGGAAGTTGTCCTCTGACCTCTACATGTATGCTCTCTCTCTCTCTCTCTCTCTCTCTCTCTCTCTCTCTCTCTCTCTCTCACACACACACACACACACACACACACACAGACACACACATACACACACTATTAAGATCACAAAACACAAATGATATTATATTTTTACTTCTTCAATAAAAAAAAACCTGTAATAATCAGCTTCTAAGGCAAAGGGGCTTATTTTGCTCAGCATTTCAGCCCTTTCAGTCACTGTTGGTTGGTCCCGTTGCTTCTGAGTCTGGGGTAAGACAGTGCATCCCAGAAGGTGAGCATGAAAGATCCCTCCCACTTCATGGCTGGAACATGAAAAAGAGAGAAAGGAAGAGGCTGGATCCAGACAGTCCCTCAAGGTTGCATCTCTAATGACAGAGGGACTTCCCACTAAGCGCCACCTCCTGAAGGTCCTGTTTCCCAATAGCACCACAGACTGGAGAGCTATCCTGTACAACTGTGCTTTCAGGTCAATAGGAAGCACAGTCAGCACAACAAAGGCAAATGCTTCCTAGAGCCGGGAAGGGACCAGAATGGGACTGCACACAGGCATAGTGTCCTCAATGCAGCGCAGTGCTGCCCCCCATGTAGGAAACGTATCACTGCAGTTAGCACAATTGTCATGAGCTTTTGTATAGTAAACGATCATCTAACTTGGTCTCGATTTCCTTGGTGACGTTATTAAATGACAGAGGCATCATGCGCAAGGCAAAGCAGGAGGTCATCCAGCTCGGTTAGGAAGAAAGACTAAGGGGCAGTCCCTGCTACAGTGAGACCAGCAGAAAGAGCAACAGTAGAGACGAGCCTGCGTGCGCACCCACGTCCCGGGTGCACTCTGTTTGCTTGTTTTGATTAGAAGAAGCCACACTTCTGAAGATCAACAATAAACTAGTTGAATCCAGCACAGCGGTTCTCAACCTGTGGGCCGAGACTCCTTTGGGGGTGGCGTATCAGATATTCTACATATCAGATATTCATATTACAATTTACAAAAGTGGCAAGATTACAGTTATGAAGCAGCAGTGGAACAATTTTAGGGTGGGGGGGCACCACAATGTAAGGAACTGTGTTAAAGGGTCGCAGCATTAGGAAGCCGAGCTTAGGTTTGCATTTGGACGGAGCTGGATAAAGCAGACACACAGGGCTTTAGAGCAGGAGAGGAGCGGAGCAACTCTGAGGAGGCATTCGCTTTCTAACGCGGGGACTCCGTAACAGTATGAATACATGAACGGTTTCCTGAGCTCTGAAAACAAAAACAGAAGTTCCAAACGGAAAATAAAAAGGAGCTGTAGGGCAGGCTTAAACAAAATAATCCCACAGGAGGGAAGAAGAGGCAAGTGCAGCCCGGACAGAGAGTGGGATCTTGGGAACGGACACAGTTAACCTCAACACCAAAACCAGAGATTAGTTTTGTTGTTATGATTCAGGGGTTGGTGGGAATGGCTGTGGGGAAAGGACCCCCAGATCTCCCTCCCACACACACACACCGTGCCTGGGCTTTTATTAGTTTTATGTGCTTTGTCTGTGGAGTGTGTGCTTTTCCCATTCGTTTGGCCAGCTCAAGCGGGGAATGAGTGCACTCCTTCTGGCATACATTTCCCCATTTACCAGGGTCACTGTTTACATTAATAACACGGCACCCTCTACGAGGCGCTCGTTCTGTTAACCTTGCCCAGCTGCTAATTAGCGGGTCACTTGCGGGTTAGAGGTGTGCTGGTGTTGCGCTCCTCGGCTGGCCGTACTGTTATTACGGCGACTGTAAATGCCGCATGCGGCAGCCATCCGGCTGTGCTCAGAAGCCCGTTTGGACAATTACCAGCATTAGCCAGAGATGGAGCCTGCCAGCTGACATTCAAGGGGCAATAATAACTTAATTTTCCCTACAGCAAATTGGCTCCCTAACAGGGAATATAGTTCTACACTGGACTTAGGCTTGAGAATTACAGCAAGCAGATTTCAGATCTTTTGTACACACACAGCCAAGCCCTCTTTCTACCAAGAGGCAGCCTGACTTCATCCTGTACCTGAGTCTTTATTTACAAAGGAAGAATTATATGTAGAGACACATCGATAGTATGTACATTCCAAAGAATACATATTGATTCCAAAAGCATTTGAATATACATGTTCACATGAATATATATATATATATATATATATTCATAGATGTGAACTTCAATTTGCTTCAAATGTAAGATTAGTCATACTGACCTTTAAGAATTTTTGGATTTATGAAACATCATGTTGCTATGTAGTCCTGCCTGGGCTATTATGCACTATAAAAGCCAAGCTGATCTCAAACTCACAACAATCCTACTGCCTCATCCTCCTGAGTACTAGCATTATAACTATCCTGGGTCATACATTTCTAAGCGGTGTTTTAATGAGACATTTGCTACAGACGTCTTTTATCTCCTTTGGGTTGCACCAAATTTTTAATGCACAAAGAAATGGCATTTTAAAACCCTTTCATATCTTTTATTTATATATTCTAAATGGAGAAATTTATCCCATTGTGTGTTGTAACAGGTTGGTGTTTTCACATATGACTGTGCTTGATTCATAACTACATGGATTTCTTTTCTTGTATACATCCATGTTCCCATACTGTTTAACCATGTTTTGAGTTGGTTCTCTAGACTATGCGAAGAGCACAATCACAGGCTACAGGTGTCCGCTCAGCCTCCTCTTGCCCAGTGCTCATGCTTTCAGGTTCTTTTCTTTTACATTTATTTACTTTTGACCAGGCATAGCACATGCCTTTAATCCATGCACTTGGAAGACAGAGACTGGCAGAGCTCTCTCTCTCTCTCTCTCTCTCTCTCTCTCTCTCTCTATATATATATATATATATATATATATATATATATATACACACACACACACACATACATACACAAAATTTCTATGTGTATGACTGTTTTGCTTGCATATGTGTATCTTTACCACATGCATGCCTGGTGCCTACAGAAGGTATCAGATTCCCTGGAATTCCCTGAAACCACTGTTCCATCAGGTAGGTTCTGGGAACCAAACTCAGGTCCTTTAAAAGAATGGCAAGAGTTCTTATCCACTGACCCATCTCTCCAGCCCCGACACTCAGCTTCTTATTCTTCTCAATGTTGCCCAGAACTGCGAGAACAAGAACAAGGAAATTTTACCTGAAATTCATGGACACTTTTCTATTGTTCTTCACTTAGGCAGGGATTCTCAGAGTTCCTTTAATTATAATGACAATTATAGGGATTCATAGATTAGCATCTGTTTCATTAATTTAATAAGCAGTAACCATACATTTCAATTAAGAATAAGTTGCAGGAATTGGACTGATTATTATCAGTGAAAAGGAAAAGGAAATGAGAGAATTAGATACGATATTGTCATTTGAAAAACATTTCAAAAATTGATGGATCTAGACTTGGGCTATCAGTGAATGAACAGCTTAAGAAGAGAATCAACCTTTGAATATACATATATATTTTCCCTCGTGAGAGTCCAAAATACTCACTACATCTTGTGAAAACATCAAACTTAAATCAGATTAAGCCTCTAGATGCAGCTGCTAATGTCAGGAAACATGGAGGCAGAGAGACATGTCAACCTATGCCAAGAGTACATAATCTGTGCAATAAAGGCTAATCCAATTCACATGCTAAGCCTCGAGTTTCTCAACAGAAAACAAAATCTGTAAGTAAAACAAGATAATTTCAGAAGGATTGCAGATGGAAAGAACTTAGTAAGTGGGTTAGGTTGTTAAAAGTAGCACATGTAGGACATTGTATAGGATTCTCCCTTCAGTGCTAAAGCAACAGAAATGCAGAGACTAGGCATCATCAGAGTTAGGACCGTGGAGCTCTTGGAGGAAGGAAGCAAGAGGGTTCCACTTGCGATGGGGATGTGAAAAACTCCAAGCGTAGCCGACAAAACACTGAGTGCTACTTCCTGACCCAAAACATGATTATAAAGGTGTGAAGGAGAGGATGGGGGGAACTTGGGGAAACGGGATGATTGGAGATAAAGGAAGGTTGGATAGGTGAACAGGGAAGCACATATCTTAGTTAAGGGAGCCACCTAAGGGTTGGCAAGAGGCTTGAACCTGGAGTGGCTACCCGGTGCCAAGGCAATGTCCCCAGTTATTTCCTTGGGCAGCTGAGGATAGGGAACCTGAAATGACCCTATCCTATAGCCATACTGATGAATATCTTGCATATCACCATACAACCTTCATCTAGCGATGGATGGAGATAGAGACAGAGGCCCACACTGGAGCACCGGACTGAGCTCCCAAGGTCCTAACGAGGAGCAGAAGGAGGGAGAACATGAGCAAGGAAGGCAGGACCACGAGGGGTGCACCCACCCACTGAGACAGAGGGTCTGATCTATTGGGAGCTCACCAAGGCCAGCTGGACTGTGACTGAAAAAGCATGGGATAAAACCAGACTCTCTGAACATGGCAGACAATGAGAGCTGATGAGAGGCCAAGGACAATGGCACGGGGTTTTGATCCTACTTCATGTTCTGGCTTTGTGGGAGCCTAGACAGTTTGGATGTTCAACTTCCTAGGCCTGGATGGAGTGGGGAGGACCTTGGACTTTCCACAGGGCAGGGAACCCTGACTGCTCTTGGGGCTGGAGAGGGAGGAGAAGAGGAGTGGGGGGAGGGGGAGAGGGGCGGGAGGAGGGGGAGGGAAATGGGAGGCGGGGAGGAGGCGGAAAATTTTTTTCAATAAAAAAAATAAATAAATAAAAATAAAGGTGCATTCTTTTTAAAAATTAATTTTTGTATGGTTTTCTTTATGTTTTACTTTTAACAAATGGTTTAAAGTTAAAATTCAGGGCATATTGTGAGTTTGTGAGAAAGTAGTTTTGGTAAAAAGTCATACTATCTGTTTTTTTCTTTTTTAACACATATTTAATTTGATTTTCAAGACACGGACTCTCTATGCTGCTTAGGCTGGCACTGGGATCATGATGCTTTTACCTCCACCTTCTGAGTAGCTTACCACATATTCCAACTCTCAACGCTATTAGTAGGTAGACACTGGGGAGCTATGTTCATGGTACCAAGATGTTGGTGCTGTGGTATCCTGTCCAACACAGCTTGGGCCCTGAAACTTGACTATGGGGCATAAAGGAAATAAGAAAAGACAGACACACAGGAGCCCACAGGAACGCACAGGCAGAAAGACTGGTCTTAGTAGGAGCCGGGTAGACTCTGATGGAAGGCTCAGTCTTAAACAACTGGGAGGAGGAGGCTACACTGGCTAGGTTTTACACAAACTGGTCAATCATTGGTCAACACTCACACCTATTCAACACTGGCAACCTTTCCTGACTAGTTTTGCCATTTCTGAGTTATTTGAGAAGGCTTTGCAATTTCTATGAGTCTGCACTGCATCCTTGACATGGCCATGGCCTTGCCAACAAAACATATTCCCTCACAGATTCTTCTGTCCTTTATACCTCCACTTAGGGCTTCACCTCTCTCTAAACAGTGGTTTGCCAGCAGGCTCACCTAATAAGCTTTTGATGTGCCGTGTTTTGTCATTTTTATTCTGGCAACACCATCACTCTGGCCATTTTTAAAATCAAAAGGGTTGTCACTAAATACAGAGCCTGAAGTCATGCTGAACCTGCTCCTATGAGCCAGTGAGTTCTAGGTGACAGCTTCGTGAGTGTCACAACCCATCCATTCTTTCATCTCTCGCCTCAGTCTTGGGGTACGCACACTCACAGGGTTTAGTACGACATTTTTGCTTGACTGTGGACATTGCTTTGCTTCAATGGAGGTTTGAAATATGATAGGGATTTATTTTTCTTTGAGAATCCAACCAGGGGACAGGTGGCCTCCTCCTACTTTGTATCTTTAGTGACCACTAATGTTTCTCCTGAAAGAAGGTAAGAGTTTTCCAAACTCTTAGTATTATGAGACTTTGGGGGGGGGGGAAATGTGGAGAACAAAGCTGGGATAGTGAGTGATAATGGCTGCTACTGTAGGGCTTGAGAGGAGCCTGGGAAACTAGATGATTTTGACATGAGTCAGTGCTCTCTGCCTGTTTGTGATGTGAAAACAGAAGACAGAGACATGGAGTAAAACTCTAAGCTCACGTGTGTCTGACTAGTACCAGGTGGATTGAGTGAACGTGTGCTCTGCCAACAATTCCAATTTATTAGATTATCATAGGCTTACAAACTGACTTAGGAGACACAAAACAAGAATTCCCTTGCCCATGGCTTCCCATGCTTCTGAGACTCCATGAATCTCCCACACTGCTGTATTCAAGACTGTGTTTCTGGCTCCTCTATCAATTCTCTCAGGAGAATCTGTGAGAAGTCTGACTCCCCGGCCCCATTCCAGAACTGCTGGATCAGAGGATTTGGGTCAGGACCTGCAAATGTTTACTTCCCCAAAAGCAATTCCTAGAGTCCTTATACAACCAGATCACACACTGGACCCTTGGAAAAGCAAAACACTGACTTCTTCTATAGCAATATACCATGGAGTGGAAGACTGGGCAGTAGGGATGAAGAACAGGAGTAATGGGGGCAAATTTGCCCATGACTGGCAATGGCGCTTAGATCTTGCCCAGTTACCCCAGGATATCCCCCATGTTCCGTGATAGCCGTTCCAGCACCCAAACTTCAAGCTGGGTTCCTGGTAGCTTAAACTTTCTATCATAAGGAAAATATTTTCAGGCCAACTCTACTAGCACTCCTGGATGGTCACACTGTCATAAGACCTTACAGCAGACTTTAAACTCAAGCCACACACATTCTGTCATGGCATGCAGAGGGCAGCAGAGGCTGTGGACTTGATCCATTGATTTTGAGCCAAATCTTAGAAATAGCCTTCCACCGCCAAAGGAGACGTTCCATTACCCCAAACAGCCAGGTATGGATTGAGAATACAGAAAAGCTTTTTCTCCTGGCTTCTATGAGACCGAAGATTTCTTTCATTTTTGTCTCTACTGAAGGTAACTGAGTGTGTTAAGTATTCAGGCCTGTTCTTTCACATAGTAGAAACAATATAAGGAATTCCCTTCCTAATTTCTGAATCCATGAACACCGAAGACAACACACTGAAGCTGCTTCAAGAGCACAATTATTCTGGGAAAAGAGGTGTTCATCATTCTGCACTAGGTGAACGATGCTTCCAAGTCAACAGTGAACTGTGCAGTGGCATCTCTAGCTTTACATCTGTGGATGATCCCACTGAAGCACTCAGAGTGAGCAGGGCCGCTGTTAACACTCAGCCCCCATCTCAGCACCACCAGAAAATGAAAGTTTCCCCAGCAACACAGGGTTTGGAGTTAGGGGGTCCTGGGTGTCAAGTCTTGACCTGTCATTTGTGATATTTGTTCTATCTTTGGAGCCTTCCTGGTTGTGTATGTGTGTACACCTGTGTGTATCAGAATGCACATACAGGAATATATTCAAAAACACATGCCCTTGTGTCAGAGAGGTGCTGTTGACTTTATGTGGAAGTCTAGAGACATCTCTAGTACTTGCCCTCCATGGAAGCAATTGCTGTCTTTATTTCTCTCAATGAGCAAATCCTATGTCTCCCACTCCACACGGACTAACAGGAAGACAGATGAAAGCCTCACCCTTTGGTAGGAGCTCCAGGAGTGAGCCAAGCACTGATTCTGTCTTCCTTTGCCATTTCATTATGATTACACCGGTCATTCCCCAAATTAAACACTTGTATTATTCATATAGTTAATCAGTTAGTGTGTAGTGTGTGTGAGCACGTATGTGTGAGAGTGTGCATGAACACATGTGTGTGCAGGTGCCCATGTACATATGTGTGAGCACATATGTGAGCAGGTGAGTTTGTGTTACATGGAAACCTGTGGCATTTGACTTTTTCTGTGTGACTTTCCTGTCTTTTCCTCACTGGGGATTGAACCTAGGGCCTTGTAATGTTTAGGTAAGTGTTCTACCACTGAGCTATATCCCCAGTCTTTTTATTTTTTTAGTTTTTCAGTCCGGGACAAGGTTATCTAAGCTAGACTTGAACTCCCTTTGTAGCCTACATAAACCTTGAACTTAGCCATTTTTTTTAACTAGCATTTGTATTTTAAGGACTTTTAGACACTACAGTTTTCCTACGTATAAAAAGAAAGTCAGTACTCAAAAGACTCAAAACTATATTGAGTGACTCCCTTTTCCATGCATTGTATTGACGCTCAGGATTTAACAGCTGAATAAACGGTCCTGCGCCCCTGTTGGGGGCGAAACTGCTTCCCTGGACCCCAGAATATCTAAGCATGTCTTCCAGGGGACTGGAAATTTAACAAGTCTCCGTGGCAAGGCTTTAAACACAATCGCCCTGTGCCTTCTTCCTGTGCATCCATTCAGCTGACAACTATTTATCAAGGAACAACTCTGTCCTCTAAGTTAAAAGGATTAAATATCACAGAGAGGGGCTGAGTTTGCGGTGGAGACGCTACCCCTCAACCTCGTGAAACTTTGCTTTATTGCTTGGGAGATAAACCACTTCCTGGACCATAGGGCCATAGTAGTAGTCTACCCTGCAGGCCCACATGTAGTTACCGTGCCGTGAAGGTGCCTAATGTCTGTCTGGAACAATGACCATTTCAGACGGGGCCAGCATGAAGGTATGCCAAGCCGAGAAGAGCCGAGTCCTGAGAAAGGAGCCTGGAAAAGCGAGTTGCAGACAATCGTAAATAACCCTTACGACTTTGACAGTGCCACTGGGGGCCTGGCACTTTGCTTTACAGATGTTATTATATTTAATGGGCATACCATATAGGTATTATTATAACCTGACATTAGCACATCAAGGATCTCCCTTACATTCCAGCCGGGGCAAAGAAGCTTAGAAAACAGAAGCATTCCCAGCAGGCAGTCTCTCTGGGCAGCAGAAAACTGTCCGAAGCAAAATGCAGATCCTGAGGCTGAAGTGTCAATTATAGTTCTAACAATCGCATATGGACTTCATTAAGGCAGCTAAACGGCACCTACTTTCGCATCCCGCCAGCTGGAGGGGTTTGCAGTAGGAAACGTGAGAAGGGAATGGGTCTAGGAATCTCAGGTTCCCCAGGGCCTTCTGGAATTCATACAGATGAAGAGAGATAAGGTCAGCTGGAACCCCCTTCTCTTCTTCCTGCACCCCTGTGCACAGTTACCTCGCAAATGAATGGGACCAGAGCACCTGTGTCTGTCCAGAGGCAGAGGGAGGTTTTAGCTGCTGTTTTTGCACGACTTTGTGCCTCGGAGCCCGAGTTCCCTTCAGGGATAGCAGGCAGGAGCAGAAAGAACTCATTCAGCACGGGCTCTCTGTGGGAAACGTGCATCTCTTTGACATGAGGGTTCTTTATTTTATGCTTCCTGTTACATCTTTAGCGGAGCTTTGTGCAGTCTTTTCCCATAGGTTAAGTATAATGACGGGTAACCCAATCCTGAAGGTAACAGTATAATCTTAGAGGACACAAGGCTCTATTTAATTCTTGCCAAATGACAGAATCTACCCAGACTTTGAACAGGCTCCTGCAGAAACTCCAATACATTTTTGTGTCTTGTGAAGCTTGGAGCCAGAATCTTCGCCTGCTATTCTTTTTCCCACTCGTAGCTAGGATCTGATTTCACACCAATTGGTCCGTAAGAGGATAATGGTATCGCAATTCAGGACAGGCAACCATGGAGAATTGTTTTATATGCTTCTGATACTCAAGACATTTCAGTGGCCAGAGCCGAGTCTCAGTTTTCAAGGAGAGTCAATCCCAGGGCAGGAGATGGCACAATACAGGAGGGGGAAGAAAGAAAAAAAGCACAGGCTTCGGGATTAGGTTAGCAGGGGCCACAAACAGCTCTGTCTTGTGTTGGTGATGAGTGTAGCCAGTGTCTTAATTAGATAAAGGGTGTCAAGCTGGGAGAAAACTTTCAGAAACAGAATTAGGTTTAGAATTTTGTTCATAGTAAGGAAATGCTTTCACACTTGGCCTCAAGATCAGATCATTTATTTGAAAATGATGTTGCCCAGTGAATCCTCTTCCTGCTTAGATGTGTATGTCAATCTGTCCTCCACACCCACACAGTCAGCACAGTGGAAGACAATGATTTCATTGTATTCGGAGATCTTTATTTTCTGCCTGGACTCCATTTATATAACACCACACACACACACACACACACACACACACCACACTCTCACACACACACATATACTTATAAGAAAATATTTACTGAGGACCAAATCTTTTTCAGTGGAATCCCCAATGTTTTCGGTGTTGAAGGTTATCTAAATAAAAACCACGTTCTGTGCCTAAAGGGATCACAGACTAACAGGGAACAGGTACTGCAAGGGATGTGATGGATGGATGGGTTGTCATAGGTCAACGGAGGAGGCAGGAGGCTCGTCTCTCTGTGGTGTGGAGTCTGAGAGCACTCAGAGGGGGAAACTCTTGGGCTGAGACATGAATTTGATCCACTGTTCCAAAGGAAGAGAATCTTTGCCAAAAAATTCTAAGCAAAAGAACAAGTTAGGCAAATCACACAAACTGCCCCTCAGTATTAACGAGTGGTTAAATATTTGTGGTGGTTGGAACACAGAGGAGGAGAAAGTTACAGACTGGATTGAGAGAGTTAGAGAGAGTCCCTTGAACTAAGGTCTTGAAGGTTATGGAGGTCGATGACTTTGAGTACTGATTATTATTATTATTATTATTATTATTATTATTATTATTATTATTTTGGATAGGGTCTCACTGTGTCTCCTTGGCCTGAACTCACTATAAGGGCCTGGCTGGCCTCAAGTTCATAGAGATCCATCAATTCACCTATCTCTGCCTTTCATGTGATGAAATTAAGGGTGTATGCTACCATGATCTTGTGTATCATTCTGAAATCAAAAAATCCCTTTTCCGTACACAGGTGGGCTAGAGTAAGGAGAGGATTCAGAAAGTAAAGCCCGAGGACCTCAGTGTGATCTGTGGAAGCCATGAGGGAAGGAGAAAACTGACCTCAGAGAGCTATCCTTTGACACACACACAAACACACACACACACACACACGTGCATGCACGCGCAAACATACACAAATGAAAATAAATAAAAAGAAAAGGGTTTGCAGGATTAGCAGAGGTTTTTAATACTCCCAGGTCCATGCTGCGGGAGAACAGACTACCCTCGCAAGCTACTCTCTCACCAGGAAACAAGAGCTTTAAAAAGGGATTGGGTAATTAGATTTGCACCTTACAAAAATCCTTTGACTGTTTCCAGGGCATATCCCCGGTGAGTTGTCTCTTTTCCTTGTCTTGCTTGGGGTGTGCAGTGTGTCTGGATTAATTGAAGTTTTCCATCCATTTTGAAAAAAGTAAACATATTTATTTTATCTTATACATATGAATATTTTTCTGGCACGTATGCATGTGGACTATGTGCCTACTTGATGCTCTTAGTGATAGGAAGATGACATCACTTGCCTTAGAACTGGAGTTATAGGTGGTTGGGAACTGCCATGTGGGTGCTGGGACCCGAACCCAGCTCTATTACATTATGAGAGCAACATGTGCCCTTAACTGCTGAGCCATCTCTCTAGCCATGATTTTTTCATCCATTCTGGAAGTCTGTCATTTTCTTCCTAAATACTGCCTCACTTTATTTTCTCTCTGCTCTTATGACTTTAAAAAATGCAATATATGTTGTGATAAGAGCGGCGGGGCTGCGTCCCCGGCACCCGGCCACCCGCATGGCTAGCTTATGCCCTGAAATAATTACACGGAAACTGTATTCTTTTGAACACTGCCTGGCCCATTAGTTCCAGCCTCTTATTGGCTAGCTCTTACATATTGATCTAACCCATTTCTAATATTCTATGTAACACCACGAGCTGGCTTACCAGGAAAGATCTTAACCTGCGTCTGTCTGGAGTGGGAGAATCATGGCGACTCACTGACTCGGCTTCTTTTTCCCAGCATTCTGTTCTGTTTACTCCACTCACCTAAGGGTTGGCCTATCAAATGGGCCTAGGCAGTTTCTTTATTAATTAACCAATGAAAGCAACAGATTAATACAAGACCCACCTCCATCAAATATATTTCTCAATCTTTTCCAAATTTTCCTCTCTTGCTTCTTTCTACAATGTTGCATGAGAGAAAGTGGGGGACAATCCTATCCTAATGCAAAATATCAGCATATACAAGCGGATTCAGCTGTGTGTGGCCGATGCCATATCGAGCTGGCAGCAGAACTCCACAGCATCTTCTCCCTAGTGCTGGTTTTGTAAAATTAAAGAGTCAAGGCCGAAGGCAACATGGAGAGCAGCTGAGGCCAGGCAAGGAGTGGCAGGGTCAGCATCTGCCAAGAAGCTAGGAGCAGCTTCTCCATGAAGCTGCAAAGGCAAAGCTTAGGAATGGGGACCACAGCATGTGGGAGATGTCAGGGCCACGAGCCGTTAGCAAGAAAGGCTGAGGCGTGGTGTGGAGCTGGTGCATGAGAGAGGCTATGTGTGCTGCAGATGACAGCCCCGAGCATGGGGTGGGGCTGCCAAAGCCATTTGGAATCCAATCTCATTTGTAATTTTCCTTGATGGGTTTGTGCCTATCATTCCTTGCTGTGTCCTGCTTCTTCCTGCTTGGAAATAGGGATGCTTATTCTATGCTCTTGCTTGTTGTGAACATGTAATTTTTTTAAAAATAGGAAGTTATAGTTAAGAGGTCATCATGATTGTCAGCTGAGACTTGATCTTTGGGCTTTAAACAGTGTTACAACCATTACAGAGTTTAGGAGGTTATGGCTTAAAAGTGATGTGTTTGACCTCTTCCTTTCCAATTTGTATCCCCATGATCTCCTTCTGTTGTCTTATTGCTCTAGCTAGGACTTCAAGTACTATATTGAACAGGTTTGGAGAGCGTGGACAGCCTTGTCTTGTTCCTGATTTTAGTGACATCACTTTGAGTTTCTTTCCATTTAATTTGATGTTGTTTGTTGGCTTGCTATAAATTGCCTTTATTACGTTTAAGTATGCTCCTTGTATCTTTAACCTCTTAAAGATCTTTATCATGGAGGGGTGGGTATTGAATTTTGTCAAAAATGTTTTCAGCATCTAATGAGATGATCATGTGTTTTTTTTTTCTTTCAGTTTGTTTATACGGTGGATTACATTGATAGATTTTCATATGGGGTGGGAGCAAGGAAAGAGATATCTTGAAGGAGGGAGCCATTAAAGGGCTAGAGAGAAACCTGACGCTAGGGAAATTCCCAGGAATCTACAAGAGTGACCCCAGTTAGGACTCTTAGCAATAATGGAGAAGATGTCTGAACTGGCCTTCCCCTGTAATCAGATTGTTGACTACCCTAACTGTCATCATAGAACCTTCATCCAGTAACTGATAGAAACAGATGCGGAGATTCAGATCCAAGTAACAGGCCAAGTCGTGGGAGTCCAGCTGAAGAAAGGGAGGAGGGATTATATGAGCAAAGGGATGGGTCAAGATCATGATGGGAAAACCCACAGGGGCAGTTGGCCTGAACTTGCAGGAGCTCACAGACCCTAGACTGACAGGGTATCCTGAATGCAGGCAAACCAGGACCTCCGCATGTAAGTGATAGTTTTGTAGCCTGGTCTGTTTGTGGGACCCCGGGCAAGGGGACCAGACTCTATCCCTGGTGCACAAGCTGGCTTTTTGAAGTCCATTCCATATGGCGGGATGTCTTGCTCAGCCTTGATGTGTGTGTGGTGGAGTTGGGCCTGCCTCAACTTAGTGTGCCAGGCTTTGTTGACTTCCCATGGGAGGCTTTACCCTTTCTGAGGAGTGGATGGAGGTGGGTTGGGGGAGGGAAACTGTGGTTGGTATGTAAAATGAATTTTAGAAAGTGATGTGTTTGGGGTTTAGGTTATCAAACGGTGGAGCTCTAAGGGTTAATAATGGTTGTCAGCTTGGAAAAGTCTAAAACCATCTGGGAGATAAGCAGCTGTCTCCACTTGGGAGGGCTTATCTTGATGGAGTTCACTGGAGTAGGAAGGACCAAAGTAAAAGCAGGCAGCACCAATGCTTGAACTTGGCCCCGGACCTGACAAGAAGACAGTAGACTGAACAAAAGCGTTCGTTGTCCTCTTCTTCCTGCAGTAATACCGTGTTGCCAGCTGCTTCAAGCTCTCGATGCCTCCACTTTCCCACCAAGATGGGCTGTACCTTTGTGCTGTGGAGCAAAATGAACGCATCTTTTTGCCGTTGTCAGGGCATTTTATCAGCAATAGGAACAGTAGCCAAATTTTTGGTAGTCACGATAAAGATCAGTGCGGAGGTTTCTCAAAATATAAAGTATAGAACTTACACATGACCTAGGTATACCACTGCTTACCATGGATTAGAGGGATTCTAGCCTACCAAGTGATCCCTGTCCGTATGTTTGCTGTTGCTGCTGTATTCACAATAGCAAGGAGACAAGTCAGTCTAGATAGCCAATAGGGGAAAGGATGATTAAAATGTGATCCACACACACAATGGAATTTTATACAGCTGTAAATAATGAAATCATAAACTCCATCGGAAAATGGTTAGTAGAAATTATTACTTTAAGTGGGGTAATCCAGATTAGAAAACAAATATTGTGAGTTCTTATTTGTTTATGAAAACCTTGGCCGGGTAGTGGTGGCGCACGCTTTTAATCCCAGCACTCGGGAGACAGAGGCAGGCGGATCTCTGTGAGTTCGAGGCTAGCCTGGTCTACAAAGGGAGTTCCAGGACAGGCTCCAAAGCTACAGAGAAACCCTGTCTCGAAAAACAAACAAAAAAAAAAAGAAAGAAAGAAAAAAGAAAACCTTGTTTCTAATTTCTGTAGATGTCTACTTTGGTGCTAATAGGCATAACTATCTTTCATGAATTGAGGGAGGGGATTATGAAGTAAGGAGGTGGCTTTAAGGGAAGGAGCTGGATAGGGTGATAAAACCTGTAAGACATGAAAGTGGGAAGGAGGAAGCCGGGTCCAAGAGGTGGAGGTGGAGGTGGAGAATGGTGTAGGAGGTCCTTCTGTATTTGTGTTGATTTCATTGGCTGAATAAAGAAGCTGCTTTGGCCTTTTGATAGGGCAGCCCTTAGGTGGGAGGAGTAGACCGAACAGAATGCTGGGAGAAAGAAGGCAGGCAGAGAGAGCTGCTATAGAGCCAGCCGCCAGTTCAGACATGCTGAATCTTTCCTGTTAAGCCATGACCACATGGTGACATACAGATTATTAGAAATGGATTGAATCAAGATGTGAGAGTTGGCCAATAAGAAATTAGAGCTAATGGCCAGGCAGTAACTAAATTAATACAATTTCCGTGTGGTTATTTTGGGGGTTAAGCTAGCCTGACAGATGGGAGCCAGGCACCGGGGAACACAGCCCGCCGCCTTCTTTACAACAGGAGGATGGACCAAAGCAAAGCTTTATGATGATGCCATAATGTGACCTACTATATAAAGGAAAAGAAAACTCAGGAGAAGCTGACAAAGCTTTGGACTGGTCCTTCAATGTGTTCGGCCTCAGGACATACTCTATTTTGAGTTTTGGCTCTGCTGCCTTTCATTGCCAAGGATACAATCTTTCCTGCCTACTTGGGAGAAACAAAGCAGGGCTCTCGTTGTTGCTTTTATTTGAATGCTCTTAGATGGCATGACTGCACCTTACACACAGGGCTGCCTGGATCTGAGAATGTGTGGCCTCACCGTTACTTGGGGGGAAATGAGACCCACAATGTGGAAAATAGCCAACATCCTACAAAGGTTTTAGGAATTATTGCTTGGCTACCCAACTGTGTACTGTAGATACTTTGAGTGGGCTCTTAGGAAAGACCCGTTAATCACTGGGACTCGGCATGGATTAATGCTGAATCCAGCTCATTTCCTCTTTAGCTGGGATTAGTGAAATAATAAATTATATGTCTTAATGAAGAACCAGTTTGTAGGAAAGAGGCCTAAAGGAGAAACACTTTAAGAAAAAGTTAAATGACTATAGTCCTATTTTTATTAATGGTAGGGAATAATTAAAACTGAAAGCTTTAATTTAAAAATCTAAGATTTCAGAGGGCAGTTGTTAATGAAGGTTTCAGGAGCGCTTGTAGATAGGTACTCAAAATGCCTAGAAGTGGAGCAAATACCCAGTCAGGCGAGGCGGTTAAGGGAAAAGAGAAAGAGACACACTTGGCAGGAGCCCACTGAGCTGAGGCTTGCTACCTGAACAGGAATGAAGCCTTTAATCCACAAATTAATAGGGGATCTTGGGAGCGAAGTGAAGCCTGGCTGTCACGTTGGGTGGTAGCACCATAAAACAATCTTGGATGCTACCGAGATGGCTCAATGGGTAAAGGTCCTACTTCTACCAGGGGGCTCCATGGGTCAAGGTGACTGCTGCCAAAGCTGATGACTTGAGTCCAACCCCAAACCCACATGCTGGAAGAAGAGAACCAATGCCCTCAAGCAACCTCCACACACATGGTTCTGACTGAGCACTGGCCACTTAGCAGGGACTGCATTACTTAAATTGTCTTTGTCCCCTGTTAACCATTCATTAACTACTGCCATATCCTTAGAGACGTACTAGGAGTTGTGAGAGCTTCCTCTCTCATTGATTAACATTTTGCTTCATAGAAGCCTTCTAATTTCATGAGGTCCCATTTGTCATTTGTTGGCACTACAGTGACTGGGGTGCTATTCTGTAAGTCTTTACCTATGGCTATATCTACAAGTGTTTCCTGATTCTTCCCTCTGGCAGCATCAGAGTTGTAGGTCTTACATTAAAGTCTTTGTCTACTTGGAGTTGGCTTTTGCGCAGGGTCAGTGCTAAGGGTCTGGTTTCATTATTGTCCATGTGGATATCCAGTTTCCCCAGCCAGCACCATGTATTAAAGAGGCTGCCTTTTCTCCCATGTGTTTGTTTTGGAATCTCTGTCAAAAATCAGATGGTCTTTCTATCCATATAGTTCACTGAGATGCATAGAGGTCGGGTCTGGGCAAGTGGTCGCTTGAGTGGCTATCTTTTTCTAGCTGTGTGATGTTTTGTGAGTTCATTAGGATAAAATGATTTTTAAAAATCAGATGGCCATAGCCATGTGGGCTTAAGTTTGGGCCCTCTATTTTATTCCACTGATGTGTACACCTGTTTTTGTTACTATGACTCTATGCTGTAACTTGAAACCAGGGAAGGTGACACTACCAGCATTATTCATTTTGCTCAGATTGTGTTGCCTATCTGGGGTCTTTTGTGCTTGCATACAGATTTTAAGATTGTTTTTTATATTTTTGTGGAGAATGTTCTTGACATGTTGATGGGACCTTTTGAATCTGTAGACTTATTTGTGTAGAATGATAATTTTTACAATAGTAACTCTTCCAACACACAATCATGCCATTGCCTTCCAGTTTTGAGTTTTTGGTTAGTTTAATTCTAAGGGAGTTTGTTACTATTTGGGGATTATTACTATCATCATCATTATCAACATTATTGTTACATTATTATTAATATTATTAATATATTAATATTATATATTATTATTATCATCATCATTATTATTGTGAATGGGGTTGTTTCTCTGATGGCTTCCTTAGTGTGTTTATCATTGGTATATAGAAAGGTAACAGGGTTTTGTATGTTAACTTTGTGTCCAAGAATTCTGCTGTCAGTGATTATCAGCTCTAATAGTTTTCTGGTAGAGTCATCTACGAATAAGGATATTTTGACTTCTTCCTTTCCTGTTGTAGCCCTTTTATTTCATTCTCTTGTCTTATTGCTCTACTTAAGATGTCAAACATGATAAGAGATGAGAAAGTGTACAGCCTTGTCTTGTGCTTGATCTTGATGTCATTTTTGGAGGGTTTCTCTTCATTTAGCACAACTCTGACTGTAGATTTGCCACAAGCATCTGTTGTGTTTAGATGTGCTCCTTCCATCACGTGTGTTTTGGGGGCTCTTATTCTGAAGAGATATTGGATTTTTGTCAGTGTTCTTATATTTTTTTAATGTATTGAGAGGCATATGATTCCTGTCCTTGAGTCTATGTAATATATTATTGTATGTATTGATTTCCACAGTTTACATTTATGCATCTCTGGAGTAAAGCCAAGCTGATCATGGTTAATGATCTTTTTGGTGTGCCCTTAAAACAAGTTCAGAAGGATTTTACTGAGAATTTTAGCTTTTATCTTCATCAGGGTGATAGATGGGTAATTTCCTTTCTTTCTTTGTGTGTGTGTGAGTTTGTGTGGTACCTTTATCTGGTTTGGTACCAGGATGCTGCTGCTGGCTTTGTAAAAGGAGACTGGAGGTAGTGCCTCCTTTCCTATTTTGTTGAATGATTTGAGAACGGACCTGTTGCTTCTTCTTTATTAAGACGTGGTAGAATCATACAGTGACTCCATCTGGCTTGGGACATTTTTCAGTTGGGACTTTATAAAATTATCATTGCTATCCCATTATATTTAATAGCTGTGTTTAAATGATCTCATCTTGGTTTAACTTTGGCAGTTAATATAGAGCAAGAAATGCATCAGTTTCCTTTAGGTTTTTCAGTTTAATGAAATATATGTTTTCAAAGTAAAAATATGGAATTTTTGTGGAATACATAGTGGAATAGATGTATTTTGTTGGTATCTGTTACAACATCCTATTTATCTCTAGTTGTATTAAATGGGGTCTTCTTTCTCTTTCTTTAGGTCAGTTTGATTATACAAATTTATCTTGCTTATCTTTTCAAAGAACCAACTTTTTGTTTCATTGATTCTTTGCATTGTGCTTTTAAAAAGCTCTATTTCATTAATGTCAGTCCTAATATTAATGGCTTCTGTGTGTGCTGCTTCAAAGGCCTTAAGTTTGTTTAAAATTTTCCTGACTTTTCGATGCAGACACTTACGGTTTTTAGGGCTGCATTTATTGCATCTTGTAGGTTTGGGTGTCTCATTTTCTCTTGATTCTAGGACATTATTTTCTTCTTGATATTTTTGAACAATATTATATAATAGTTTGCTGGTTAACATCCATGGGTGTGTGGATTTTCTGTAGTTTCTCTTAACGTTGATTTAATTTTCCTGTATTTTTTGAGAGTTGCTTTGTGTCCCATTATATGACCTTTTTAAAAGAAAGTCACATGGTTTGCTAAGACAAATGTGCACTCTATGTTCACTAAGCCTATTTTATCTATGATGTCATTTAACTCTGATACTTCTCTGCTCATTTTTTGTAGGGATGACCTTTCTATTAGTGAAAGTGAGCTATTGAAATTCCCCACTATCACTCTGTTGGGGGTTATTCTCTGACTTTATGTCCCTTAGTATTTGTTTTATGAAGTTGGATGCATCATGTCTCTGTATATGTTTAGAATTGTTGTTTAGAATTGTTATGTTCTTTACATGAAAGGTTTTCTTCTTTATTCACTGTGAGGTTAGAGCTGTTGAAAATTCTTCTGACTAGTTTTGGCCTGAAATCAATTTTGTCAGCTATAAAATAGTGACATCTGCTTATTTCCTAGTTCCACAGATTTTTTTGGAATATCCTTTTTTACTCTAAGGCAGAATTTATCTTTAGAGTGAGGTGTGATTTTTAGAGACAACAAGTAAATGTATCTTGCTCTTTAATTGACTATTGTTCTAACATATTATGTCTTTTCCCTGACACTTTCTGAATGCGTTCATCATTATTTTCAGTCTGAAGAACTCTCAGTATCTTGTAGAGCTGGTTTACTGGTTGTAAAGTCCCTTAGTCTTTGTTTATTATGTTATTTCCCCCCTCCATCAGTCATGATGGTAGTTTTGCTAGGTACAATAATCTGGATTGGTAGCTGTAGTATTTTAGAGCTTGAGGTCCACCATTCCAAGGCGCTCTGGCTTTTTTGTTTTTTGGATTTTTCGAGACAGGGTTTCTCCGTAGCTTTTGGTTCCTGTCCTGGAACTAGCTCTTGTAGATCAGGCTGGCCTCGAACTCACAGAGATCCGCCTGCTTCTGCCTCCCGAGTGCTGGGAGCGCTCTGGCTTTTTAAGTGTCTGTTGAGAAATCAGCTGTTATTCTTCAGTGACTCCTGTTATACATGGCTTACTGTTCCTGTCCCTGCAACATTCAATCTTCTTTATTTTATGTATTTATTGTTTTAATTATAAAGTAATATGAGACTTTCTTTTCTGGTTTTATCTATATAGGGTTATAATGTCTTTTGTACTGGGTTGGGTGAGAACTTTTCTGCAATAATTATATTGAAAACATTTTTATGCCATTGGGAAGGCATTATTTCCCATAATTGATGGAGTTTGTATTTTATAATTTCCCAAAGATCTTTCATATCTCAGTAACTTTTAAAAATGTATATAAAATATATAAAAATAAAGCTAAGTAACTTTAAAAACATATTATGATGCAATTATATAATAATCTCAAATATAAAAGAAAAAGAAAAATCTTAAAATTATCTTTGACCACCCAGCACTTGGGAGGCAGAGGCAGGCGGATCGCTGTGAGTTCGAGACCAGCCTGGTCTACAAGAGCTAGTTCCAGGACAGGCTCCAAAACCACAGAGAAACCCTGTCTCGAAAAAAACAACAAAAAAAAAATTATCTTTGATCAGATGAACCAATGCCTCTATATTGCTTTCAGGTCTGATATTTTATCCTCCTTGTGAAGCTTTCCATTTGATTTCATTAAGTGAGCCTTACATTTGATTTTGCGAAACTTTTCATTCCTAGCTTCACTTCAGTTTTGTTTTTTTCCTTCATGTTTCTATATCATTGTTGAATTCCATTTTAATATCCTGAACTGGCTTTCTCATTTTATTCGCTGGTAGTTCATGGAGTTGAAATTCATTCCCCGGGTTTGTGATCCCTTTCACTTCTTTGAATACTCATTCTTTTGACTTATTTGTCTGGGATTTTGTTGGGCTCACTCTCATTGGGGGTTGGAATTATTCTGCATTAATAGTTTCTGGAAGAGACATGTTAGCCTAGCCTTTCACGCTACTCATGTTTTTGCTTTGGGATGCATACATCAGGAGTTTGGCTATTGGTTGAATTTATAGAGGCCACCTTTCTTCTTTCAATGGGTGTGTTTGTGATGTTCAGTAAGTTGAGGTTGGGTCGAGTTGTCATTTTTCTCTGTTTTATTGGTGTCCAGAGTACCACGCCTTAGTTTTCCTTTGAGAGTAAAATACTGTCGGTCATGACAGATGCAATCCAGGGCAGACCCGCTGTGAAAATAGCCATCTGCAAAGAAGTGACACTGGTAATACTGAGTAGGAGGAAAGGGAAGAAAAACACATGGACTAGTGTTTAGCTCTGGGACTATGGAAAGTGGAGGAGAAAAAACACATAGCAGGGGGAACGGTATGGTCCAAAAGGGGGAGGAGTGGAGTCACAGCTAGAAGATAGATAGGTAGGCTATGGTATGAGTTAAAGTAGACAAGTTCCAGCTCTCAAGGGGCTGAGACACAGAGATCCTGCAAACTGTGCCAGACTGAGTTATTTGGAGGAGGAGACGTCAAAGAGAAAGCGTGAAGAGGAATATACAAGGTGATATGGGGCAAGAATAGGGTAGGATTGAGCTGCCATGCTGAGATGGTATTGATGGATTAGACACAGAAGGACCAGGAACTGGGTGGAGAAATGGATTCCCTCTGGCCTCTGTTATGGTCCCTCGTTGGCCTGTAGATTCCTACTGGCCACTGGGCAGTGTTCCTCTGAGATGAGCTGCCTGTTCTTCTCTCTGAGCTCTCCTTTGGATGGTCAGATAAGGGACCATTTGTTCTTGTCTGTGAGCGCTGCTTCACAAGTGGAGTTCCAGATCTCTAACCGCTGGCTCACCCCTGTTAGTCTGTTTGAAAGTTCAGATATATACTCTGGCTGCTGACAGGTTTTCAGATCCCTGAATGCCGGGTAGACACGACTCAAAATGTCTTTGCTATAGTCTCCCAGTAGTCTGCCTGTCAGGCTTCAGCATACGGTCCCATGATGCTTGGACTGAGCTTTCCGATAGTATAGATCACAAGGATACTAGGTGGCCAAGCCACAACAGCAGCAGACATGGTTTTGAAATGCCACGTCATTTCTACTCCACTAGTCGCCAGTACCAATCAAGCTCCCAGCACCAAGTCTTTCCTTCTCCTACTAATGCTGGACTTCCCTGGGTATGGCCACCCTTTCCATCAGTTTAGAGTGCCCATTGCCTTTCTGATAGTTTTACAGCTTTCCTGTAAGAAGTCAGGACTGAGGAACACTGGAGAAGGAGCCAAGAGTTAATATTTTCTGACGATAACTTGACAGATGCATTGGGTTTGAACGAACATGGACCACATGATTCATCATAGGGGCACTTGCCACATTGGTGGCCACAAGTGAGTTTCTAATCTCATCCTAATGCAGGTCCAGAGACCTCAGAAGTTAGGATGAAATCATCTCAAGAGACATCATAGTGTCCGGAGGTACACAAAACCACTTACTCTGCTTATACCAGAGTTCACATTCTCTTGGAATCAGGTCACAGCTGAGAAAAATATCCATGCAAGGAATGCAGCACAGCGCCTACACACATTTTCTTTGACATGCACAGCATCTGCTCTAAGAACCTAGTAGTTGGATAGTAGGAGGGATCCTCATCAGCATAGTACAGACGGAGCGTAGTAGAGATGAAGTGTAGATAAGGAGTTGAGGGTAGATCAAAGATTATCTTCTTTTGGGGTGCTCTGTGGGTTGCATGGGGAGCCAGAAGGGCAGTTCAAGGAGCCCAGAGGGAACATCCTCATTGTTATAGTTGTGATCTTCCCCCTCCCCCACAGTACTGAGAGTGGAGGAGTTGAAAGTTAGCCCATCTTAGTTAGGGTTTTTCTTGCTGTGATGATATACCATGATCAAAGAGCAATTTGAGGGAGGAAAGTGTTTACTTAAACTTTCTTATCATTGTTCAGGACAGGAACTCAAACAGAACAGGAACCTGGAGGCAGGAGCCGATGCAGAGGCTGGGAAGGGGTACTGCTTTCTAGCTTGCTCCCCATCACTTGCTCAGCCTATTTTCTTATAGAACCCAGGACCACCAGCCCAGGGATGGCCCCACCCACAATGGGCTGGGCTCTCTTTCATGGATCACTATTTAAGAAAATGCTTGACTTCTGGATCTTATTTCTCAATTGAGGTTTTCTCTTTTTAGATAACTCCATCTTTTGCCAAGATGACATAAAATTAGTCAGGACGATTGACCCTTTGTCAACTTGACACATAAACATATCACTGTTAAACCATAATCTTCCCTTTCTTGTTTCATTTCCACTATCACCCCTTAGCATCAATATTACAATACAAAACATTTTACAAATTTTAAAAATCCCACAGTCTTTCCAAATTCAAACAATTTAAAATTCAATCTCTTTAAAAGTAAAATCTAAAGTCTGAAACTGTGTCCCATCACTAGCAGGGCTCTGTGTGATATGCCCAACAAAGAGTCAGTGTTCTGCCACTGACAAGAGAAAGGTCTGGAACAACATCTAGTAGGGTGAACTAGGTACCGAGTGCAGAAATGGCATACCACTCTGCAGAGCCTTTTATAGAACTCTAGACTTAGATCAACTATTCCACCTGTCGTTATCACTTCTGCTGCAAAGAAGTGGTCAAGTCGGATGCCTGTGTATTAGACATAGCAGGCTGATGATGACTATCTTTGGAGAATGGTCAAAGGTCACCAAAGTGAAAGCAGATCCACCTTGCCCAAAGAATCTGTCACTCAAGCGACCTGAGATAGAAGGGAATTCAAAGCAGGCGAAACACAAGAACTGACTTTGTTTCTGGGTGTATAACAAGATGAGTTTCTATGGTCCACATTCCAGTGGTAGCTCAGACAATAACTGTGGAAAATATCCATGGAGTTTGTGTTAGCTGATGGTGTTTTTGCGTGGATTACAAACTTCAACAATTTATGCAAAGTGGTGATTATTGTACAGACCTTATCTGTTAAAGTTGTTAAAGGAAAGAAAGGGAAACCCTCACATAATCTCTCAACTGGTTCCTAGCTATAGAAGCTATATAGACAACGAAGAGTCTAAAGATGCTATGAAGAAAGAAGCCTGGGGTGTCATAAGAGGCAGAAGAAAATTTCTGGAAAAATTTGCTGGGTTTATCCCCATCCCAAAGTTTTATGGGTGATGTCACAGATCAGCAAAGACACCACTGCCAGGAACCAGGTATAAACAAGGGACCCATGAAGGTTAAATCTTGTAGGAGCAACTTCTGTTGTACAACAGTAGCCCTTACTTGTTAGAGAGGCTGACTCTGTGCCCCTGAATGTGGAAACAAGAGACAACAGGCTATCAGGGTAGCAAATACAGCAAATGGTGAGGAGATAGACATGACTGATACTGTGTTGGAACCCCAGGAGACAATAAATTTTGAAGCCTGCTAAATAGAAATCAGAACAGGAAGCTGCAGTAGGGACCGTGGCTCATGTAGATCCCCTCAGAGAGCTGACACCATTAACACAGTACAAATAAATAAACCACACACTCTTAGAACGTAACCTTATCCTCTGCCTGACTTTCTGTGTCACAAGAGGCAGGAGTGACCTCAGCATGCTTTCTGTAACTTCAATTGTTCTGTGTCTTGAGGCAATGCCAGAAAGAGCCCTTCTGATTCTGGGCTCTATTTGAGGGATCCAACCTGATAGAATCTTTGGGGGCATTTGGTGGTTCAAGACTGTGGCTGACAGAGTGTGAGCTGGGAGGAAGCCACAGCATGACCCTCCTCTCATCTTCCTTGTTCCCAAAAGGATTGATCCCAGAACATAGACAGTGCATGTTCTCTGTCCCATATAGAGGGAAAGCGGGTGTGCGATTGTTTTGGCAACTCAGGGAAGGAGAGAGAGAAGTACAGCTGTTCTTACTGTAGGGAAGTCTTTATAGATACATGTCTTCACCCATATATAGATATATGGTTCACCCTTTCTCAATCATGAGAGAGAGTGGGAGAGGGAGGGAGGGAGAGAGGGAGGGAGAGAGAGAGAGAGAGAGAGAGAGAGAGAGAGAGAGAGAGAGAAAGAGAGAGAGAGAGAGAGAATAATCAAGGGTGGTCAGTGAAGGCAGGCATCATTCTGGGTAATATTACCACATTCTTCCAAGCCGCACAGAGGGCAAAGAGCGTCACCTCATTCCCATCAAGGCTGCTTGAACAGGCATCGTGGGCATGGCAAAGCTTTCCAAGTATCAATTTGAGTAAATAATTGTTCACTTAGTGACTATAAAATTACATCCAGTTTTCCTGTGTTTAAGAAAAAGATATGGCTCTCAAGTAACCCAAAACTCAGCAGCCAAATAAAAGCAGAACTAGAAACACAAAACTGGTCTTCTACTGGGGATGATTAAATTGTAAAATACCACGAGTACCAGACTACCCCTCTCAAGCCCAGCAAAAAAGGGAGCAGTAAAGAAATAACAAATGAAGTTAATTTCTTTAAGAGCAAATTAACGTTCCATCAACTGGCTTTGTTCCATCACTGCCAGAGAGAGGACCCATTTGCCAGATCCATAGCCTTCTGACTTTAGACTCAACAAATATTTATTGGTTCCTGTGTTTTCCCAGGCATGGGGGACATGACATAATTAAAACGTCAGCATATTTGTGAAATACATGTTCTTTCAGTAATTCCCTAGTGGTCACATGGCTGCTAAGTCATCAAGCCAGAGCTCAAAGGAAGAATGGTCCCTGGTCTGTTAATGAGTTCTTTAACAAGACAGGGAAAGGAATGGGTGATAATGGAAGTTATTCTCAAGAAATTAATTAAAAATGACTCTTACTAATTGAGGAGTCTGTCATAACCAGAGGGACAGGAAAATCTCAAGGACCTGATATGTACTGTCAGCCTCCAGTTTGTCTGCTCAGATATGAGGCGACTTCTGTGATTCGTGGAGAATGATCTCATTGCAGAACCCAATGAACTACCTAGTCCCTATTTAGCCTCAAGGGTGACTCTTGAACACTCAAAACACCAGAAGATCGTAGTTGTCTGACATTAGAAAATGAATAAATAAATAGACTGGCTTCATTTTTTTTTTTTTTCTGACAGCAAGTCAAGAGTGGTGGCATCTGCTAGTCCTGGCATTGAAAGTGTGGTGGGTGGCGCTCCGAAGACCTGAGACTAGAGCTGGGTGTGGTCTTCACATTTGTAAGTCCAGAACTTAGGGGGTTAGCACAGGAGGATGGGGTGCTGAAGGCTATTCTGGGCGACATGGAGAATTTAAGGATAACCGGTACACTTCTCTCGTAGCAAACTAATACAGAACAAAAAAATCCCTATAAATCCCAAACACTTGAGGATGGTGGCTAAGGGCATGGCCTGCTGGGAGGACCAGCCATTCTTACCAAGACAACAGTGTGTTATCCTGGGTCATGTCTCCCAGGACTCCGAGTCTCAGACCCAGCCAGAAATCTCATAGTTTTTTACTCGAAATCTGTAAACCTCCAATATTTGAAATGAATTTTGTGTCTTTCACAGTAGGCTGTAAACCTTTCGAACACAGGTGCTAAATTTTGCTTCCCAAGGCTACTTTTCAAGAGAATAATTTGCTTTAAAATGAATTTTCAACTTTTACTGTGCCTTTTAACTTTTACTTATTTTTATATATCTAGACATTGTATATATTCATGGCCTAGAATAAATAATTCCGTAATACAAAATACTGCCTATAAAATGAAAGTATATTTATTTAAAGGTAGAACGATGCTTATTTTTATTTATAATATTTTGACCATATACAATTTTTTTAATTAAAAATACTGAAAACTATTTTTACGTGGAGCTGAAGAGATGGCTCACACCTACACGGAGTGTCATGACTCCTGCAGCAGCAGTTGAAGGGCATCCAGCGTCCACATTTGGCCTTTTGTAGCACTTGTATGAACAAGATACATATACGTTGAAGGCACAAGCATTTACTCATAAAACGTTTGTAGTACCATAGCGTACGAGTTCCATCTTTTTCTCACAGACAATAATTTGGCTCGTGATGTATTTTATTTCAACCAATTGTCTCCAGGTAAAGTTTTATCTTAAGCAGCACTATATGTAAAATTTCCATTTAGAATATTTGAAATTCTCTCCAATGAAACCTGGAGAGGCAAATGACATAACAAGATATTTAAAAGAAGCGTGTAAATGAAGCCAATCTTTAGAGCTTCTGGTCTTCATTTATTTTCTGTCTCTGTGATAAAATAGTCAAAAGCAATTATAAGAGAAAGGGTTTATTTAGGCCACAATTTAGGGTTACAGTCTGTCATGGTGGGGAGTCACAAGGCAGGAGCTTGAGGACATGGTACACATTACATCCGTGGTCCAGATCAGAGAGCTATGAGTTAGTGCAGCTTGATGGTCTGCGCGTTTGGCCCATTCGTACACAATTTAGGAGCCACACTTAGGGAATGGAGCTGCGCACAGTGAGTGGCGTTTCCATCTCAATTAATACAATCAGGGTAATCCCCTACAGATGAGCTCATCTCTTAAATCATTCTAAATTTTGTCAAGTTGACAACACTATCCTTCATATTTAATATATTTACTTTGAACATTTTATTTGACAGATAGTTTTTAAAATACTACATGTAACATCTTTTCATAATAAGCAAGTATGCACAAATCTCTTCAAATATTAAAAAGCAAAATAAAATTTGTGTTTTTTTTTTATTTCTCCTCTCTCTCCTGGGGTATAAAGATTAATATATATTTTCCTACAACTTCATTTCTGTTCTGACATCAAAAAATTACACATACTTATTTCTTAATGAACCTTTCCTATACATGTTAATCTGTATGTCTTGACATTACTAATTATATACGCCTGGCTTTAGCTTAGCTGTAAAAGTAACAGCTGTATCTTGCAGGGTGAAAAATGAAAAAATGGAAAATGAGCACAGACACTTCCAGTGCCCTAATTACTCCAAAGTACTCAGATTTCATGTGGCCTTAGTTGCATTTTCTCTAATATTGAAGTAGTTTCAAACAAAGAGAAGGTGTGAAAACAGGGCCTAGCATTCCCACGAGTCGTCACCTCACGGCCCTTCTCCACTGACGCCTCTCATGCTCACACAGCACTTGGTCAAAATCGGCACATCGCCAACAGTTCAGCCCTGTCACTCGGCCCTAGCTGGAGTCCATCAGTTTCCAGAGACATTTCCGCTTGTGAGCATATATTTCTCTGAAATTGCATCCCGTGTCTAGATTTGAGTAACCCACACTAGGGTTCAGATTTGTTTCCCCAACATAAAGAAGCCGCTTTGTGCTACCAACCTCTCTGTCACACTCTCCCTGGTGCTGGTCTGTTCTCATCGCTGATGCTACGTCGAGTGGAGATTGCTCGTTTTCTCTCTGTATAATATTCTTAAACTCTATCCAAGTTGTGTGTGTGTGTGTGTGTGTATGTGTGTGTCAATCATTTATAGTTTTAATCATTAGGACTAGTCTCTGATATGGCTGTACCGCAGATTAGCCTCTATCTTTAGAAAGTCATTGAGGTTGTTTGAAGTGTGGAACTGTTACGAATAAAACTACTATGAACACCAGTGTATAAATTTTAGTGCCGGAATACATTTCACACATATAGCATAAAGCTCCAGCAGTATGATAGCTGGATTTTATTATAATGTATGCTTTATAAGAAACCACTATATTCCCTGGCATAGTGGCTATGCCATTTTGCATTCTCATTGATAATATGTGTTAGTGTTTTTCTTAAATAGAGACTTTTCACATAGAATTGGGGGCTTAGATATAATTAGATATAACTTTATATCACATTCCTTGAACATTATTTGAGACCACAATGTTATTGCCTGCAAGCAATCCTATTATGTGGATATATCATATTTTATCAAACTGCTTAAGGTTTAAATAATATTTAAGAAAGCCATCCCTATGATCATCAAGTCACAGCTGGGCTAGAAATGAAAACCCACTGTGGGTATTTGAGATGGGATTTAATATTGGGAATTTGTGATGTTCTTGGGGAGAGAGCTGAGGAGGTCACAGGACAGGGATATCCAGCATCCAGAGAGGATGGTCAGTTGCTGCTGATTTAAGTGGTTCAGGAGTAGAGGGGCGATGTGAGGAGCTCAATGTACATCTCTCTGATGGGAAGGAGAACTATGGAGGGCTGCTTAGAAAGGGCTGTTCCCCAGGAAGGGAGCTTTGTCTGCTGACAGGAGAAACACAGGAGAGATCAAACTTCCTTGACTGGGCCACAAGAAGCAGTGATGGAGTTAAGACCACCTTAGGACTATCCACTCTGCATTCTACTGGTTTTCTGTCAGCATCAGCAATGGCTAACATCCATCAGAATCCCTGAAACAAGTAGTCTAGAAAACATAGTTTCCTCTGATCAACTTGGCATGCTGTCAAACTGCCTTCTAAATATTTGTTTGTACAGATAGATTAGCAATGCTCTCCTCCTCGAACCTTCTCTTTGCACCTGGCAGAGGTTATTGAAGAGACTCATAACCGGTGCAAGACTCTTGAGTGCCCACTTCTTCATGAGAGATCTATACCAACTCTCTCTGGGTCTAGAGGACATCGCAGAAGAGGAGGAGGAAAGAATGTAAGAGCCAGGACACGGGGAGGAGGGCAGTGAAGTGCTGTCTTCTGGATATGTCCATTGTGCTCCTGAACTCACAACAGCTGTGGTTATTGGTACACGATCAAGCCAGGGAACACTTCAGCATGTAAGGGAGAGGGTCACAGGAGGCTTCAGTCCTAGCTGAGGAGCCATTGACAGTGGATGGCTGCTGGGGAAGGGGGAATCATTGTTCTCCAGAGTTGTGGCTGCAGGTAGGCTGTCCCTGCTCTGGTGGAGGGCTCCAAACCCATATGCATGCAGTAAGCGCTGACTGAACTCAGGAGGAAGAGGAGCACAAGGAGCAGCAGGAGGAGGACGTTGATGATTGCCATGATGACCACAAACGAAGGTGGGAGAGACAGCGTGGGGGGAGGTCCAGGATTAGAGAAAAGTGGGAAGGAAGAGTTGGGTCGAATACGATGGAGGTACATTGTGTATATGTATGAAATTGTTAAAGGATAAATAAAAGTTATTCTAAAACTAATCTGATAGCAAGCAGACTGACACAGACTGTGATAGTCTCACACAAACGTGCTGATTTTATCTCCTTTTATCTCTCCTTCTGCGTGCTTGCCAATGGGGCAGCAAGGCTCTGTGGCTTTTAATGGTTGGTTTCTCCTTAAAACATTTGCTTGTTGGCATACTTTTCTTTTTATGTCTTTTCATAGTTTAAGAACAATTTTATTGAGGTATAATTGGAACACAGTAAGTTATAAATATTTTCATGATAAAACTTGATATGCATTCTTTCACTCCCACGGTGTCTTCAAGTCCTTTTGCTGCTTTTTCCGCTTCTCCCACCCACACCCACCACCCACGCTGTCACCAGGCAGCCACTGACCTGCTTTCTATCACTTTATATTAGTTTATATTTTTCTAGAATTTTATAACAAATTAAAATAGCGTCTCTTTCCAAATCTCTCTTGGCCCCTGCACTGCTGTCTGTCTTTGTCTCCCTAATTTTATGCTCTGAGTTTCTTCACTCAGGATCATTAAGAACTCATTCGTGTTCATGTAATTACATCATTCATTTTTATTGCTGTGTAGTATTCTTTTTTGTGGATGTACCACCATTGGTTTGCCCTCACGGCTTTTGATGGGCACCTTCCAGCTTCAGGCGAGCACGAATGAAGCTTGCTATGAATAGTCACGTGCAAGCCTTTCTGTGAAAAACACTGTGATTCTTCTCTTAGATCAGACGAGGCGAGTAGCGCAAACAAACACGTTCATTCTAGAGACTACCAGTTGATCGTGCCAAGGTCTCTGTCATCTTTCACCCTCTGTGCAGGACTGCAGAGTTACAGCGGCTCCTCTGCTCACCAGGATAGGTTTTCAGCTTCCCTTCCCAGCACATCTGCTTTCAGTGATGCCACCCTCTTTTCTGGTGCTCGTTTTCCAAATGTACTACCTCTTCAGTGAAATTTAAACCTCTGGGCTACTGGGTTTTGAGGGCTCTTGATCTAATCAGGAAATAAAACGTTTATCAGAAACACAATTGTAACTAATCCTCGATGTCTGTGTGTCGTTTTATTTAAACAGTGTCTATCAGGAAGCAGACACTATATTAGTAATGGAGCCTGTGATTTATTTATTGATTTTTTTCTTAATTTTTTTTAACTGAGTAAATAAACAAATAAATTCTTCTCTAGTACAATATATCCCATCTACAGTTTCTGCTCCTCCGATTGCTGCCAGCTCCTCTCTCCACCAGATCCACGCCCCCTCCAGCCTGTGTCCTTGCCTGGGTTCGCTAATCTTAGGGCTCTCACCCACCAGGAAGAAATTCCTCATTCCTCACTGAGTTACTTTGTATAAATACAAATTGTATATGTAACATATAGTTATTTAAACGTTTTCTTCCTGTATGTTACAAACTTTTCAGTGTGTGTGTGTGTGTGTTGTATGTATTTGTGTGTGTATGCCTGTGTTGGGCATGTCTGAGGTCCAGGTTTTCATCGGTTTCCCTTTTACCGTGGTTAACCTTATTATTGGGACAGGAGTTCACCAGCTGGCTAGGCTGTGCTGCAGTGTTTTTGGATCCACCTGTTTCCATCCCCTTAACTCTGGGGTGGGTTTTGAACTCAGTTCCTCATGGATGCATGGCCAGCCCTTTATCCACGGAGCCATCTCTACAGCTCTACAAACTTCTCACTGCTTTGAAAAGTCCTTTGCAGCTTTTATTTGGTTGTCTTATTTTCAGTGTGGGATGGAACATTGATTAGATTTTTCTAGGGTGGCACCTGGCCTAAATTTACCTCAGTTGCAACCAACAAAGTATTCCTCGGATCTTTCTGGGGTTCCATGAAAATATGTGTATCCTTCCTTTAAGCAAAGTGCATTCTCATTAGCTCCACGGTTCCTGAGAACTGTAACAGCTTGTGGGTGGGGCATCTGAAAAGCAAATAAATAACAATGGAGTGCTTGCCCTGTGTCTTCTCCACTTTTTAATGACATCCAAACCTTTTAGCCACGGACAACCACTACAACCCCTGATAAGCCTTGTAGGTGCTTACTTCTACTAAAGTCTATTTTTTCCATGCAGCATCATCCACGTGGGGAATTTGCATTCACATGTAGTGTTTGGTGCCAGATCCAAACTGAGTGTGTTTTCCAGTTTTCACAAAGGTGTAGTTTGCAAGCTGAGCATCAGAAATAGCCACAGTCTGCATTTCCAGAGAGTTGGTCTGCAATGTAAGAAAACATCGAGGCTGCTCAATGAACAACCAGGGCTTCATCTGTTTGCAAAACTGTAGACACTGGTTAAAAAACAATGTATCAACTTCCTAGTCAGCGGGTGTTTACTGTCCATCTATTTCCAAAACAAGATAGTGCTTAGGATGATTTACTACCTTACATAACTTCCATTTTAATAATGTATATAATACATTTTACATTTTAGCCCCTTTATAAAACCATTTACAACCAATTAGTATCCATGGTGTGGGGAGGGGAGGCTTTTTCATTATTATGCCCTTTCCCAGACAATTTACTGTATCCTCTGACTCCCCAGACCATGGACTGTATCCTCTGACTCCCCAGGCCATGGACTGTATCCTCTGACTCCCCAGACCATGGGCTGTGTACTCTGCCTTTCTAAACCATGTATTGCATCCTCTGCCTTCTTAGCTTTAAAATTCCTTCGTATTCCACTTAGGGTATTGAGCTGATTTACTTAAATTAAAAAAACTAAGCTTTGGAATATAACATTATTTTAAAAATAAACTCAGTAAGTAAATAGGAAAGAGTCCCATTGGTCTCCCCATGGAAGAACCTCAGTTAAAGCCCTTGGTCTTCTCTCCTAGTTTTTCGTTCTCCTTGGAAAGTGGGACACTTCTTTATCTCAAAATCCATGTTCCCGAAATTCTAGCTGTCAGACTTGAAAAACTCTCCTTTGATCATTTCTTCCCGCATGCTGTTTTCTCCCTGCAGGCCCGCTATGGCTGATGGCCCAGTCCACCTGAGACATCAGCACATCAGGTCTGAGACTTCCACCACTTCCTGTGGGTTCCCACCTTCTTTCTCCAGTCATCATCTTAAAAGGGCATGGGTAAGGAAGCAGGATAAACACAGACGTTGGTAGCACAGCTGCCTCACAATACAGACCCTAGTGTTCTGGGGAGTCAGATGGTCTGAATAGTGGCAATCCTAACCTTTCACACCTGCGTTGCTTCATAGAACGTTAAGCATGAAGAGCCTTGCCACCCAGTTGTGGTGTGTCTCTGCTTCAGGAACAAAAGCAGAGATGAGGGTTTCTCCATTCAGGTCTATCAGTTGGGGGAGAAGGGTCCAACTTTGGCCATTGTATGCTTAGAAACCTCAGCATTCATGCTGCCTAGCTATCACTGCTCATATGGTTGAAACTGTTAGTGGGTTTTGAAATAATTTATTTTTATTTTATGTGCATTGGTGTTTTGTCTGCATGCATGTCTGTGTGAAGATGCCCGTTCCCCTGGAACTGGAGTTACAGACAGTTGGGAGCTGCCATGTGGGTGCTGAGAATTGAACCTGGGTCCTCCAGAAGAGCAGTCAGCGCTTTTAACCACTGAGCTGTCTCTCCAGCTCACTTTTTAGTATTTTTGATACTCAGCTATTTTGACAAACTATCATATAGGTACTATTTTTATTGAAATTTTTAAGCAGTGTTTGCTGACAGAAGGGACACATTATTAATTTCTTTTTTATTTAAAATATAGAAATGGAAGATGTGGGGGGGAGAAAGATGCAAGGCTCCTACTTTAATATCAGGATATTTTCACGGGGATGGTGGCTTTCTCTCGTGTCTTGGAGTTCCTACCAAGAAGGGGAAGGTAAATTCCCCTAGAGCTAAGGCATTCTTTATGAAGTAGCAGTGAACGGGGTCTACAGATCCATCCCCGGCACTCAGGGCTTGCGTTCTGTCACTACTGTCCTGCTGGAACCAATAAACTGTTGATGAAAAACCTTGTTACTCAATACATGGAGTAAGCTTAAGCCGCACTTTAGAAACCTGACCGCTTTCATGTCACTAGCTGCAGGGATGGAGACAAAAGCTGGGGCTAATTATTCACAACTTTACCAAGCCGATATTGAGTTTCTGATGCATCCCAAATGCTTTCTTCTCTGCTCAGTTCCTGCCTCCCTCCAGCTCACACACTGCCTAGCTGGGAGGCTCCAGTGTTTAAGATGCTAAGGTTTCAGGGACATTTGAAGCAGTAACCGACTCTCGGTCATTTTGAAAGAGCCCTGCTCTCAAGTAACATCTGGAGGCAAGCGAGGATGATTTCCCGCTGTGGATGGCCAAGGGCACCCCTGCGGTCCACCTGCTTCAAGATAGTTGACTCCCAGCTGCTGCATAAAGAGGAGGAAACGGGAGGAGCACCACCTTGTAAAAGTGGCCATTCAGGTGCAGATACTCCTTACCTCACAGAGTAGGGTAAATTCCCTCCCGAGTCCCAGAATCGCATTTCCAATCGCTAAGCAGATACACATCTCAAGAGCGGAGGACACAGTTATCTGTAGGAGAAACTTGTTTGAACGCCAGGGGCTCCGCACAAAGATTTTGAACCTAAAGCCACTTTTCAATGTGTCTCCGGGGCATGCCCTGGGAGCAAAGGTGGCATAATTAAGGCTTCCAATTAAAGTGGCATTTATTGGTGAAAGCTCTGACTTCTGAGCTCGCGACCTCGTTTGTCACGCAACTGTCTGCTCAGAAAGTGCATGTTGGAATCATTACACGTCGAATGGGGTCTCTCTGGTTGAACAAGGTCTAAGGGCAGGACAAAAAGATCATTTTTTCTTGAAATCTGCCTAGCTCATTAGCCTTTTCATGGGTGATGTAACTTCTTCCCTCCGTACACACATAGGTCCCTTAGCTATCAACTGAGCGAGCCAGTTCTATTATTGTTATAAATTACGTGCCCAGTCCCAAGGGGCCCTTGTCCCAAGGTACAGATCCCTGCTGAAGATGAACTGCTATATGACAGTGCAAGGAAAAATAAACTCGAGGAAGTAGAACTAACACACATTTTAAATAATACGCCACTGCTAATTTGTCCAGCCCGTGTAACATGGGGAATTTCTGTGACGGGCAATGAATAGTTCCCATATTTTATTCCTGAAGTTGCAAAAAACACATACACATGTGTGTGGGGGGAGTGATCCCATACTTTTCTTCAAATAAACAAGTCCATTGATTTAGTGCTCTAATTTTTTAATTCATGGTTTTGTTTGACCTCCCTGCCTTCCCTAATTTCCGAGTTAGTTTTGGTCACATACCACGACTCCTTGAGGATCTGAAATGGAACGAAGTAAGAAACTGGCTTGTTGGTGAAGTAATGAAGATGGTATGGAATTACGTTGTCGTAATGTTTACGTAGAAAACGTAAACAAGCCCATTTTAAGGTGTTATACCTAAAATCGCAGACTGCCACCAAGTAAGAAAGACCTCGCTATTAATCTCCTGAATATTACACACCTTGGTCAAATAACCAAGCCAACTCTGCCATTTCACACAAGTTATCTGTTTTGGAACGTTTTATGATGCAGCTAATTTGATGGCTTTCCTCTCTAATACCAATTACTGCCTTGAAAGTATTTTAGAAAGATATAAGCATTTAAAAATGACATTGCCATCTAAAGCTCATGTTCTCCCCAGTTCCCACCTAACCTAAGGGTGGTCCTTCCTCTCATGTGCTGGTATGGGAGAGGAGCTTGTTCCTAAGACTGGGGGTCTGCCCTCTGAGCAAGACTGGGAAAGTCTCTTCCAAAGAAACCAGCACCCCCAGATGAAGCCTAACATTACACTCACGAGAAGAAAGGAGCAGTGGTATAAATGGAGAAGCTAAACACAAGAGCATAGAAATTCAGGCCTTACACTTTACTGTACTGATACCTTTGCAAATGTAAGTTCTTATAAATTGGCAATTATGACACAACTGTAGACAGCATAACACACAGATGCACCACACTTAAGACCATCAGAAAACACGGATATTTACGCTATGATTCATAACAGTAACAAAATTACACTTATACACTAAGAATGAGAATAATTTTCTGTTTGGAAGTCACCACAATATGAGGAACTGTAGTAAAGGGTTGCAGCATTAGGAAGGTTGGGAACCGCTGATATAATGTATTCCATGCAAATCTGGACCACAGACTGACCTCACCTAAAAAATAAGTAAGGAAGAAAGCAAGTAAATAAATAAATAATATGAGTTGGGGAGGGACAGGGAGAGGAAGTGGGCCAGATTCCAAGACAAATAAGATACAAACACACTGTGTGCTTTTTGATGAGAAATGCTGCAGATTCGAGAGAGTTAAAGAAAATACCCACAGTCAGAGATATGGGAGAGTTATATCGACAGTAAGCAAAATAAACCCCGAGGACAGCAAGTATGACAGAGATGTCACATGGACAGATGGATCGATTCCTTAGCACTAACCATTGTAGGGCTGTATCTCTAAAACAAAACCTCAAAATGATTTCTTAGCACTGAAAACAGCTACACTACTAACTCTAACAGACTTCCAGGCCGTTTCTGTGATGGTCTCTAAGCCTCATCTGTTGTGTGGTAGTTATATCAATAGCTGGGTGCCCACAGTAATTGGTTTTCTGTGTTTTGACCACTGAGGTTTTTTCTGTAATGGTCTCCTTCTGTTCTTTGATGAGGAGTGAGAGCTACATTTATGGCTATAAGGAAAGATATTTAAAATGCAGTTAGGAATCAATGCTGGTTTAGTAAAGCGGTGATTTAGAAAGAGTGATTTCTTCTCTATGACCCATGACCTCACTAGCCTGGGCTTTTTGGTCACAGGACTAGGTGGGAGTTCCCTACTGGAGAGCGGGTTAAGCACATTTAAAGAGCTATTTTAGAAACAAACTATGTCAGGATTTCATAAACTAATTAGATAGAAGGGGGTGGCATTTTTCACTTATGCTGAGGTTGGTTTTTGTCTGCTATGAAGGTGAGGAAGAAAACACAACAAGAGAAAATTTCAGGCTAAGATACCTCATGAACAGAGGCACAAAAATCATAAAGAGAAAACTAACAAATTAAATCCAACAGTCTTGGGGAAAGGAAGACATGCATGATGAAAATGGATGTACCCTAAGAGCAAAATATTGTTTTTAACATTTGGAAATCAATTAATGTATTACAGCAATTTTTAATAAACCACACAGTTATCTAAGCAAATTCAGAATGCCAAATCTATTCATGATAAAGGTTCTCAACAAACTGCAAAGAGAAGGCAGAAAGTTTATGAAAACGCTGTAGCTGGTCCCACTGAGAGAGTAAAGCCTGGGCACTTCTGTTGTGGACTATTACTTTAACTGTGTAAAGGTGTGTTACATTTGTTTATGCTGCATTTATTTATGTAAAGGTATGTTGCTGTTTCACCTTGCCTGCCTAAGGCACCTGATTGGTCTAATAAAAAGCTGAATGGCTAATAACTAGGCAGGAGAGGCATTAGAAGGGGTGGACAGAGAGAATAAGTAGGAGGAGAAATTTAGAACAAGAGAAAAAGAGAGGGACATGCCTGGGGCCAGAAGCCAGGCAGCTTCCAGTCAGCCAGATACAGAAGCAATGAAAGTAAAATTTACAGAAGGATAGAAAGGTAAAAAAGCCCCAAGACAAAATGCAGACAAAGAGAAACAAGTTAGGTTACAAGACCTTAAGATAAGACTGAGCATTGATAACTAATAAGAAGTCTATGAGTCATGTTTTGGGAGCTGATTGGTGGCCCCGATGAAAGCCTGCTACACAGTTCTCCTCTGTGGCCGAGGCAAAGCAAGGAGGGCTCCTTTGTCATTTTTTCTGGAAATATTTCATGTGTGAACCTATCTAATATAGTAAGACAGGAAGAGAAAGATGGAAACGTGGATTTAAAAAAGGAAAAAGAAAATCATGTTATTCCTAAAGCATGTGACTCAAATGTAGAAAATTCAAACAATTCACCAAGGCTACTTTTGAATGAAAAAAGGAATTCAGCAAAAACTATGGAGCACAATAGTAATACATACATATCAACTGTATTTCTATAGGTTAGTGATGGATAATTTAAAGGAAGGAAAGAAGACAATCCAAGTCATGGCATAGGAATTCTGAAGATAATTAACAAATTTTAAGATTATTCCACTGAAATTTGTGAATTTCTTCTGAAGCAAATGAACACTATAAGTGGTGGAGGAACCAGGGTTGTGACTCCGAGTTGTCAGGATGGTGGTTACTGACGTGACCTACAGATCTGAGACAATCCTCAAGAAAATTCCATGGGGAGTAAGCCTATTGATACAACCCTGTATCAAAATCTCGACAGGCTTTATGTAGCCCTTGCCAATAGATCATGAAGTCCATATGGAAACACAAAGGATCAAGGACAGCCCAGGAGGTAAGGAAGCCCAGTGGTAGATGCTTGGAGTGCTTGTGGATCATGCATGACACCTTGGAGTCAATCATCAGCTTAGCAGGAAAGGGGATAAAAGAAATTGATGGCTCCTTTTGCAGCGGAGAAGCTGAAACAGGAGGATTCAAAGTTTAAGGTCAGCCTAGGCTTAATAGGAAGATCGTGTCTCAAAAACAACAACAACAACAAAAAAAAAACCCAAACATATCAAATGATCTCCTTTGGATTGGAGGACTTAACCCACCCCTTTAAAAAATTAATGTAAATCCAGAGAATAACTTTCTTATTACTAAATACTTATTCAAGAAAAATAAAAACATATAAGATCAAGAAAGGCTTGTCTACGATTGATTAGTCATAACGCCAAAATACATCATAGGCAAAACTCCCAAATTCCACATGATGCTTGGTGAGTGGGTGAGTGAAATAAATTGTATTCACACAATGATTTATAATAAGCAGGAGTCTCACAAGGATGTAGATGGACTTCTAGGACCATATGCTAAGTTAAAAGGTATCCACGGTCCCCTTTATATGAAGTTCTGGAAAATCAGCACCTACACAGATGAATACAGAAAGCAGACCCCTGGTTCCCAGGTCTAGAGAAATATTAGCTGGAAATATCACAACCTTGATTTCCTCAGAGTTGTACAATTGTTTACAACTATTTAAGACCATCGTGGAAATCCAAATGGCCAACATATCTATGAGTAAAAGACACACAACTTCAGGGATTTACAGGGAAAGAGGAGTCAAAACCACAGTGAACTATCGTCTCAGCCCAGTCAAGAGGACCGCCATGAAGATGGCCACTGGAGAGGGTGAGGGGAATATTCTGCTGGGGAGAAAAATGAAGGGGACTAGCTCCTGTGAAGAAGTAATCTATATATAAACAGGACAGTCCCCGAAGGGGCCTATACCCCACAAAGTGTATCTGCATTTCAGAGGTTGTGGAGACTCCAGGCGGAGACTCTAAACCTGGCCAGGTGCCCTTTGGACCTCAGCTTCTTTATTTATAACATGGAAGATTGTGTAGGGGGGACCCAGCCAATCACCTTGCTAGCAGGGGGCAGGGTCCCCCGAGGATATTTTTTACTTATAAAGATTGCGGGCCCGCTCCCAGACGCCCCTTCTTTTTTTTTTTTTGGTTTTTCGAGACAGGGTTTCTCTGTGGTTTTTTGGAGCCTGTCCTGGAACTAGCTCTTGTAGACCAGGCTGGTCTCGAACTCACAGAGATCCGCCTGCCTCTGCCTCCCGAGTGCTGGGATTAAAGGCGTGCGCCACCACCGCCCGGCCTTCTGCTTTCCTGTTCTCCGCGGGAACCTCTGGTTCTGTAAGTCTATTTTCCCCATTAAAGCTGTATATATTTTTACAATCTGTCTGCATTCATTTACGCCGATACAAGATTGGAGCTAAACTACTCCTCTCTAAGCTTCCATCTGTAATGTTTGAAAACTTCCCATTTACATTAAGAGCATGCATATGGAAACTGCCATTTTTCCTCCTCCTGCCCCAATAGCAGCTTGCTCTTCCTTGGCCATCAACATGTGTTCTGACCGGACAGAGCCCACATCTGGCTACTGGAATTGATTCAAGGACTAGCACAAGGCACATGCCTTAGCCAGTGGCTTATTGCTTGCCATTCCATGGACAAGAAAACTGCGTCCAAAGTTCTGGATGCTCCTCTCTACGACTCTCTCTTCTGAGCTTCAGCCACAAAACTTTCTTGAGTTGCTGCTGGCAGCCATCTTTCTGCCACTGGAAGGCAGTTGGAGGGTGAAGTCAGAATGTCTGGAAGAGCAGAGCAGAGACACCCTTACCAACCCACGCCTGAAGCCAAACTTGACGCCTCATTGCCACAAGTAACTGTATAGCTAATTCTGCTCAAGATCATGCTCCATGATTTGGATGTGTAAGGAGTATGGCTGACCAGATGGAGATGCCTGACAATCAAGTCTTGGGTCACTATGATCTTAGCTGTGAATGCTGGAGGAGGGTATGCTCTCCCGAACAGTGCCCTGGGTTTAGCTCTCTGAGATGGGACTGAGAAATGAAGGAGTAAGTGAATTCAGTCGAGACTAAACCCAAGTATTTTGGATCTGTTTTTAGATGGCAGCACCTAGGAGAAAGGAGGTCACTTACATATTAGCCTGGCCACGACAGATATGACGGTTTACTTCGCACACGCCTGCTCTGCTCCTAGATTCCTGGCTTGCCACAGGAGTCAACAGATATTTATTGAATAAGTCAATGAAAGCTGATACAAGGGAACGGGAATACAGAGGGTGCACAAAGTATTACGTTGTATCAACAGGCAATGTTGCAGTGCAGGAGCAAGTCAGCCCAGAGACCCTGCCTATCCACTGCTGGGGTTGCGTTGGTTGGTAGATGTGAAACTAGCAATAACTCTCTCTCTCTCTCTCTCTCTCTCTCTCTCTCTCTCTCTCTCTCTCTCTCTCTCACACACACACACACACACACACACACACACACACACACACAGGGGCTGGAGAGGCAGCTCAGTGGTTAAGGGAACATACTGTTAGTACCCGCCTTAATTCCCAGCACCCACACCAGGAGGCTCACAACAACCTGTAACACCATGCTGAGGATCTGATGCAGTCTCTGGGCTCTCCAGGCACCTGCACTCATGGGCACATAATTCCACACAGACAAACAGCTACACATACTTAATAAATAGAAAAACAAATCTTTAAAAAAAAACCATGCTATCAACTTTAGAAAGATATTTTAGACAATGGAGCAATGTGATGAGCAAAACCAAAAGAAGAAAAATTTGGTCCAGCTAGGGTCTTTGGTAGGAAGTGAGGGAAGCAGGAAGTGGATAAGGATTGTTGACATAGGCACAGCCATGTCAAGACTCAGCTTTCCCTGGGCGAGGCTCAGTGGGATAACAAAGTCTTCCTGGAATTCAAGTGTGAATACTGACAGTGTGTGCAGAAAATATCTTCCGTAGCCTTTTCCCCCATGGTGTTTACAGTATGAAGATTCTTCCCCCACAGAAACCACCCCTGCCAAGTCTAACTAAAGCAACCTCCTTCTTCAGCTGTATAGAATAACCCTGCCCCTCGTTCAGCTGTGTGCAGTAACTGCACCGCTGCCATGTTTGCCTGGATATAGTAGACACACTGAGCTTCTAGGGAGTGCTGCTTCTCCATCAGTGAGCCCAGGGCATGCCACCACAGCGTTCCTGTACCTTGTCTGCATGTTTGTCACTTCTTCACTTATTGCCCCATTGGTTTCCAGGACATAAGTTGTGCAAGGGCCCAGTAGTCTTTAGTGGTAAAAAATTCAGGACATTCTTCTGTGAGCCTTATCCCTGTCCACCATTCACTGAGGAGCCTATCCCTGCCTCTCACTGCATCTTCACGCAATCCTATCTCTGGCCTCCTCAGCTCAGCCTCCCACCTTAGTTTCCATGGCAAGCATTAGCACGATTCATTCAAGAACCCATTTGCTTATTGCCTCTGCTTGTCTCCTCTCATAAACAAAGGGCCCATTTGCTTCAGAAACTTCCCATTTGGCTGTCTGGCAACATGTGAGCTAGCCTCACAAACCGCTGTAACCAAAGAACTTAAAGACATTAGCAACAAGGCCACACAGGTGCCATTGGACATGGAGATGCATTTTCAAGAACGTAACCATGATGTTTCAAAGTGTGAAACCCTAAATTTAAAGTCTTTGGAGGAGAAAGGGGAGGACACTGAATTAGACTTATCAATGGAATCTGGGCTGGATGACAGAAAGCAACAAAATTTTACAGCCCTCGGTCCCACTCTTCCTTCACAAAAGCCATATGCCGAGATATCTTGGATTCACTTTTGCTTTTGTCAATCAAGAAAAGAAACACGATGCCCCTGGATCCATTTCTGTCAAGCATTCGAAATGGGGTGTGTTTTGAAATGTTAAAAAAAAAAAAAAGAATCCAATATAAACTTGGTATTAAAGTAATTTCTTTCCAGAATTACCCTTTCTTCACCATGATGTCACTTGACTTTTCAGTACAGTCTGATAGGGTATCACGTAATGCTCTATAAAGCTCCGAAGACTCGTGTTTCATCTGAGAATGGAAGTCGTTAATAAACAAAGCTGGATGTTTTTATTGCAACGGAGCAGTGTAGTAAAATGTAAATGCTCTAAACTGAGCCTGGGCCCAGGGCTTGAGAATTCACACAGGGACTAAGATGTTGATTCTCCTGCTCTCCTGCTGGGAAGAGACGGAAGCCTCTTGCTTGCTGATGAAATTAGTAAATCCAGAATTATTCCAGCTGCCCCTGGATTTCCATCTACCTTAGTGTGACAAGGCTTGCTCCGCTGCTTCCTGTGCAGTGAGCTAAGCAACATTCTGTAATTTTCTTTTGTTGCCGGTGTATCCCGGGGTTGGGGTTGGGGGATGCCAACTGAAATCCAAGAAGGAAGACAGAAAGGAGATCTCGGCTGTGAGAGACTCATCAGTGATTGCATGCAGGCAGATGTCTGCAGAGGCCACACACATGTGGTTCAAAGCGGGGGTGATTCCCACCTTACTTCGGAGGAAGTCTGTGGGGTGATGTTGCATTAACTCACGTGAATAAAAAGCCTCAGTCTTCCATCAGTAGCCCCTGGCTAAATCCTAAGAGATGAGAAGAAAGAATGAAAGGTGATGGAATTTTCTGGAAGAATTTCAGGTAAGAAACTGCCCTGTGGTGAGTAAGAATATGTCTTTGTTCACAAATCACTGCTCATGTCAGAGTCTGAGTTGGGCCCAACCCTTTAGGCAGCAGAGAAAGATGAACAGGGTTTCCTAACCTCAGTTCAAGGCCTTTCCACAACTTAGTGGTACTTTGCCCCTCAGATATCACCTATTATACACATACTGTGAGAAGTAAATGGGTGAAGGGATGCGGTGTTTCAACCAAGCTGAGCTTAAGCCTAGAATAAAAAGGGACAAAAAATTCTAAGCACAGCAAGCTCTAGGCAGCCAGCGAGTATATAAGCAGTCTATAAACAATGAGGTGTATGTTTGTGTGTGTGTGTGTGTGAGACAGTGTGACACATAGCATTTTCCTCTGAGTTGAAACATCCCATGCTGGGGGCAGGCTCCTGAAACTCAGGAAACAAGTGAGCAGCATTGTACAGGAAGCAGAACCTTACAGGATCCACAGGGAGCTGGCCCCATGGATATAAAAGTGGTGGTAGAGGAGGAAGGAACTCTGAATAGCTGCCTAGAAAGGACTATAATAAGCTGAGTGGCATGACAGAGTTTCCTTGCTGTTCATGCAGAGAATTCCAGGGATCCAGCTAGTAAGAGTCCTCCCAAGCCAGTGTGGGCTTTGGGTAACCTAGCTGCCATCCAGGCTTCTGCATGTAACCCTAGGAAACACATTGTTTCACCAAGGTGGACCCGTGGTATAATGGTTACTCTGGTTACAAATGGATCTATTTGTGACGAGTAGACATTTGTTCATGTCTCTTGGGAAGAAGTGTCACACGAGAGCATGCACCAGTAACTGTAGTAACTTTTCTTCTGTAGAAAGTCAGCCTAAAAGAAGACACACTTGCTTAGAACCTAAGTCTTTCCAGCTCTTCTCCTATGAAAGGATCAGGCTTCTTATAAATACATTTTGAATAAATTCTTAAATAATATTGGGTTGATATAACTTCAAATGTTGGAATGGATTGACCAAAATGTCTACCTTTGGAGGTTTGAAGCATCTCATTGTTTCTAGGGAAAAGCAGGTACACAAAGGGAAAGAAATGGAAACAAGCAAGCAAGCACACAAATATAACATAAAATAATGATGCTACGAAGTTGCTTTCTCATCAGACTTTCTTTGAACTGCCAGCCCCCAAATAATGACAGGGAGGCTTATTATTAAGTGTAAAAGCTTGGCCTTAGCTCTTATCACTTAAATTAATCTGTTTCTATTCATCTACATTTTACCATTTTGTTCTTTACATCTCTTCTGTACCATGCATCTGACTTGCTCCTTGTCTTGCTGGCCAAATCCTGTGCAAAATCAAATTCTTCCTGAGTTCTAGTCTCTCCCTGAAGGTCCCACCTATTCTCTTCTCCCTATCTATTGGCCATTCAGTTCTTTATTAAACCAATCAGAAGGTGCTTTGGCAAAGACACATCTTTACAGTGTGCAAAATGATTGTCCCACAACAATGCTAAGGATTTGAAAGGGATCTAGTGAGAAAGTTTCGAGAATGTTTTGGAACTGGAGAATGAATTATCCTTTGCTTTTAAGGACCAGGAGCCAGGGGAGGGACTATTTTAGGTTTTCTTAAAAGTCTATACCTAAGACAGGGAAGATGACCCAGTGAGTAAAGTATTTGCCATGTAAGAAAGCAGACCAGAGTTCAAATCCTGGATGCACGTAGAAAGTCAGGTGTGGCATATGCTTTTGATACCAGAGTTACAGAAGTGAAGGCATGCAGATCCCTGGGCATTTCTGGCCAGACAATCTAACCCAATCAAGGAACTCTAACCTAAAGAGAGACTGTCTCAAAAACCAAGTTGGGTGGCTTCTGAGGAACATACCAGAGGTCATCCTATGACCTTCACATGTACCTGCACATACATGAACATATATATACATGCACAAAACCTAGACCCAACCAATGTTGGAATAGAAAAGGCTAGAGTGTTCATTCTGGAATTTGGAACCATTTTATTAGTAGAATCCCCTCCTGTAGCCATGTTTGAGGAAAGATTATATTGAGCAGAGAAGTGTGTGTCTCCTCCTGGCATCAGGGAAGAGCACAGCTGGGGCTTGGCAGTAATTCTAGTGACTCTCAAGAATGGAACTGCATAGATTCAAAGACCTGAGAGACACAAATTCAGCTTTTTTTTTTTTGTGGTAAAAGGGTCCCTAGTGAACTGACTTACCTAAAGTTGCCAATCTGTCCAATAAAATAAAACCCCAAATGCAATGGAATAGATTGACACCATTTTTCAGAGACATTACATATGGATCTCACCTTCAATGACCCTTTCATCTACCAGGTAGGAAGAGGCATGTACGGAAGCATGCTATGAGCTACACAGTGATCCAACTATAGGATACCCAGGGGCCATCCTCTGGCAACTCATGCTAGAAGAAAATTTTATTCCTATCCTGGGATATGAAAGGTGGACTTGTTTCTTAGTGTGGTGTTTATTCAGCAGAATATCTGTAATTGTGCTGTTTATGAAGAAAGGAGGACATTTAGGTCACTGTTCTGGAAGTCTGAAAACTTGACTCCAGCATGTGTTAGATTTGGAAGAAGGGAAGAGGGTATATGCAAAGGGTATGTTTGTGAGGGGAAATGGGCAAGGGTGGCCTACTTTGAACTCTTTTAAACATTCTTAAAGATGTATTTTATTTTTTTGTGTATGAATATTGAGTATTTTGCCTGCCTGTATGTATGTGCACCACATGTGTGTATGATACTTGTTGAGGGTTTCAGATCCCCCAGGACTGGAGTTATAGATGTCTATGAGCTAGCATGAGGGTACTGGAAAGTGAACATAGATCCTCTACCATGTGTAATCCATTCTTGCTGCAACTAACCCACTCCTCCGAGGCTTTATCTAGTCTTGAGAGACCTACTCTAGTTTGTGGAGAAAAATAGTAACCCATTCATAAGTATAGAGCCCTCAATGACAAAGTACTTCTCCCTAGGAAGTGCCTAATTGCTTCCTCACTTAATGTGCCACATTAGTTTTTTATGTCACTTTGACATAACCTAGAGTCATGAGGGAAGAGGGAACCTCAGTTGAGGAATTGCCTGGCTCAGACTGGCAAATGGCCATGTTTGTGAGAAACTGTCTTGATTGATGGCTGATATGGGGGGTGCAGTCCACGGTGGCTCTCCCATCCTTGGACAGGTGGGTCTGAGCAGAGCAGGAACTAGTTCATGGGTCACTTGGCAATCTTCCTTCATGGTTCCTGCCTCCAGATTCTTACTTGAGATCCTGACCTGGTTTCTCTCAGTGATGGACTGTGACCTGAAAGTGTATGCCAAATAAACCCTTTCCTCTTCAAGTTGTTTGTGGGCATGGCATTTACCACTGCAACAGAAAGCAATATAGAACACATAAGTTCCCATTACCTCTCAATATTGTCGCAAGCTTCTGGCACACAAGCACACTGGGGACAATCCAAAAATCTTAGCACCTTTCAACAAAGTTCGACATCACAGGCATTGTTGGGATCTATGATACATGAAGGCCAAGTTTGAAAGGATACCCCAAAAGAGTAAAAAATAAAGTGTGAAAACTCTCTCCAGGGTACAATAGGCTATTAAGAGTTCATAGTTTTTTTTTAATTGTTGAAAATAGAGCTGTGAAGAGGCTGAGTTCAGATTACATGACCTCATAAATGTACATTTAAATAGTTTAACTTGATTCTGCTTACACATTATTGTTTTGAAAGGAGGATGGAAAAATAACAGAGCTAAAGTTTGGGAGTTTTTTTTTTCAATGATGGATAGACTTGGCAAGAATTAAGTGGTGAGGTCATGTGTAGGATCAGTGGCCTGAGAGCTAGTACATGAATCTGTGATCCAATGAAAGGCTACCCATGAGACAGCCCATCAAGTTTTGGTGCTAATCAAGGCACAAGAACAAACAGCCCCAGGGTCAAGGATACTGCAGCATGGAAACTTGTGGTTCTAAGTCTCAAGAGCTTGTAAAGGTTTGGCCATGTGACACCAAACATGGCTTCCCATGCAATGCATGCCCAAAAGGCTACCAGGTTCATCCTCTCCTGAAACCTATTCTCAATGTGCACGTTAGTTTTAACCATTACTGCACACAGTCTAGAGCCCACTAGTCCTGGAAGAGGAACCTAATGAAGACTTATCTAGATGGGACTGACCCATGGGGATTGTCTTGACTGTTAATTGATATAGCAAGAGCTATACCATTATTGGTGGCACCATTCCCTAGGAAGAGGATCCTGAACTGTATAAGGGAGGAGAAAGCTAAGTGTGAGCAAACAAGTAAACAAGGATTCAATTCACATGTTTCTTCTTTCTTGATATGCATTTTTCTTCACCAGATAAAGAACAATAATATATCATTTTCTCTGATAAATTTATAAGAAAATCATTACTTAAAAATTGAAGGTAAGCTAAAGAGACTAAGCCTAAAAATTCACAGCATAGATGAAGCTAAGATGAAATCCAAAGGCATTGAGAATCTGTTTATTGATAAATGTCTCAACAGGTTGTTAATGGTTTTTAGACCACCAAAGGGAAAAAAATGTCCCAGATCCCAAAAGCAGAGCTACTTGGTCTAAAATGGACACTCTGAAAGCACTTTTGTGTGATCCTGGAAATAAAAATGCATGAAAGAGGTATTCAAATAGAACATCTATGATAAGTCATAACTTATTTTATACACACACACACACATACACACACACACACATACTTTTACCACTTATGAAAGGCAAGAAAAAATTGCATACTAATGAAAAGGATGTGATTATCTTTAACATAAATATTTAAATAGCAGGTGAATATAATCTATTGAATGAGAACATTTGCTTTAGAGTTGATAGATATTTTTAAAAGAATTTTTAACCCTTTGTGTGCATATGTGTGCGTATGTGTGTGGTGTGTGTATTTTCATGTAGGTATGTGGACATGGGTGCAAGTGCCTATGGAAATCAAAGATACTGGGCTCCCTGGAGCTGGGGTTACAGGAAGTATTCCTGAGTGGCTAGAAGGGGGTGCTGGAAACCAAACTTGGGTACTCTGGAAGAACAGTAAATGCTCTTAATCACTGAATCATCTCTCCTACCCCCTTGATTGGCATTTTGGTTTAATAATTGTCAATATTGCCGGGCAGTGGTGGCACACGCCTTTAATCCCAGCACATGGGAGGCAGAGGCAGGAAGATCTCTGTGAGTTTGAGGCCAGCCTGGCCTACAAGAGCTAGTTCCAGGACAGGAACCAAAAAGCTACGGAGAAACCCTGTCTCAAAAAACCAAAAAAAAAAAAAAAATTGTCACTATTGAAAATAGGATTTTGCATAAATTTATAGAACAAATTTCAGAAGCATCTTTAAGGCCATTTCAGAAACCATTGAAAATTCTGTAGGAAGGAGGCTGCTTGTTGGTTCCTGGCCACTTAGCCCTGAAAAAATCGCACAGAAACTATATTATTTAAATCACTGCTTGGCCCATTAGCTCTAACATCTTATTGGCTAAGTCTTATATCTTAATTTAACCTATTTCTATTAATCTGTGTATCATCACATGGCTCTGGCTTACTGGCCTAAAATTCTGGTGTCTGTCTCTGACAGGGCTACATGGCTTCATTCTAACTCCACCCTTTTTTTCCTCCCAGTATTCAGTTCCATCTTCCCCGTCTACCTAAGTTCTGCCCTGCTATAGATCCAAATCAGTTTCTTTATTCATTAATGGTAATCACAGCATACAGAAGGAAATCCCACATCATCTTCCCTTTTCTGTTTAAATGAAAAGGAAAGCTTTATCTTCAATATAGTAAAATTACATATAACAAAACAGGTATCAAGTAAGAATTACAGTTACAATATTTATATCTACTTTATCTTTTATCATAACTAAGGAAAACTATAACTATTAATTCTTCAACTCCATCAAAGACTCCAGAAGGATATAGTATTACCTAAGTAAATAGGAAGTGCATTATAAACAACTTCCAAAACTCTAGAAATGACAGAGACATCTCATTACCTGCCCAAAGTTCTTCTGTATCATTGGGGCATCCATCTTCAGCCTACTGGCCCATAGTATTCATCAGACTTTTCCATTAAGCAGGAAATTTTAAAGACAGTTCCACCTATATTGGCAGTTTGTCAGTCACTTTCTTTTGTGTCCTGTAGAATGTCTGGCAGACGTTTTCATGAATCAGGAACCCTGAAGGATCATCTCACCTTTAGGCAAGTTCAGCAGTCATTTCTCTGTGGGTCCAGCATGTCCAGTTAAGCAGTCCAGGCAAGACCAATTTCTTGCCCAAATGGCTAGCAAACTCCATAAGTAGCCTCTTCCATGCCTATCTTTCTCTTGAAGTAGATTGGTGCTGCCAGGAGAAGATGTGTCTCATTGTTGTGAAAAGTCCTAAGTTCTTAAACATTTTAAATGCCATATTCTGTAGTCTTTGAAATGTTTGAAGAATATTTATCTGAAATACATCTCTGCACATCTAGAAAATCTAACTAACATGGCTACAAGCTTGACTACTATAGATTATTATCTATTAGCCTATATTTCTTAATTATACATTTTTAAATGAGCTGAATAAATGCCTTAATCAAGATCAGAAATACATATACACAGTATAACAAAATTGTCCTAAAATTTGTATCAATAAACCAAGATCCATATCAATGCAAATCTCTATAGCATATCTCCCTTTAAATTTAAAGAAACATTTATAGATAATATTTGGGAATGTGGGCATAGTTCAGTCCAAACTTATTCCTGCTGTTATTGGGTGAAGTAATTTTTGAGGGGTATTCAAGGCAACCTTTCAGGGGGTCTTTGTCCATCAAACCACATTAGTCTGAGAGGATTCCATAAGTTCTCATCCTCTGTGGAAACCAAAGGGAAAAAAAAAACCTCTTTTCTGAAGCAACATATCTTTAGATCCAAATTCTGAAGTTAAGATACCTTTAAAATATACATGCTGGTCTAGCTTAGCAGTTCATACAATAAAATGTCTTTCTGTATTTAGCCCCTTCACAGTCAAAAAATTCAAATAAAACACAATGATATACATAATCCAGACTCTCTGTGAATTTTCCATTTTTATATAGCTTATTCTTTTTTTTACTTCTTTTAATCTATAACTGTACTCTGTCTCTTTAAAGGCTTTGTTTTATTTTTTTAAAAACCATTTACTTCTTTTTTATAACTCTTTATACTCTTTTTCTTCTCTCTCCCAAGCCTACGTACATTTATCTAACACTGTGACCCATTTAGAGGTCTTTCATGTGTGTTTCTGTTCTATTGTGTAAATGTAATTCTTTACTGTCCAGGAGCATTTCTTAAAATGCTAAGCACTTCTTAGAAACTTATGCTGCAGCATTACTAGGGTATACATGGTACTTCTTGCTTGTTTGATACAATCCAGCATGGTGGAGCTGCTCACTGTCTCCAAGAGCCATGCACAATGCTCCATCTCTAGGCACACAGTGGGTCCATGTTCTCACCAGGCAAGCCATAACATGTTGCTCACAAACTTCATTCAAATGCTTGGTCTCCTGAAAGAGTCAGAGGTCGTGCTGACAGCACAGCCCAGAAAGCCAACTACTAGTTTTGTTTTGTTTTGCTACCACTGAATCAGGAAGTCCTCTTTTAAAGGAACCAAAATGTACTGCCAGTGAGCAAAGCCCATTCAGAAAAAAAAATGCACCTAACTTGTTGTTTAATGTCTAGAATTCCTTTCCAAGCCCTCTTGGGTTTTACATGTATTTAATATACCATGTTGGCTTGAATTTGTAGGAAGGAGGCTGCTTGTTGGTTCCTGGCCACTTAGCCCCAAAATAATCATACAGAAACTATATTATTTAAATCACTTCTTAGCCCATTAGCTCTAGCTTCTTATTGTCTAACTCTTATATCTTAATTTAACCCATTTCTATTAATCTGTGTAATGCTACATGGCTGTGACTTACCAGGTAAAGTTCCATCTGGCATCAGTGGGGCTACATGGCTTCTCTCTGACTCTGTCCTTCTTTCTCCCAGCATTCAGTTTAGTTTTTCCTGCCTACCTAAGTTCTGCCCTGCTATAGGTTCAAAGCAGTTTCTTTATTCATTAATGGTAATCACAGCATACAGAGGGAAATCCCACATCAAAATTCTGTCCCACTCCCAATTTAAAATTAATCACACTTAAAACAAAATGTTAGTCAGCAACACAAAAAAATCATTCTAGTCTAATAAAATCCCAAAATATACTTATTAGATAGTCTTAAGCTAAAGAATGACAATAAGAAATGCTAGAAGTTTTATTTTGTTTTTATATAATTTAACTGCTGTGTTTTTATAATTGCAAACACTTGAATCATCAAGATAGCTCAGTGGGTAAACACCTACAATCAAGCCCGATTAATATCCATCCCTGGAACCCACATGGTGGAATGAGAGAACAAACTTCCAAAGGTTGTCTTCTGACCTCCATGTGCACACCATGTGTGTACACCATATTCATACACACACAGATAACACAATAAGACATTTTAAAAGACTTCCAAACAACAAACAATAACCTACAATCTGAGTGGAGGTACTCCAGGCCTTTGCCACTGTGGCTGGAGGCATTTGTAGTACTGTGTTTGTGCTGTGTTCAAATCCAACCCTGCAGTGCCATTCACCAGGCCACACTGGTGAGCAAAGCCAGAATGGTCTCATGCTCATGACACAATTGATTTGGAGTTGGTTTTTGACTGTGCACATTCAGGTTCTTTTACTGTTATCAAACATTTCATGACAGCACATTCAGTTACACGACCCTATGTGGGGTCATCACCCAGTGTTTAAGAAGCTGGAATGTAAAGAATAAAAAGAGTCAGGCTTCTGTGGTTGACATCAAAGCTTGGTGTTTTTTCCAATAATTTACATGGAAACACGGAAGGTAGAGATATGTTTAAATCTGCTTTCTTTGACTGGCTTGCAGGCTTGACAGGTCTCTCAGGTAGAAGAATCAATGAGGTGTTCTATACTCATTCTTTGTGAAGCTCCCACTTCCTCTGCACTCCCCCTGTGTGCCACAGGGAAATTTCATCATCTTTCCCATGGGGTTATACACTTCCTGCAAGAATATCACGCCCCGGAGGCCCTTCAGCTGTGAGCCCTTCCCTGTTGCTCTGAGCTGTGTTATCCTCAACAACACTGCTCAGTTGTGACATTAGCTACACAGTACTGCTGGGTGTATGAAAGATGGAGTCCATGTTGGAAAGCTTGCCCCAAATATCATAGACAGTCAAAAAGAAAAAGGATATGAGATATCTCAATAATGTTTGAATTGATTTTATGCTTGAATATTTTGGATCTATTAGAGTCAATAGATTTTTAAAGTTAATTTCACTTTTTAATGAAATAACACAAGAGGAGGTTTTAATGAGATCATAAAATTGTACTGCTCAAACTTCTTGATCTATATTTATTTCCTCTTTTCCTGTTATTTTTTTAATGGGACACCTCTCATTGATTCATTTTAATTCTTTTTAAAGTTTGAAACAACTATATGTATTTGTGGTATAAGATGGAGATTTGCAATGTGTGTATGTAGTGGAATGTGTAAGTCAAGCTAATGAAAATATCTCCTTCCTTCCTTCCTTCCTTCCTTCCTTCCTTCCTTCCACTTGTTCTTTTCTTCTCTTCTCTTCCCTTCCCCTCCTTCTGTCCCTTTTCTTTTTTTTTGCCCCCTCAGGATATTTAAAATATCCCCTCTTAGCACTTTTTAAATACACAACACATTGTCATAAGCCATAGTCATCATGGTTACAGTTTGGTTCTTAAATGGCCCTCAAAGGTCATATGCCAAAGGCTTGACTACCATCCTGTGGTGCTATTGGGCGGTGTTGGGAACTTTAGAAGGTGGGGTCTCCTGGGAGGAAGTTAGGTCATTGAGGTGTCCCTGGAAGATGGTATTGAGACCGCAGCTCCTTCTCTCTCCTTGCCTCCTTACAGCATTAAGTCAGAGGCCTCCACTTCTTCATTCTCTTGCTGTGACATGCTGGTTGCTACAGGCACACAACAGAAGAGCCAAGCAAGTATGGTCTCTGAAGCACAAGTAAAAATGCATCTTTCTTTTTTATAGGCTGATGTCTCTTGAAGATCTTTTTTCCACAAACATGAAGGTGGCCCCATAAGATTCTACCATCTTATTTTGAGGCATGTACCTTATAGTGTCACACCGCAATAAAACCACGTAACTCTACACCTTTCAGCTTCTGTCCCTTGGTTCAGCTTCTGTTTCTTGTTATGCACAGATATTGGATATGAAAGGGTTTCCTTAGATTTGCTCAAATGATTCTGTGGGGATCAGCTCAATACAAAATAAAAATACAGGTTCATTTCCAGAAATAGATCTAGATCTCACAACCTCACCCAATATCAATGTACTGTGATGGACCATCAAGGGATTGCAACCTCCATGCTGGCACAAGCATCATATCTGGATAGAAGATAACCAGAGCCTGCACTGGAGAAATGACAGGGCATGCATGAGATTCCTGGGAGCAGAAGGTATTGGCCGAAGGGGACTTCTGTTAACATAGCCTGGTTGGCACTTAGGTAGCAGTGATTAATGATGGAGGGGTAGGGGAAGAAACAGAGCCTGGGACTAGGATGGACAGCCCAGAGATCCACACATAGCCGGGGGAGGCTGGAGATGGAGAGAGGTGAGACTGAACGGGAATCAAAGTTCTAAGTCACCAAATATTGTTGCCTGGCCCCTCCAAACATTATTTGCAATCAAATAATGTAGATCAAAGATCGAATCGTGAAGAAGGTGTTGATGGCTATCGCCTGACCCTTATAAGGGTCCCTTCTGAATATGGGTCCTGTGTGGCTCTACACAGCTGAGGTTTATTTTTAAGTATTTCTTTTCAGTTCTCGCTCTCTTCCCTCCTCCCCCTCCTCGTGTGTGTGTGTGTGTGTGTGTGTGTGTGTGTGTGCGTGCATGCCATGTATGTTTAGGATTCTGTAAAGGCCAAAAAAACAGTCAGTTTTGCCAGATCTGGAGTTGCAGGCAGTTGTGAGCCACTCAGCATAAATGCTGGGAAGCCAACCGTAGTCCCGTGGAAGAGCAGTAATCACTCATAACCACCAAACCATCTCCCCAGCCCCAGACAGCAGCCTGTGGATTTTGGCAGGACCTATTTTCAGGAGAAAGCAAGGAGGATGGCTTGTTCTTTAGTTCTTGGCCTCACTGGTTTCAGGTCAAGCACAGAGATCAGAGGCTACAGGTGACAGTGAGTGGACCATGCCAGCTGCAGCAGTTTTCTCTTGGACAGGTGACCCAGGAGCCGAGGCCCCACTGTGTGAATAATGAGAGCGGCTCAGAGGGGAGGCAGAGAGGTCTTGAAGGACAAACCATCCTTCACTGTGCCGAGAGTCACAGATACAGAAGGTGATGTCACCTGATCCTGGCTCCCTGCTCCCTCTCAGGTTTCAGTGAGCTGGGCTCCTGCTCACACAGTTGAGGGATCAGTTTCATCCATAATCTTGCAGTAGTACATGGGGGCATTTTTCTTCTTGCCCATCAAAGCCATTGTGTTCCAGCTATGCTTTTTTCCCCCTCTAACTCCTCCACAGTCTCTCGGAGATTTGCCCTGTGATTATTATAGAGTTCCTTTGTGCTTATTCTCCTGGGAATATAAGGAAAATCTTGCCTGGGGTTTATCTGCAACAGTTTACATACAAATGTCTTTAAAAGCTACCAAGGTAGTCCGCATTGGGTCTTTGCAATACGAAACAAACTGCTCTCTGCAAGCTTCAATCCCTGGCATATTACACAGATATTTGTTTCTATTTGTTATTAAAATACTTTCCTGCTATCTCATATGGAACAGCTTTTGAAGATTCCTGTGAGCCCCGGCTGGAAAATTCCTTCTTTGAAGTGCCCATCTATTCATCTGTTGTCAAATGGCAGACTCTTTGCACACAGACATACTTTCCACAGTTAGTCCAAAATCTATTTCATTTGATGGAGAGTCAATTCATCATCCCGAACACATTCTTCTTTCTCTCGCCCTTCTTTCGTTCACTTTGGCGTTCTGCTAAGTTCATCATGGTACTTGTATTTCAAGCTGTATTGAAGACCCAAAAAGATCTCAAAATCCCATTTCTTCTAAATGCTCAGACCTGCACTTTCCCCAAGATCCCTGCTGGGCCAAAATGTACCGGGGAGGACTAAGAAAAGCCCGAGCTTCTAATATATGAATCTGTGTTATAATAAACTCCGCTGCCCTCAGATATAAGTCTTAAAGTGAGCGGTCCTTTGGAAGCATCAGCTTGACTCCATTCTGGATTAAGCAGTGTCTAGTCTACCTGGCTGCTAAATAGTTTTCTCCCAGGCTTTCTTAATGGGCCAGTTCACAACACAAGCAAGTCTTCAGTTGAGTTTTCTAGGTGGGAAGGAACAAATGAGCTACAAAAGTATGTTTTGTTCAGAAGTCATTTTAATAGAGAATCATGATTTTCATCTAACTCAGCCAGTGGAACAAGCCATTCAGTGCACCCACTGCTGGATGCCCAGAGATTCTCTCAGAGGGATGTGACGGGAGACACATACTACTTAGTTACAGCTGCTTACCTGCCTGCTGGCTCATGGCTGTCAGTGCCACCAATGGCACCTAGGCTTGCGTAAACTTGTGGAGGCAACGAGGCCATCATGCTGTGTCTTCAGAACTCCTCACGGGTGTTTCAGTTCATGTTGGAAAACTTCTTAGAAGAATCGCAACTCACAGCCTTGATCAATGTGGCATTATTTGGTAAGCTTGTAAGAACTTCTGCCGGTGTTTGGGAATTGCTTATATTATTTATAATTCAATATGTTCTAAAGCAGCATTCCTCGGTATATTAGTCATTCTGAATTACTGCTGTTGTTTCCACGATAAAACACCATGAGAGAGAGAGAGAGAGAGAGAGAGAGAGAGAGAGAGAGAGAGAGAGAGAGTTGATTCAGGTTTATTATTCTAAATGAACAAAAACCCAACATGACAGCTAGGCATGGCAGAAAGGGAAAGGCGTGGGGGACAGAAGCAGGGAGCTGAGTGATCACATCTTCAACCACAAGCACGAAACAGAGAGCAAACTAGAAGGCCAGGCTATGGCCTCTCAAACCTGCCGCAATGATGTACCTCTTGGACCAAGGCTCCGTCTCCCTATTGCCTCCTCAGAATAACACTGCTGACTAAGGATCAAGTTTCCAAATACCTGAGCAGATAGGGAACATTTACATCCCAACCACCGTGCTTGGATTGATACTCTTTATTGCATTGTTTTATTTATTTATTTATTTGGTGTGTATAACATAAGAGCATGTGGAAGCCAGAGGCTGACGTCAGGTTCTTCCTTTATCACTCTCTACAGTAATGTTTGAAGCTGTGCCTCTCAATGACCTGATACTCATATGTCACCTACGGTGGCTGGCCAATATTTCCTTGAGATCCTCCCATCTCTGACCTCAGATTTCAGGTATGTGTTGCCTTTATGTGTTTGTGACCCAGACCTAGCTCCTCATGTTTTTGCAGCCAATATCTTACCTGTTGAGTCATCCCCCTGTCTCCCAATGGTTCATTTTGTTTCTTATTCAGTTATTTTATTTAATGTATTGTCTGATTTTTTTTTAAGATGGGGTCTCATGTAACTGAGATGACCCTGAATTTCTGTGCCTCCTGCCTCTACCTCCCATGTGCTGACATTACAAGTGTGTGTCACCATGGCGGGCATGCTGACTGCTTCGTGTCAGGCTGACACAGGCAAGAATCATTTGGGAAGAAGGAACCCCAATTACAAAAGAAAAAAAATGCCCCCGTCAGATTGCCCTGTCACAGTGGGCAAGCCTGTGGTACATTTTCTTAATTAGTGACTGATGTTGAAGGCCTAACCCATTGTGAGTATTGCCACCCCAGGCGGGTGGTCCTGAAGTATATAAGAAAGCAGACTGAACAAGCCACGAAGAGAAAGCAAATAAGCAGCACCCCTCCGTGGCCTTAGCTCCAGTTCTTGCCTCTAGGCTTGAGTTCCTGCCCTGACCTCCCTCATGATGGACTCCACACTGTGAGCTGAAATAAGTTTAGTCATTCCTCCCTAAGTTGCTTTTGGTCATGATGTTGCAGCACAGCAATAGGAACCCCAAAGAAAACACTTGGTTTCATAGAATGGCGATTCTGTTGATTTATGTTTGTTTTCTGCTTACTGAGATTGCCCATATCTGAATATTCATAACTTGAATCTTTTGTGTGGATTGGAATCTGATTGACTTTGGGGTTGTCAGAACAGAAATGAAAAGTATTCAGATCTGTGAGCCCTGTGAGTAACAGGAGGCCATGAAAGCAGGCCAGGAAGCTGACTCTCCCTGAGTCAGCGGGGAAGTCCTGAGAGTCTCCTGACAGTCACACATGTAGTCTGAGGATAGAACATGTGGGAGTGTTAGAGTTCAGAATCCAGGCTAAGTTTCTCCGACCGGCACTGTGTAATTAGGAAATTCCAAATTCCTATTTATAATATGTATTAATTTGGAAGCCAGATCACCTCATCGGGACTGAAAAATAGACTTTTTCTTTCGCTCTGGTCACAGTACTTGGAACTGGGATGGGGTCATTTCCTTTGAGTTGCCGGTACACTGGAACAGGACTCTTGGAGTTACGTGAGTGGCAGTTTTTGTCAGAGACAAAATGCACCCAGGCAATTCTGACTTTCATTAGTGGCTTTGCCGCTGACAGACACACCTTAAAAATTCCCCGTGCCTGGTTCGACAGTTCTGCAGGTGGGGGCACTTATTGTCAGGCCTGACAGCTGAGTTCAGCCCATGGCAACCACATCGTAGACGGAGAGAGCTCACTCCTGCAAGTTGTCTTCTGGTCTCCATCCACGTATCATGGCATTCTTGTGAGTGCTCTCTAAAACTTTTCAAAGGTGGTGAGTCTCCCAAAAGACCATCTGGGAGTAGAAAGCCAATGCCTTTGTCAAGGGTGTTCAACCCATATTGGAGGGAAACAAAGCCGGGATAATCTCACTGCCCATACAGTTGGATCAGGAGATGATCAGAGGGTTGGAATTTTAAACATCCAGGCAATCCCTTATGCTTGTCTTCCCTACTCACACACTTGGATTGAATGTCTGCACCTCACGCACACCAAAGGGAACCTGCTCTGGGCAGGGCTTGCAGAGGAAGCCCATCCTCTCCACACACTATTTGTTACATGGAGAAATCACTGAATAGCCATCTGTTTCCTATAAATGTGTTTATTTGTGCACCCTCGTGGGACAGGGGCTCGGCCAAGGCGTCCGGGTCCCATTAGGGACCTCATGGTTACCATCGCATTCGTGGGGCCTGCTGAGGAGAATCACGCTGCCAGTTTCTTCACTGTATAAATCAAGGCATGCACGCCTCACTAAATGTTTGTTCGATGACTCATGTCTGCACATTCAATGTCTTCAATTTGTTTTTTAATCTCAAAAAAAAAAAATCCCCAAGATAAAAAGTGAGTATTTCTAAGAATGATGTGTAGCCGCGACTTACCAAAACAATTGTGTTAGAAATGAAGCTCTCGCCAGATGTGATAGGACAGACCTCTGTTCCTAGCACCCAGGTATGGAGGCGGAAGAATCTAACGTTTGAGACTGGGCTCCCTAGCTACCTCCCCTATCTCAACAGAAACAGTGACTGTATTAACATCTACCAAAATCCAGGACACAAAGGAATGATCTTCTCAAATGTGATCTTTGGACAGTGAACTGGTCTTACACTCTTGGTAGATAATCAAAAAACCAAAACGAGAGGGCTAAAGAGATAGCCTAGTCATTAAAGGCGAGGCTCACAACCAAAACGAGAAAAAGCAAAACATGTCACAGAAAAGCCTACCCGGAGGCAGCAATCTACTGATGAAAGCCCAGGGCAGGGGGTGACATGGCCAGGACATGAAATGTGCAGAAAATGATGAGCTGTGTAAGCATTGGTCCAAAGATGAAAAATGCATGGAGACACGGTGGGCTACACTGTCCCACAGGCTCAGGCCAGAGCCGACATTTCATTAGAGATACAAACCTTACTTGAATTGAAGCAAAGTTCAGTCTGCAAGGTAAAATTCCAGTGTTCAAACGAATAAGATGAAATCTTTTGAGCAGAAATGTAGCTGTCTCTCAGATAAAGATTAGCAAATCATGATGGGATATTTCCTAATGATAAGATGGGACAGAACGTATTAAACATAGTTATTTGAAAAATAAAATTCTTTCATTTCCACATCTCGACAACTTAAAATGCCTCATTTACAACCAACACGGTTATTGCATACTTTTCTGAAAATTAGAGTGACATGAAACAGAAAAACAAAAATACTCCCAGCATAAAATATAAGGTGAATACCTGTCCCTAGAGAAAGTCAAATAAATGACGTGATTTTGTGTGTACTTCTAAACGAGGTGGCTGTATTCATTAGCCTAGAGGTACATTGCTCAATAGAATGAACCACGCTTAAATGTAGTGTATGTCTCATGGAGTAGGAGCAACACAAGAGAACTTTCCTCCCACATTTGTGATAATGAACATGGGCGATGATGACAGGAAGTGAGCCCAAGCGAGGCCAGGGACAGAGGGGTTTAGAAGATAGCTAGGTTTTTTCCTATGCATCCATTCTTCCAATGGTTGCAATACATTGGTGATTTCTACTTCTCAAGAGTTAAAAAGATAACAAATGACGCAAAAGTTAAACAGGCCGGTGCTAACAGAAGCAAGGAATAATTATTTTGTAAAAAGCTTAAACATGATGGAAGTGCTAAATGTTTGCTCCCTGGGATTTCCCAGCAAGGGGTGTCAGTCCTGTCTGGTGTCTGCTTCAGGACCTGTCGCCTTCTCCTTTAGATTATCTAGTATAATGAGAGATTATTGACATGATGACATTATGGTGCTTGCAGACAAAATTGTCAGTGGAGGCAAAGAAGATAATTTGGAACCTATAATTCTGCAACTTTAAAGTTTGCGTCTGTGAATTACATACCTGTGCCGAGAATATTGCTGCAAGCTGGGAAACGAGGAGGCGGCCCTGCCCAGAGACTGGTTTTACAAAGACTCAATACAGCTCCAGCATTTCTGCTCTGAGCAGAGCTGCGTGTGCCTTCAACTGTCAGTGACTCCGCTTTAAAGGTTTCCATGTTCTCTGTGTCCACTCCTAGTGAGATCTGTCAAATAAAATAAATCCATTTGCTTCCACACATGAGCATTAATGAATGCGCTACTTTAAATCATAACCACAGCAGTGTCTGCCTGAGGTTCCAGGTACCGCGCCCCTCCCCAATCCCCCCACCAGGCTAGGTTTCCCAGCACTCCATCTTGAACTTCACCAAAGTGTCAGACAAGATCACTGATCCTGGGGCTCCAGAGTGGCAGAGACAATGCTGAACTTCATCCCTACCTAGTACTGGCCAGGCACCCCTGCAGTGTTAATCTATTTTGCTAATTTCTTCTCATCCCTGTGGCCATGACTTCCCTACAGGAGCCTATGAAACCTAAGTGTTATTGTCTGGATATTTCCCATCAGTGTTTTTCTCTTGCCATCCTTTCTTTTAACGGTAGAGCACAAATGGTTGGTGATCGTCTAGTCAGGAGCTGTCGCTCAGTGGTAGAGCACTCGCCTACTATGCATGAGGCCCTGGGTTCGATGCCCAGCACTGGCAGGTAGGGAAGCTCACACAGGTAGGTATTTTCTTCAATGTCTCTGGAGTTACATCTGTGTGTGGATATATAATGCTCTTGTTCTTCACATGGCTGGTATCTGAGGGTAGGAGAGATTCAGTAATCTTACAGGTTACACAGTGAGGATGGAGCATATATTTTAAAAAGCCCAATAATGCTCAATTTAATGCTAAATGTTAGTTTTATAAATGTATTAACTACTTCCTAAAACAGGATACAAATTGATTCTAGAACCTCCTGTTAGAGTCTCACTCTTCCAGAGATCTTGGTCCTGGCTATCATTTCGAGGAGTCACCTCCCAGACTTCCACACTTTCCAGTGCACACCCCTGATTCTAAACTGACCAAGTCAGAAGGGCTCAGGCTCGCTAACAGCCCTGAAGTGGCCGCGGCTCTGATGTCCAGCCAAGTTTGCGAGTCACTGCTACAGATAGCTCTTGTCCTATCTTTGTTCTGCCCCAGGTCTTCTCCCGGGGTTCCCGAGAAAACAAAGCTGTCTGTGATGTCCTTAAGTGCAACCGGGAATTTTTATAGACAGCAGTGTGTACACTCATGCTAACTCATCCGCGCTGTGCCCATGGGTCTTCGTGTTCTCCCTCTAAGGGGAAAGGGCAAACATGGCTGGAACAAAAGAACTATTTACCCAAAGATGAATTATGTCACTAGTGGAGAAGGCAGACACAGCTGCAGCCAGTTTTTGTTTGAACAGCATCGCCCCCCCCTCCCTTAATGGTACATATGGAAAAAGTTCTTTAAGCCCCTTAAAAACACAGGCTCTGTACGTCCTAAAGCATGTGCTGTTTGTACAATGCCCACCTCAGCCTCCTTTTGCCCAAGCAGTGTGATCTCCAAGGGAGTTTTTGTCACCCCAGACACAGAACACCAGACCCTCGGTCTAAGGCCCAGGGCATTCCTGCCGTGGCTCCTGAGGCTGGAGAAAATGAACTGTTAACTGTGTTTGATCTTAACCTCCTCAGAGCCCGACTCCTCTGCAGGTGTGAGAGGAGGAGACCAGGCATGGCGCTGACCCGCAGGTGTGAGCTGAACTCCACCAACCTCTCCTCCTGGCACGTGTGCTCGTGCCTGGGTGTTTTGATGGACAGTTTTATGGGAGATTGGACAGGACCATATGCCAAGATGCATAAGCTTCAGCAGCCCGTGCGCCAGCGGTCACCCACAAGTTAGTGAGAAGAAATAATATTCTCGCCCCCTCTCTCCAGGTGCTTACAAAGGCTCCTAAAGATGTCAGTGAGAGTTGTGCTTGGTGCTCTAGGAAGCTTGATTACAAAAGCAGCTGAGGACTCTGTAAATGGCAAGTCTGGAGTCCCAGTGCCTCCGAGGCAGTGGCAGGTGGATCTCTGTGAGTTCTAGGCCCTTCTGGCCTACATTGTAAGTTCCAGGACAGCTGGGGCTATATAGTGAGACCTTATCTCATATATATATGAGGGCATATATATATGAGGACAGGATTCCTTCAGTCTACTAGACATCTTGTGGCATCTGCATGGACGGTATAGGTGGTCAGTCTTACAGAGTCTTGGCAGAGGTGGGAGCTTATTTATTTATTTATTTATTTATTTATTTATTTATTTCTAACAACCAGTTCTCAGCCATGGCAGACTCTGTTGTGCTGTAACTGTTGGGTGGGAATCCTGGTTTGTCTTTTTTTTTTTTTTTTAATGGAAGACATCTGAGTAGACTCAAGATTATTTCTATTAAAAAGGGGAGGCAAACCGCTTACCTACTTTCCATTATGTGACTTTGAACTCGACAGAAAAGCAACAAGTCACCATGAAAGCCCAGGGGTGATGCAGGGTGTACCTGCGGTAATGGGTCCCACATGCCATCTGTCAGGCACTAGGCTGGAGGAAGGTAGGAATGCCTGGATAGTTGATGGGTAGTAAGCATCAAGGTTAAGGATGGCCCGGGTGGAAATCACATGGACACTTGCCGAGAAAATTACAGATTTTCTTTTATCCATCTAATAGGAATGTTCTTCGAGATGTCTGTGCTCTCGATGATGGCTCCTATGTATGATTCCAAAACAAAAGTCAGATTTTTAGTGGTTTAACTTCCCAGCCTAACCCGTGAATCCAATGGGGAGCACTTTGCATGGCCAGGGCTTGAATTTATCAATGGACTAAATGAATAAAGTAGCCTATGGTGTGACATGTGGCATGAAGAGATGCCCATCCCCTAAGTACAGAGCAGATGGATTTCTTTTCCCATTTCATTGTCTTTTTCCTACTCTCAGGAGACAGACAGATACCATTTCTAAGCCAAATGGTAAGACCTTTGCACTTCACAGTGGTCCTAAGAGTCCCAGTCCCTGAATGGTATAATATCAAAAGTCTAATGGTGGCCACTGGTTTCTGCCTAGGACCTGCTAGCACAACAGCTGCTCTCTGGAATCCCTTCTCTTCCTGTAGCATCCTACAGATGATGATCCCAAGCTTCTTTTAAGACGTCCAAATTACCCTCTCTTCTGTCCTTCAGCTCTCATGGCTTTGTCTTCCAGACTTGTGCCACCCTCCCTAACCTCCCTTTTGTCTCCCACACTGATGTTTTTCCTCTCCGTTTCTCACTATAGAAGGCCTCTAGAGTTTCCTTGTAATCTACCCATCAGCTTATTGGTCCCAGGTTTTCCCAAGAAACCTCAGGACTCCATCTGCCCCAATCTCTATTCCCTGAGAGGCAGGGACTCCTAAATCAGTATCAAAGATATTAGTGGGACTGCGGATGGATCTCAGTGGTAGAGCATTTGCCTAGCGTAGCATTTGCCTACACAAGATCTTAGATTCCATCAGAAAGAAAGAGAGAGAACATCATTGAGTCAAGTCTCTATCTCCAAAGGGATATTTGCAGTTGGAAGACATGCTATCTTGGAGAGAAAAAATTCCCTGGGATTCTGTAAGAGGAGACACTGGAGTATGGAAGAGAGTTCAGCAAAGGGATTAGGCTCTCCTCCCTCCAATAAACAGCCTGTGTGTATCTGATGCTCCTGTTTCTGCCTCTGAAGCAGGACTCTTCTGAATCAGGGCAGTCAGGAAGCAATGACAGCTGTGATGGGGAGGAAGTATGTTCCGGAACCCAGATCTTCTCTTGCCCCTGCCAGCAGCCACCTTCAAGGATGCGACAGTGAGCAGCAGCCCTCTGTCTTACTCAAGGGGGCAGCTGATAGAGCTGCTAAGAATGAAGTGGGTGTTGGAGTCACCATCGGGTCACTGTGACACCTGCTCTGAGCACCTCAAAGCCACCTGAGAAACAGGCTGACTGTTTCATACCACCTTCCAAGTCTCACCTATTTTCTCCTTTGGCTCCTCCAATGAGGAACTGTCTGGGAAGAGGATCCTGAAGAAGAGGGCTCCAGCGTCATCACCTTGACACTGTGCAAAGCCTCCTCACCATGTGTCATTGCCTTACCCAGTATTAACCTCCTTATGAAATATCTTATTTCACCACCAGCCTCTTCAAAATTGTGTATCAATTTTCCACAGCACAGAGCACAACTTGTTCTTTTTTTCATACCGTTTTTTCCATAGAGGGACTGCTGTGGTTCTGGAGAAGATAGCGCTGCATTGCAAACAAGAAGAGCTCCGGGCCCCATATGGCTGCTTCAACCGGAACAATTTTGCCTTTACCTGATTTACACATGGACGTTCTCTGTTAGGTTCTGTTTGTAGAAAATCCACTTGTTAGTATTTAAAGAAAAGGAAATAGCGTGCTGTTATAGAAATGTCCTGCAAGGCAAACAGCTGCCATCTTCAGCTCATCTGTGCCCGCTTGCAATAGACCACTAGGAGCAGGGCACCATCAGAGGAGATGGAGGGCGGGTCCTCATTTGAGAGTCTAGCCATTTCTCTCAGTTGTTTATGTGAAATGTACTCCTAATTGAATGAGGATCTAGGGAGCTGGTAGTATAGATAGGCTGGGAAGAGTTACCAGGAGGGACTCCATCTATGCAGCCATTGAAGCATCGAAGTCATCATCCTCACTGTGTAGACTGTTAGGGCAGCTTCTTTGGGGTCACCCATGCTCCTGCAGTATACCCCAATTCATGCTTCCTAAGTAAGTCCAATAAACTCATTGGTTCCTCTGAGAGAACTTTAGTGGAGCTGTGTGAAGTATTCTTTGGTTTGTCCCTGGGGGCATATGTGGATGGTAGCTGTGGTTTACAACTTCCCAGGAAAGGAGTCTACTAACAGGTAGAGAAGAGGAAATGAGGGAGGAAGAAGAGAAGATAGGAGGAAGAGAAGATGGGAGGAATAAGGAAGGAAAGACAGGGAGAGGGGAAGGAAATGCAGTAGGGAAAGAAGGAGGACAGTGTTGGGGGGAGCTGCGGGCTGTGTTCCTGCCGCCCCAGCTCCTGGTCGCCTAGCTAGTTTATGCCCCGAAATAACAACATACAAGCTGTATTCTTTTAAACACTGCCTGGCCCATTTTTATTCATGTGTGTAGTACCTTGAGGTGCGCTTACCAGGAAGAGTCTAGCCTATGTCCATCCTGGGTCAGAGCTTCATCGCGTCTGCTCTGGAGCACACTGGCATGGCGTCTGCCCCAGAGAGGAGAGGAAATGGCATCTGAGCTCACTTCCTCTTCCTCCCCGCATTCTGTTCTGTTTACTCCACCCACCTATGTTCTAACCTATGAGGGCCAAGCAGTTTCTTTATTATTTAACCAATGACCTTCCTCCATCAGGACAGGAGTAAAGAAAGAACGGGGAAGAAGGAAGGAAGGAAGCAGGGAGAGAGAAGAGAGAGAAGAAAGGAAGAAGGAAAAGAGGCGAGGGGAAGAGCAAGCCCAACAGAGTGAAAAGTTTCTTCAGTCTCTCACCTCTGCTCCATGTTAACGCAGCCTGACTGAGCGCGCTGGCCATTTCTCAAAAGACTGCTCATCAGTAGTCCTATGCTTTGCCTTGAAAGGTTTCGGCCCAGGATGCCCAGTCTACTTTGGCTGTTCCTTTAACAGATGTAGTCTAATTATGTCTGTGAACCCAGGGAAAGAGGACAGGATGACAGCGAGGCACCACTTTCTTTAAAAAAGTCCGTACACAAGTGCATATGCATGGCTAGATAATACATTAGAAGTTTATACAGATCCCTATGTCTGTAAATTTATATGTGAGAAGTTCCATCTCAGGTTAAAAAGAGATGAGAAAGTGTTTAGAAGAAAGGAAGGAGACCCTTAACAGTTATCGAGAGCTGCCTAGGCTCTGGGTCTTACAATGATCATCTTTATCTAGTTTTCCAAAGCAACCGAAAGATGTAGGACTCAGGAGCATAATATAACCGTTTTATTGAGAAGTCTATTTTCAGTGGGACAAACATGAAGCATAGTTTTTTTTCTAATTTTCTTGCTGGCCGCATTCTCTATTCTGGAAATGGCATGTTTAATGGCGTCTCAGCTTGATTCTGTAACTTTTTGGTCCCGTTTGGTTTTTTGAAGTATCTCATTTGGGTTCTTGAGACTCCATAGTGTTTGTGTAAGGCCTCTCATCTCATTATTAATACCTTCACTCTCCTCCCTCCCCTCCTGCCTGGGTGGCCAGGCCTGTGGCTCGAGTGGCTTTGAGGGAGGTGGACTGGGTGGTCTATTCAACACAGTTGCTCTCCCCCTCCCTCAGCCCTGCCCTTCTTCTCCCTGTCTGCTTGCGGTTGGAAGGAGGCACAAAAGACAAATATCTTTTTATTGAAGGTTCTTAGTGAGATCATAGCTGTTGTCTGGGAGGGCTACCCATGCTGTTTCAGCTCACTTCTCTGACTGTATATTTATGACTCATGGCTCCAACTCGCCTGCTGGACAAGAAAACTTCTCCAAGCAACTTTTGTGGGTGTTTAGGGCTCTTTGTAAGATCTGTGCCTGTTTTTCTGCAGACTTCTATGCTCAGATGGGACTGTCCCTAGTGAGTGTGTATTGCCTCTTCTTTCTTCCACAAATAACTGTGAGTTTATATGTTTCTACAGCACATAACTCAGTGGACCTGAGAACAGGAATGGGGCATGCTTGTGTTTTCCCCGAGTTTATATGTGGGAACAGGACTTCCAGTGAAGGTATTATTCAGTGAGAGGTAGGGACTGGGAAAGAGTTAGATTATAGCCATGGCATCTTTATGCCAGGGATTAGCAACTGCATAAAAGACGTTGGGGGGTGGGGTTCCTTCCCTCCAACTTGTGGTGATGTAGAGAGGAGGCACTATCTGTGATCACCTTGATCCTGGATTTCTCTCTTTCCAGAATGGGGACGCATATATTCCTGTTGTTTATGAGCCTTCCAGTCCAGAGCATCCTGTTATAGCTGCCAGAGGCGACTAAGATGGGACAGCATAAGTAACAGACATGCGGAGATGCACCATTTTATGGGATGTTTACAGTGTGGTGCCTGACCACCTGACCTCCACCACTCTTTTAATTTTTTTTTAAAAGAGAGTAATTGTTAATCTTATTCAATTGCAAATCCTGTGGGCTACAGTAATGGCTACCCTGTCAAGATATACTGTTGGTGACTATGCTGGTTTAAATAGGAATGCCCCCATCCGCTCATATATTTGAATGCTTAGTCACCAGGGAGTGGAGCTGTTGGAAAAGATTAGAAGGATTGGGGGAATATGGCCTTATTGGAGTAGCTGTGGGTTGCTGGGGGAAATGTGTCACTGGGGTTGGGCTCTGAGATATCAAATACCTACTCCAGGCCTGGTCTCTCTCTCTCTCTCTCTCTCTCTCTCTCTCTCTCTCTCTCTCTCTCTCTCTCATGTGTGTGTACCTACAGGGGATGTAGTTTTCAGCTATTGTTCTAGCACCGACCTGCATGCTATCATGCTCCCTGCCATGTTGATAATGGACTGAGTGTCTGAAACTGTAAGGAAGGTCCCAATTAAATGTCGTCTCTCATAAGAGTTACCTTGGTCATGGTGTCTCTTCACAACACTAGACCACCGACAAGATAGTGACATGAATGTCATGGGAGTAATCAAAAAAATTTGTTATTAGATTTAAAGCTGCTGATTAAGACAGAATCCATACTAGGCATTGCTAACTGGGCTAAGAGTCTAGATAAGTCAAAAATCCCAAAGGAGAACCTAATAATATTATTTTGCTAAACAGAAATAGCAAAAGGATAAAAGGATGACTCCTAATGACTTACTACTCTACCCATAGATCAGTACGTCTCTCAGCCCTCTTCAGAGAAGCCTCCTCTTACAGTAAATTGCACTTAACACAGGATCCACAAACAATCAACACACATAGTGTAAAAGAATGCAGAGTACACCTCCTTCAGTGGGACATCTCTGTCATACCCCTTTCTTTAAGACTTGGGACCTTTATGGAAGAGAGTGGAAGTGTCGTAAGAGCCAAAGGTGGTGGATAACGTCAAGGGAATACAACAGGGCAGTTGTTCATGTGAACTCCCAGTGATTGTGACAGCATGTGAATGACCTGCATAAGCTTAAGCCACACAAAATTGTAGCATGGGGGTAGGTGGGCATTGTGTCTCACACTTAGCTGAGGAGCAGTCTTAAATAGGACATCTGTATCACTCCTTCCAAAGCTCATGGGACAAAGTATAAAAGGGGTGGAAAGAACATTGGAGCTGAATGACAGGCCGGAAATGCCACCTTTTGGCTATGACATCAACTCACAGCTGATGCGATGACTGCTAAGACTGAATTGGCAGATGTTCAGTCATAGATGGAGAAAGGGCTCATGGGGTCCAGCTCTACCCAGAAGCATAGGAAATTGTGATCTTCAGTGGTTTAGACACTGATGAGTTAACCATACTCCTGAGGCTAGAGCTACGCCTATAACCATGTAGATGGTCCTGGATAATCCCAGTGGGTCACATATGCACAAATCAAAACAAAAAGATATGAAAACGGGATAGGGAGTTGGTGAGAGGAGGCAGTAGGGGTAGGAGGTGAATAACCGAGGGTGAGGGAATGAGCAGGATCAGAATGCAAGTGTGTGTGTGTGTATGTGTGTGTGTGTGTAATATGTGTGTGTATATGTGTGTGTATGTATGAAACTATCAGAGAATCCATAAATTTTTTAGAGATGCTAAGTTGAAGCAATCTTTAGGTCACGCATAGGAGGGCCAGTCAATACTGAAAAGAGACCCTTATTTTCTACATAGTTTTGCTTGCTTGTTTTTCTGTTTTGAGACAGGGTCTCATGTAGCCCAGTGTGGTCTCTGACTCACAATCTACCTGAGGATAACCTTGAACTTCTGATCCTGTTGCCTTCGCCTCCTAAGCATTAGCGCTGTGAACCACGATGCCTGCTGCCTTATTTCCTGTATCTAGTACACTCCCACTGATGTGCATACAGCCATTCTCTTCTGTTGTGATGGGCTCCAGCAGAGAGGGAGGCCCTGTGAAATCACAACTACAGCCCAGTAACTCAGGACCATGTTCAACTTCCCTAGCACAGGGGAGACTTCTGTTCCTCCTTCTGTCTGAAGACAAAGGCCACCCCAAGAGCAGGGAACCTTATGGTGTTTGACACATAAGAATCATTGAACGTGTAACAGTGGTTTCTCAAAGAACCCATTTTAAATGTATGCTTTCAAGACTTCTATGAAATTATTAGGACATACGTTTACTTGACATACAGATGAAATCTGACACTGTTTTGCCCTGGATGGCTTGCATGGCCTGGCCTCTTCATGGAATAGGATTCCACATTTTTAAGTCGGTGCTTTTCAAAGAAGCATCCCTGCAGCCTCCTCGAGGGCACGGGTGGGTCTACGGATGTGCTCCTGGGGTTTTAGGTATCTTTACACACCGACAGAGCTCGGGTAATGCTGAAATATATAACAAGTTGAATGAATAACAGATGAAGAATAAATGTTTCTGAAACAACCAAACAACCTGAGTTTGGTGAGGAAAGTGAGTTGTGAACCAAGTCCTTCGGTGGTGGGTGTGTAAATCAAAGAGCCAATTCATAGCTAAATGTTTGCATCCCAAATTGTAGCAAGCATGTAGGTGTGGCTTCGAGCCCACGGCCCCCTTGTTTCTTCTCCACTATCCAGAGAGCCACAGCAGCAGTGAGGAGTTGGTGTCTCAGCAACGGACTACATCTTGGACCCATTACCTGTCCCAGCTGACAACGGAGTTAATGGCAGCATCCTCCTCTCAGGCCCCTAATGGACTGCACATCACTTCTTCAGCACACCTGAAAGACTGTCTGGGCGCGTCTCCCCAGCACCTGATGAGAGAGGGGTGGAGGCCCAAGAATAATTGCTGTGTCATTTCCATGTGATTTATTGCAGTGGGTCATTATGTCTACAGGGCACCATCTGGAGACCCAATTTGTGCTCTTTATGAACAAAAATTAAAGTCAGCACACATTTTCCTCTGAACCCTGCTCTGGACTGCTCACACCTTCTCGCTGTTTGAGCGACATACCACATGCCAGTTGTTTCCACTCAGAGGGGCCCAGCCAGGCAGAGGGATGCTCCACAGACAAGATGGGCTTTCTCTCCTTATGCTCTCCTCTCCAAGAGTTAAACATGGGCAGCGTTTGCATCATTCCAAAGCGTCCCAGGGCAGCGCAGTCACGTTCTGCTCCTGAGTTAGAACCCACAGGCCAGTGCCGAAAATCACCTGCATTTAATAGCATCTCCCATCCCACTCCCCGGCAATTATCCGGGGGCTAATAATTATCTCCAAAGTATTTGCCTAAAAAAGGGGGGTGCTGGAAAATGACGAGGACTATTTTTAAAATATAACTTGGCTTTCAAGTACGTTTCTAAGCTATCCTGGGAACTTTTTTTTTTTCTCAAACCCAACTTTGGGGACTTGGCTTAAGAAATGCTTATTCCTTTCAATTAAAACCAAGAGCATTAATCAAATGTTTGACACTATAAATGTTTCCAATTAACATTTAGCTTAAAACCACATGTGTTCCAAGGGAAATTCAAAAGATCTATCAGTACAGGTGACCCCTGAGAAACCATTAACACATGGCTGGAGACAGCAAGAAACATTCCCCATTTGTGAAAAAGATAAGGAATCCGTTTAGGGCTCATTACTACTTCAAACATCACGTTCAGATGGGAGACTCCTAAGCTGGAAGTTAGAGATTCATCAGTGAGTCAAAAGGAAAATAATAAGACACCTGCATTTAAACAATCACACCCGAATGAACAATGAGTCCCAGTCCTAACAAAAACCAAGGTTTGTTCATGATCCAGAGCTGTGGGCTGTTTAATTTAGGAGTTAATCCCAAACTTGCCTTCTTCTGTAGACGTTGCATGTTCAAACACCTGCTCAGCCCAAGCAAGTTGCAGAAATGAAGGGAATGGGATGACCCAGTATACCAGGGACCCCAGTAACCCACCTTCTAAGGGTAGCTTTTCTATTTAATGCCAGTCAACTTTTGTCTTCTGAAAATGGAAGTCTGATGCTCTAAGAGAATTCGTGGACTTTTAAATTAATTGGCTGGAAGACAGAACAATAAACATTGACCTTTCCCTCTGCTTGAGACCTTTGCATCTGCCCTAGGGAGGAAGCAGTGGCCAGGCTGACTTGGTCCCAGGGTGGATGATGGTGAACCCCACTCAGTGATATGTCAGCAAATGGCCAGCCTTGGCAGAGGCTTTCTGGCTGTCTCACATCGAATCCACCCAGTTCCTGGCAGGAAAGACTTTCCAAATCATTTCTCAACTGATCGGTCAAAGTGAGTTAAATTATTCCAGGTGTGCTGCACAGGGGGTTATTATGGCCATAGGGAAATGGTAACATTAGGGCAAGTCCATCGCCCACTGAGCTGATAAATTGCCTTCTCCGCCTGTCTCTTCCTAACCCTTCAACAGCTGGGCTGCCAATCCCACAGCGAGGGGCTGCCAACTAACACCTCGGGCTAGTCGGCTGGGCTTAGAAAGACATATTTCTTTCACGTGTTTCCCTTCAAATATCTTCTAAAAGACAAAAGATGACTTCAATAAGATAAGGGTCTGAATGGTCACACGGAACAAAGTATTTGACATGCAGAAATTATTTCAAGACCCGGAGAACTGTTACACTCATTTGTGCAGAGACTTTCTTTTTTTCTTTTCTTTGTCTTTTATTTATTTTTTTAACACAAAGCAATTCCAATGTCTGTGTGTTCTGGCTGAAAGTTGTTTTATGGATTTTAAAACAAACAAACAGAAGATGCCAGTGGCAGTTTCCTTCAGGGGTCACCCAGTGTGGAGCCTGGTTCTTTGTGCTGCACTTGAACTAGCTAGACGACTACTAAGTGATTCACATCATTCTTCTCAACCTTGGTTTAAAATCGGTCAGAGGCCAGGTGGTGGTGGCACACACCTTTAATCCCGGGACTCGGGAGGCAGAGGCAGGCAGATCTCTGTGAGTTCGAGGCCAGCCTGGTCTACAAGAAGTAGTTCCAAGACAGGCTCCAAAGCTACAGAGAGAAACTCTGGCTCGAAAAAAAAAAAATTCTAGAAAAGCATAGTTAAGCGTTGACCAAGAGTACACTGATAAAAGTTAGCTCTGGATGCAAGTTGCAAACACCAGCTTGATTCTTGTCTGTGGATTATATTATTTTACACCCCACCCCTTCTCATGCACGTGATGAGATTTATTTGGGATTTTTATTTTTGCAAATAACAGAAAACCCAATTAAAATGAATGTAAATCAATAACAGGTCTATTGACTGTTTTAACTGAGATGCCCCCTTTCAATCCTGAATCATGAATTTGACACAACAGCCCCCTCTCCTTCACCTCATCACGCTGCTGTCTTTGGCTCTCCAGCTGGAAGCCAGGAGCGCTAGAGCCACACCCACTAGAGGGGAACGTGCCTCTTCTTCAGTCTCAAGATGGGAACCAAGTAAGGTTTGATTTAACCATGAAGCTGAGATGAATGACTTAGCCAATCTTTGTATCAAAGTCAATGTCATGCTCTGTCAGGACTATGGCACACATCACCTTTGAAGCTGCATGGAAACAAAGGGCTGGCTGGGTGTCTTGATGCATGGAGTCTTTCCTTAAATCTAGGGGACAGTAGGTATCTATTACGTGTTTTTTTCCTATATACATTTGGAGGCCAGACAACTTTGGGTGGGGTGTCCTTCCTCAGGGGCTATTCATAATTTTCTTTTTGGTTTTTGTATGTTGGCAAAGAGGAGGTGGGATCTTTCACTAAGCCTAAAACTCACCAAACAGGTCATCATGCCCCAAGGTCATGCCTGCGTCTGCCTCCCTTGCGCTGAGATGACAATGGCACACCACACCGTTCAAATCTTTCAAAGGTGGGTTCTGTAGCTTGAACTCAAGTCCTTGGGTTCTCAGTGCCAGGACTTTACCACTTGAGCTGGGTCCCTGGCTCATTGTCCACCATTTCCATGAACTATGGTCTCAGTTGTACATATCTGTGAGGACCTTGAGATAGTTCAATAAACACATGAACTGTGCAATGATGCAGTTAGGGTGGTTGGCACTTCCATATCTTAGGTGCTGATATTTAGGGATGCCCCTCCATTCTTATCCTTCAGAAGATGTATAATAAGTGTTGTGAGCCAAGCCACCCTACTAGGCTTTGGCTCACTGGGACCTGATCCTTCTTCCCCTGTTTTATATGTGTATGTTTGCTTTTTGTGATGGGTTTGATATATACAGTTCACCTCACCCTTCAGAGATTCTAATAATTTTTATTTAAAGTCAGATTGGCTTATTCTCAGCTTTCATATCTGTGTGCTGTTGTCGTGTGTCTGGTTAATTTAGAATAATGAACTCCAGTTGATCCACACTGATGGAAATAATAAGACATCATTCTTTTTATGGCTGAATAATATTTCACTGTGTATACATACCACATTTTGTTACATTTGTATCTTTTGATTGATATCTAGGCTGATTTCATATCACAACCATTCAGTTCTGGAACATGAAATGTCCAGTTTGTCTGAAAGTCTTTAGGTAAATTAATGATTTTTGACAACTTAGGCATGAAAAATACATATTAATAGAAAAATCTGCTCTTAAAGAACTTGTGTTTGCCTAACATTCCTTTCTTTGACTACTTAGAAAAATTCTAGAATTACTTTCTCCGCAACTTCATTCCCTTAAACATTTTTTCCTGCATTAATAGGAATAGTTTTTCTCATTGATAACAAGATTGCTTCTCATTTAAGGAGAAACTCACCCTTCCACAGGGCACAGTTCACTTTTCTGTGTTCACAAGTTGGTCCAGCCGTCCACAGAACGTTCCCATCACCCAGGTAGAAATGCCAGCCCCAGTTCCTCTGTACCTTAGTCCCCCAAATCCACTATCTTACTTTCTGTCTCTATAGATCTGCTGCCTACTGTACATCAACTGTGGCTGTTCTCATCAGTATGTGAGGCTCTTGCTAATCCTAGAGGGCTTGCCGTTCCCAGGATAGCACTTCTTAGCCACAGAGGCAGCTTAAGGAACACAAAACAAGCCACAGCTGTGGCCCCATCCCTTCCATTGGGAGGTCCCTTCTTGTAGTCTAGGCCTCTGCTCCGCTGCCTAACCACCCAGGCACAGACTCCAATAACGAGGGACATCCCGGAGACTCTAGAGCTTATGGAATTCTGAAGCCAGTCAGCTTTGAGCCTGCTGGTTGACCCTGCCTTGTCAGTTTCTTCCCCTGGAAACTGAAAACTGCTGTTCACGTCACCCCAGCCTCTTTCTTCTGAGACACCCCCATCCTTTGTCGCCTTATGATGTGCTGTACCCCTCCTCTCAAGGACTGTGAATAACTAGCTATGTTCTCAGCGTTGGCAAGCTCCTGCTGCCTTGGTACTCCTGCTGCCTTTGTACTCCTGCACCTAAACATCAGCTGCTTGGAGTCATTCCATGTGTTTGCTTCATGCTTCTTTCTCTTAACATGTTTTCATCCATGCTGCAATATGTGTCTGTAACTCATTCCTTTTCACGACTGGGTAATATTCCATGTATAGATATGCCACACCTTGTTTACACAGTCATCAACTGACAAAAAGTGGGTCAATATTTATTTCTAGGTCATAAACACCACTGGCATGAGACACTTGGAAGTGTAAATAATTTTTTTGATGGAGACATGAGGGCGGAACAATTGCGGTGGAATTATGCTCATAAAATCACCAGAGACCATTGTCAATTCCATGTTGGCACATGGGGGAAAGACCGCCTGAGACAGCAGTAAGAGGCCGGCTAGCTGCACAGCAGGAAGTAAGCTCTCACTAGCCTGTCCGTGCTGGCATCCCCATCTTTCTCCAGAGCTGTGGCAAAGAAAATTTCTGTTTCTTAGCCAACAACGCAACTCATGATGCTTATTCTGGAAGCCCATGATGACTAATGTGCCTTCTGAGTGAGCAAGTTCTCATCATCTGCTTTGGATCAGTGTGGCTGGAGACTAGTCTCCGGTGCATGACGATTAGGAGCTTGCCCTGCATACAGCCGGGGACTGGTAGCTGGGAAGTTTGCTTTCCCTTTGCTAGTGGGAAGGCCCAGCCTTGCACATGTTCGCGGGCTTCCTTCACCACACATCCATACTAACCCTGAGCTGTGATCTGGCTGAGTCCTAGCTGACCAGTTTACAGTTTCCGACAACACCCAGGAACATACACGTCCCTTATCTCATCCCAATACTGTGGGGCCCCTTGTGCTTGCTGATCTCAGGCCTCTGCAGTGTGTGTGGAAGGGTATCTCAGGTGAGCACAGTGGATCTCCATTGACCATGCTGCATTTGAACACTCCAGTGAAGTGCTGAAAGCAACGTTAGCTCCCCTATCATGACTCTGGAGGAGCACGCCCTGAGGTTTCTGCTGCGCTTGCATTATCAGTAAGACTGTCTTCAGTCTGGCCAAGTTCAGAAGATCTTTCACAGCTATCGGTGATATCGTGGAAGGCAATGATGGCTCCCTGGTCCTTGTGATTACTGTTGAAGTAGATGCACAGGGAGTAGAGAGGGGTAGAGGTCACTATACAGTAAAGTGGGCTACTTTCAAGGGGTGATGATGCATATGGCCGCAGGGATCATTTATATCCTCTGCAACACAGGTTATCACGCAGGCAGAGATGGTGGTGGAGAGCTAGCCGAGAGTTCTATATCTGGACTCACAGGCACAGGAAGAGACAGTGAGACGTCTCTCTCACCTCAACATCAACCTTCTTAACATGTATTGTAGTTGCAGTGTCTTTGCTGTGAAGAGACATCATGATCACGGCAACTCTTATAAAAGAAAATTTGGGCTGGCTTATAGTTCCGAGGTTTAGTCCATTATCGTCATGGTGGGAAGCATGGAGGCACACAGGAAGCCATGATGCTGGGGAGCTAGCTGAGAGTTCTTCATCTAGATTCACAGGCAGCAGGAAGAGACAGTGGACTCCTAGACCTGGCTTGAGCTTCTGAGATCTCAAAGCCCACCCCCAGTGACAAACTTCCACCCATGAAGTCACACCTATTCCAATAAGGCCACACTTCATAATAGTGCCACTCCTTATTGGCCTCTGGAGACCATTTTTGGTGAAACCACCACAACATGTAAGATTGAAACCAAAACAACATGATTATCATATAGCAGTTTAAATAGATTAGAAGAACTAACATCTTCCTGGGGGGGGGGGATGGGGGTAGATGATCCATTCATAGAAGAGGAACCCTCAACCCAATTTGTCAGGAAGCCTTTTATACTACTCCTGGATCCCTAAGTAGCCTGTTACAATGACATATAATATAAAATGATGCAAACTTTCCAGGGAATAAGTCCCCAAAAGTCTCCAACATCTGAGCTGGGACTGGCTGTAGCTCAGGGGCAGAGCATGTGACCAGCAGGCAGCAAGCTCTGGATTCTGTTCCCAGGACAGCAAAGATAAAACAATTAGATCTATATTTAAATTTTCACTCACTAATTTCACTAGTAAGAATTTATCCCAGGGAAATGCACACAGTTTTCTGTTACAATATCATTACCAGAAAGGTCACCAAGAATCATCATAATAAAATACTTGATAATTGTATAGCCCCTGGGTAATGAGGTATTTAAAAGCAAATCACTTGACGGTGCCTGTATTAGTTACTGCACACGGTGGTGGCTGAAGTTCCTGGTGGTGGGAATTGAAGGTAGGAAAGTTTGTTTGGCCTGTTTCAGACAGTTCAGCCCATGGCCATGACTTCCTGCGCTTGGAAAGCACATCATGGTAGTGGCAGAGTTTGAAGGAGGAGGCTGGCACTGGGCAGGAAAGAGAGAGGTGGATTCTAGCCCTTGACTTCTCCATTTTCATTTTCTCTAGGCACTTTGCCACTTACACTCAGAGTGAGTCTTTCTCCTTCACAGACAAACCCAGAGGCCTGTTTACTTACCTCCTGGGAGCTTATAAATCCCATAAGCTTGACACTGAATAGGAACTAGTGGTGTCTTGTATTATTATTGAATACTGTGTTTCACCTGCGCATCATGGTGCATGCCTGTAGTCCCAGTACTTGGGAGACAGGAGCAGGAGGATTAGGAGTTTAAGGTCAACCTCATCTACATAGCAAATGTCATGGCTACATACAGAGATCTTGTCTCATAAAACCCTTAACCCCTTACTCCAAATTTATTTCAGAAGATAGTGAAATAAAGTGTCATAGGAGGAAAAAATCTCATAAGGTGTCATGGTACAAAACCCGTGTGAAGTGACAGATATAAGACACATTTGTGATTTTTAAGGTTTCACTATGGAGAGGTCAACCCCAAAATGTTGATATTCTAGGTACTGAATATCCTACGTTGGCCAATCTCTATTTTTTCAGATGCATTTTCATGTCCACTGTGAACATGGCTTCTGAGGTGACCTTGAGGGTCACCATGGGAGTCACTGGGTTTAGGAAGATATAGTGAAATTGGACTTTCATCTCCAAACTGTGGCTAGCTGGGAGACTCTCCTTGTGCGTACTGTCAAACACACGTTTCAGCTTAAGAAGGATGCCAACCTGAAGTGATGCTCACTTGGTATCTTTACTTTCTCCTGACCTGAGCTTACCTTCAGCTTATGCGGAGCTGTGTCCAGGGTGGAGCGCATCAGAGTATTTAACAGAGCCGCCCAGACAGAAGTGTGGCTAAGCACTCAGTGGAAATGCAGTTGTTATGGTCCTGTGGCTAGGCAGATGCTGATTGGATAAATCCTAGAGGGAAGCAGACAGACTCTCCATACCTCAGGTTCCAGCTGTGTAAGCAACCATGATTGTGAAGAGGAAGATGAGAGAGACTGCCCGGGGGTCTGCTCCACAGTGTCCTGATTTAGCTAACATCATCTTGCTTGTTGCTATGTTACTGCATAGCTAGTCAAGTTGTTAACAAACAATACTCAATAGACAGTTACTAAACAAGATTATTCAAGTTTTGACTAATAAATTCATGAAATAGAATGGGAAGAATAGGGCAGGAAGATTAAGTGGAAGGAGGACAGGGAGATTGTGAGGGGCTAGAAAACACTCTGTGTGACCAGAGAAGGGGTACCACAAAGAAGGGTTCCCTCTTTGGGAGTAGGTGGCAAACTGTTAGCCAAGGGAAGGCTTCAGATAATCTTTTATTCTATATTCTTTTATTTGAATTTGTCCACTCCCTTTCCTCCTTCACTCCTTCCTCGTCTCTCTCTCAGCCTTCAAATCTCTCCGCTTACCCTCTTCCCTTCTTCCCTCATCCCTCTCCTCCTCTCTCCCCCTCCACCTCAATTGTGTCTCCTTTCTATCCTCCCACCCCCAAATGCCTCCCTCTTAAATGCATTTGAAGTCTTTCACGTCCCAACCACAAGCTAAACAATGTATTGCCTCAAAGGTTTGCTCAAAGATTTGGGGGAAATTACGCCACAAAAACACTGACATGTTTTACATGCAAAGAAATAATCATTGTAGAATTATATTTTTAAAACATATCAGCAAGTGTCCTATTTTTTTCAAGTGGGTCCCACATGGTCCAATCTCTAGAAAATGGTTTCAGACCTCTCAGCGATGGAGATATTCAGGACTTTGGAGAATCATGCTTTTTCCCTCTTTCTGCACAAACTTGGAAATGCAAGTTTAGGCTGCCTGAAAGAGTCCAGATCCATAAAGGCGTCTCCAGCTGCATCCCTTAAAGGATGGATGTCAAGCTGGGCGGTGGTGGTGCACACCTTTAGTCCCAGCACTTGGGAGGCAGAGGCAGGCGCTGGTCTGCAGAGCTAGTTCCAGGACAGGATCCAAAGCTACAGAGAGAAACCCTGTCTCGAAAAAAAAAAAAAAAAAAAAAAACACACAAACAAACAAAAGGATGGAAGTAAAAAGGTGAATATTGGTCACGTACAATCAATTGTTCATTGAAAGAATAGATGGAAAAAGAAAGGACTGCATAGGAACTCACAAGCCATGGATTCTGTGCTTAAGATGGACTCATTCTGGTATACAGAGACTAAAGAAAGGGTTACGTGCTACCGCCTGAGTTAACCGTGATGGAGAGATGTGTTTATCAAGGCAGTTGTAATCCCCTCTGAATATCATAACATCATCACATACAAGGTGGAACAGTGGAGGGACAATGACAAAGACTTAAAAGCAGGCCACTGTGGGCCACATGGGAAACTCTCAAACCACTATGCTAATTGAGTTGCAAGGACCCAAGCTTTGTAAAAGGACACACAGTTTACTGCATCCTCTTCATGTGTGATGGACACCCAGGGCTTTTCTCTTCCTTCTCAGTGACCCTACACTGCCAATCATACTTGCATCTTCCAAAACATTCAGCTCATTATCATTTTGGCAAAGTAAGGGACACATAGAAGGCATATGTGGGCTCTTGGGGCTGCCACTCATCAGTGGCATGTGACCTACACCTGGAAGGACTGGGAAAATAAGAATATGTACCAGTGAGTCATGCTTTTCCTTGCTGGCTACAGAACTTGTCATTTATAGGGAACGAGAAGCTCATCTCCTGAAATCAGTTGCAGCAGAGGGAAGGGGGCTGCAGGCATGCGGAGGACTGCATAGGACTGGGGGACGGTGAAGGGCTCAAGCATGAAGACTCAAGACCGAGTTAAAGATTCATAAACTATGACACTTGTGTCCCCAGACGGGGGCAATAGCTCTGGCTTGGAAATAGTAAACAAGACAGAAATGCATAAACAGGCTACAGAAGGTTCGTATTCATAGCAAAGAAATGGGACCCACAGGCAAGTTGAAATGCGGGTTTTCAATTTCCCTCATTCAGTTCAGTGACTCATGGTCCTCACTTAACCAGGCTGAGTGCAACAGGAAGCCATGTTGGGTCAATTAAAAATCTGGACAGCCATGGCCGGGGTATTTGTTTCCACATGATGAATGTAGTCCTTTCCGACATTATCTTATGAGACTCTGCAGTGATCCCGTGAATATTCCCTTTACAGATGAGAAACCTATATTATACCCAAGGCTGAATACTCCCATTTTTACATGAAACCTAACCCCCAGTAGGAAACCCAGGTCCCAATGGCTTTAGAGTCCCTCATTATAACCTCCCTGTCATTTCCCTGTTATTCTCTTCAGAACTGTGCAAGATGACAACAACAATATTTGACAATTTAGAGTCTTGGTTACAAACTTTAGATTGGGGTGGTTGACTGGGGTGATAGAACCTTCCCATTTGATTTAGAACTGTTAGGTACATTGAAACAGTTATTCTGTCTTCCTTAGCTTTCTTAACTTATATTTACTTTGCTGCCCCCTCCTTCCCTCCCTCCCTTTCTCCTCCTCTCTTTCTTTTTTCCTTTCTTAACTTTCTATTTCAATTTTAATCCTAGAAACAACAGGATTTAAAAAAAAACCCTAGCTTTCCTGAGGACACTTGGGGGATTTTTAGAATGTCAGCTGTGCAAACACGATGCCATCTTTGACAAACTGTCTGGAAAGTTCAGTTGGGGGTGCCGCCAGCCCCTCTGTACAGCACACAGATGTCCTGTGTGCTGTCTGTAGCCGAGTTTATTATCTGACAGATACAGAGCACAAATATTGGCTTTTTACTGTAACAGCAGCCATAAACATTGATTCTTACTGGAGAGGTCAGGCTGCGCGGGAAGCCACTGTCTTCACAACCCAAGAGGGCCTCTGTCTTGTTAGGGACAATTTAGCAGAAGCGGTGCTGTGACTAGGACCCTTGTTGGTGAACGGACACAAAAAGAGCAGAATGGCGATGCTGTGAATGATACCACAGTTCTGAAGAGCATGATGGGTCTCTATTGCATCTGCATTCATTTAGGTCTAGAAAAAAAAATCCCTAATAGAGAGGAAAAACTTCAGAGAGCTCAAAGGTTCCCTGTGCATGGCCCTCATCGGCTCCAGACAGATGTCTTTCCGTTCTGATGGCAATGCTCCACAGATAACTACATTTTCCACTGCCTTCCCGTGCTTGCCTCCTCAGCAAGGGAGATAGTCCGTTAACCATCAACGCTTTGGAGGTCCTTTGTAGGGAATGAAGGGCTTTTTTTTTTTCAATGAAAATATGTTCATTAGGCAAATGTAAGAAAGCAAGGAAAATTTTCTGATCTGCTGTTTTGTTTCATAAATTCCTATTTTAAAATTTACGTCACAAATGTGAGGCGGCCCTCATCTCCCATTTGATTGGGATATTATAGGATGTGTAGGAAGTGAGACACAGGGCAGGGCTTGTAGACAGAAAGGGACTACAGGGGGAATGTTGTTGGGCTCCTGTGTATGTCTCTGGGCTGATGGGCTTCTAGACAGTCGGAGCGTCTGCCGCATAGAACTCACTTCAGCAGAGTTCAGCACCACAGCCCAGCACTTGGAAGCTTCCGTAAGTTCAAAGCCAGAACTCCTCCACTTTCCCTGCTCTGGATCAGAGTGAATGAATCTGCCCTGTCCTTAGGGATTTGAGGATAAGAATCAAACCAAATGAGTCATAGTTAGGGATCCAAATTCATTCAGGTCTGTGCAGAACCAAGTTAAGAATTCCGAGGGGGCTGGAGGGGCTGCAGTGCTGTGTGCTGGTGGGAGCCCTTATTATATTTATTTTAACTTAATTAAGCCATGTTTTTCTCTTTAGAGTCTAAGCTCTGGACCACTGAACATGGGAAGTGCATTTGTCATAGTGACTCAAACACCATGTGTTGGTTGAATCTACCTTTGGAAGAGCCATCCATAAACCAATCCAATTAGCCTGGCGGAGGGGTTTTTATGCCTGACAAGAGGGTAGATCATACAAATACATGGCCCAGAAAGAACAGCCTTTTTAGAGCCAAAGTCCAGCTCAGTGGATACCTACATGGGGATATTTAGATCTTTGGGATACTAAGAGTTTCTGTGTTTTCCAAGGTCATCTTTTCATTTTCTGTTAAAGAAAAATTAGCGCGGCCACTGCTCCGCTGGAAGAAACAGCAGTGCACGGTGGCTAACAGAGAAGTTTCTTTTTCTTCATCTCCATCCTGTGCCCTGTAGAAAACTTAAATCAGCAAAACAAATAATGGCATTTATAAAGTAGCTTTGTAGGGTGGGGTTGGTTGGATTGAGTTTAAATTCAAGAGAGTTAAGGGGTGCTGTTTACAAGGTTTTAGAGAACAGGTTGACATGACTTATTTGTCAAGAACCCTGTGGAAGTAATTAGCTTGTTACTAATTATTTGGGGAGGAAAGGATTTATTTGCCTCATACTTCCTTGTCGCAGTCCATCACCGAGGAAAGTCAGGGCAGGAAGTCAAGGCAGAAACTGATGCAGAGGCCTTGGAGGACTGCTGCCTACTGGTTCACTCCCCCAGGCTTGCTCTGCATGCTGTCTTGCACAGCCCAGGGCTACCTACCCTGGGGTGGCACCACCCACAATGAGCTGGACCTTCCCACATCAATCATTCACCAAGAAAATGTCCTAAAGGCTTGCCTACAAACCAATCTGATGAGGACATTTCCCAGTTGAGGTTCCCTTTTCCCAGATGACTCAAGCTTGTGCCCAGGTGACAAGAAACCAGCACAGGTAACAGTGTGGAGTTCTCCACCACTGGTTACGTAATCCTTCCTAATGGGAGGGTTTTATAGTCCCTGCTCTGTGAGGTTCTGTTTTAGTTTTGTGTTTAGCGATATGAGTTTGCTTTGTGGCTCATCAGTTCAAAATAAAACCTCTACCTTCATGCTGGGATTTTCTGTTGGCTTGAACTTACGTATACTGCCATAGTCGCTGTGAGTTCAGTTCCTGAAAACACTTGTTTCCTTAAGTTGCCTGCCATTTTTGACTCTCATAATTTTTCTACTTCCCCTTTTCTGGGAAAAAGAAATCTCCGGGCTCCAGGGCAGGGAGTTGTATGTATATCCTGTTTAGAGCTGAGCACGCTACAGTCTCTGCACATTGACCAGATGGGAGTCTCTGTGTTAATTGCCATCTACTGCAAGAAGAAGCTTCTCTGACGAGAGCTGAGGGATGTAATGATTTATGAGTATAGCAATAAATCATTAGGAGATGTTTTACTACTGTGTCCATCTAATAGGATAATAGTGTGGATTTCTCCCCCAGGGCCTATCCAGTGGTAAGTTCTTAGCCTTGTTTGCAAAGGCATAGGAGAAGCTTTGGATCCAAGCTGAAAATGATTGGTTACTCCCCAAACATTTATGCCACTACTTTAAAGGAAAGATTTAGGTGTTTTTATTTTAGGTGTAAGAGTATTTGCCCATGTGTACATACGTGCACCATGTGCATGCCCGGTGCCAGAAAAGGCAAGAGTTGGCATCATATTCCTTGGAACTGGAGTTACAGACAGTTGTAAGTCACCATATAGGTACTAGGAACCAAACCCAGGCTCTCTCCAAGGGCAGCCGCCTGTGCTCTTAACCATTGAACCATGGTTTTGGCCTCAACTGTGCCACTATTGCATCAGTATGGCACACATTGACAGACTAGTCATTATTATAGCTCAAGGGTGTTCAGAGCTGAGTGGTACCAATGACGACATTTCACCTCTAGGAGAGTGCACGGCACCTTCCAGCATAATGAAAGCTGTCCAATTGGGACAAAACTTCCAGGTGAGTGAGTACCAGCTTGATTCCTCCTTGTTCTGGGACTTTAGTATGTGATATCTTCAGCAATATGGTCTTGTCATCAGATTCTGGGCCATTATACACCTTTTAACTGATAAGATCAAATCTATTTTTTCCCTTAATGGAGTGGCTGTAGTTGACAGATCTCATTAGGACATCTGGTCGACCAATTAAGCAAGTCATCACATCTTACCTTGTCTCGGCAGAAAAGAGAACATTGTCTTTCAGAGAAATCAGTTCCATTTGGTCAGAGCTCTGGCCCAGCCCCTTGGCTTTTGATCATGCACCAGCAAATGCAGGAGACCTTGAAAGTAAGTCTTGATTAATGAATTCCAAATATCTATGGGCAGATGTGTATGCTACCCTACCAAGCAGGACCAGAGAAATTCACACTGTAGTCATAGATTTGCTAGATCACCGTGAGCTAAAGGACCTGACTAGCTGGGGTCACTCACATCTGCATAGTCAAAGCAATGCTCTGTGTAGCATCATCCCGGAGCCCTGCTTCTCAGTAAAAAATAGAATTGTGGGTGCTGGCTGAGAGTTTAAGGGGATGAGAGGTTGTCACTGGGCAGTGGGACTTATAGCTGTCATCAGACTTGCAGGGTTTGGGGGTAGAGGAAGCCCCTGAAATCCTGTGTGGGCTTTTGCAGGGCTGTCTCTCAGTCAATTCCCTGGGCGGAATGCTTTCCAGAAGAGAATAGCATTTTCTTGAGCAGTGTGAGCTTTGGAGAGATGGAGTCTTGAGCAATTCCCAGCAAACCATTCTTTCTTGGTCAGCTTATGAGTCATCCCTCCTCAACAAACAAAAACTCCACCTAACACAAATTAGATCATGTTGCCTCTCTTAGTAGCATGCCATATATTTTCTTCCCCACTTGCCCGGGTTCCATCAAAGATGAGAAATGTCGTGCAGAACTCTTGAAAAGCTGAGGTCAGCTTGGAGCCAGCCTGACAAGCTCATGGGAAATTCTTAAAACATCCCAGCCCCAGCTAGGGGCCTCTGTGGAAATCTTCAGATAACAATCTCTGCTTTTTCCAACTTGCCCATCACCTCATCTATAGTGTTTGCCCTCATGGTTTGTGTCAAACTCTAAGGAGATGGGGGCGGGGTGGGGACATGGGGTCAGATACTTCAAGAAAGAGTCAAGGTTGAGAGACAACTCAGTCTTTTCCCAGTTTCCATACTGCAGACTAAAAAAAAAAAAATCTACCTTCAAAATAAAGAATGCACAAACAGAAAACTGCACTCTCCTGCTTTCTTTATCACCTTTGCCACCTACTACTAACCTCGAGGAAGGTCCACACATTCACGGGGAGAGCTCACTCCAGCGTTCCTGAATGAGCTGATTATTCAGTGTTCGGCTGGAAGGTCTGTGTTCTGTGCTCCGGTATAGAAGGCAGCTGTGTGATCATCAGTGCATATAGAGAATAAATGTTTAGTCACCTCTGGGCTATGGGCTTGAGTACTCTTTAGGGAGATCTCACTGTTCAGTGAAGGCAAGGGAACTCACTGAGTCTAGCCAGCTGGCTATACCCAAGGGGCGGACCCGGGGAGAAGCATGAGGGCAGGGAGTGTCCTTTAAGCAGGCTTCTTAAATACCACAATCACTCACTTGTTCTCATTTGCTACATTTGTTTTGACATTCCAAGTAGCATTAAAGAAGCCCCTCTATTCTATTTCTGAAAGCGAGCACAGTGTTGAATGGCTGGGGAGTGCCGCTGTTTGAACTAAGCCCTGAGCAAAGACGGAGACAGCACTTCACCGAAGGTTTTCACAGCAAACAGTGCTCCCGACTAAAAGCAAAAAGACAATACAACACAGAACGTGCACTTTAAAGAAGAAAGCTCAAAGCCACGCGCAGCGTCCTTTCCCACTTCCTAGTCCCATTCTTCATCCCTAATCTGGCTTCAGAAAAATGCTCTCAGGCCCCAAACCTCTTGACCAGGCATGAGGCCACAAGAGGTGATTTTTGCATCTGATGTCACTCCATGGATGGCAGTCACCAAGTCCGGGGACAGCAAGGGATCTGATGAAATTATATCCACGTCACTTGGTTAAGGCATATGTAAAACATAAGCGAACTCCCTGTTGAGGTTGGACTTCTTCCCTGAGAGATTGCATTGTGAAGGAAGCAAAGAGTCCAAAATAAAAGGAAATCCACGGTAAGTCAGGTCTGTAGCATTTGAAATAATGGGTGCTCAACCTGTTAAAACTCCCCTTAAAGTCATCTCTCTTAGGGGACAACTTAGCTTGGTAAGAGGGACAGGAGCATTGTATGACAGAATTTACCTCTAATTGCTTGTACTGAAAATACCACGAATACGTATTTGAATTAGACTTTCTGGTTTAGATTCACATAGTATAGATCAGTACTTTCTCCTTTTACGGACAAAGATTTGGAAGACTCGGAGTGAATCCCCAAGCTCATCAGAGTGGTGACACATTCTCCATGCGATGTCTTCATGCTCACTTCCCAGAGATGCTCCAAAGTCAGAGAAATGAAATGAAATAAATACCCTGTTCCCAAAAGCTCCTGTCTTTTGGGAACTTGGGGTGAAAGGAGGACAAAGGTCACTTCTCTGAAGCTTAGTGTCCAAGATAACTCACTTTAACCCCAAACATGTCAAACAAAGTACTTTTCCTATAAATGTCCTGACTTTCCAGTCCTTTGGAAATGTTCCAATGTTCTCTCAACTGTCCATAGTTTCTAAAGAGATGGAAGCTGCAGTTAAGTCTCAAGTGGAATGAAAGGAGAATCAAAGACAGAAGGAACAGGCTCATGAGGAAAAACCATGGCTTTGCCCAGTTCACATATGGCAAACTGTTAGACATTTAACAGAACAAAAGGATAATTAGGCGATGTCCCTGTCTACTTGATGCAAGGAAAGCATTATTTTAGTTAATTAATAATTGCTAAAGCATTTTCTTAATGACACTTTGATGACAATCTCTAATGGAAACACATCTGTGTACATACAGGGAAATGACTATTGGAATAGTGTGTGCACACATGCACACACACGTTGCAATTACTCATGAGTTTGTCGCTTGAGGTAACTGGGAAAATAAAGGCCAGACTTACAAGCCATGTATGGCAAGAACACTGTGAGCCCCAGGAAGAGAGAAATATATTCGCCTATTTCTCAACCAAGTTTTTTTTTTTGTCATAAATAGTATACACTCTTCTTTTAAAGTATTTTCCCACATTTATTTGTGTGTGTATGAAGGTAGGTCTGGGCATGAGCATGCCATAGCACATATGTGGGGGGTCAGAGGACAGCTTGCAGAAGTCATATTTACTCTTCTACTGTGTGGGTTTTGAGAATTGAACTCAGGGCTTCGGCCTTGGCAGCAAGCACCCTTGCCCTCTGAGCCATCTCATTGGCCCCTGGCATAAACCTTCTTGTTGACTTGACTTGGTCACACTGAACTTCAAGTTGAAACAGACTGACTGGTTTCACAGTGATAGTGCATCGTGTGAAGGGGAAAGCCATTAGGAAGTGGCTGGTCACTAAATCTCCTATTTATCTCGGATAAGGAGAGTTAGAAACGTGTACGTGTTTTTCATAGAGAGCGCTGCTCGCACGTACAAGGAAACCCTCCGGGGAGGCAGCCAGGTCCACCCTGCAGTCAGTCGTCTCCCTTCAGCGTGCCCCTCCACCTTTCCTTCCCAGGAGGCTCCTATACTGTTCTTCCAGCATCCAGACCAAGGTTGGCTCATCCGTGGGCTTTAAGAAGACTACTTCAGCTGACAGAGGCAAATTCCCGCTGTCATATCATTTAGAAATGCCGAAGGCACTTTAGAACTTTGAATTAATCAGTTAGGATAAAGACATTTAAGTCTAGCCCAGTCTCATTCATTTCCCTGGTGTCCAGCCCCAGTCCTGTTCTGCCTTTCCTGACCCGCTTCTTTGGCCTTTCCTGAAGCTGCAGGATTCTTGGAAAGAGATGTGTGCTCCTCAGGGACACTCCCACTGCCGACCAGTAGGGGGAGCCCGATGTAAGGGCATCTCAGGCTGTTCACATTGCAAACAGGGATTATACAATGTAACATACTAAGGTTGAAATAAGTGCCATTAATGTGAGAATATGTAAAAAATGGGCCAAGATGATTTTATATTCCCACTTAAGTGACTAAGAATGAACAGGAAAACATCTACCTAATTTAGGAGTTACTGATGGCTGCCAATTGCATTTAGAACCTTAAACAATCTCACAGTACAAAATAAAGGGAGGCTAGAAAAGCCAGTGACTGTCACTTCAGGAGATGCCAGCTGCGGTGGGAGATGAAGGACACCTCACAGAGTCCTCTGTAATATGAGGACTGACTGACCATAAGCCCTGGGGGATACCAGTCTCAAATGTATCTTTGACAAGAGCTCAATAGCCTGGAATCACACACAGCAGGGAAAAGACACATGTCCCTTGTGGTCTACACAGCACAGGGTCTGAATGAGTGTAGGAGAGTGGAAGTCGGAACCAGTGCAGGACTCCGGTAACTTGTGCTTCCACAAAAACAAACAAACAAACAAAAAACAAACAAACAAACAAACAAAAAACGGAAATAAAACCAGCAGCTACTAGATGGCAGCTCCCCTGATCTCTCTTCCTACAGTTCACAGAGGATCTCAATTTCAGCAAAGCAAAAATGCATGTCTTTTCATTATCTTTTCTTCCATCTGAGAATTTTTACAGTTACACTTAGTGTGTCTTAAACAGAACTGAAAGTACATCTCTGAGGGTGGATGGGGGCAGGGGAGAAAGGGACAGGAGAGAAATCTTTTTGCTGGTCTTCCTGACTGCATTTGAAAGAATACAGCAATCCTTGGAACCAGGCTCTGGAGCTGAAGTTTTGGGGATTGTCTGCAGATGAAACGAAACTGGCAATCTACATTTTAAACTGTCAGGACAGATGTGGCCTGGCGTTAGCTTGCCACAGCACACCAGATCAATGGCCGAAGTAGAGGGAAGCTAAAGAAACGTCTCCTGGAATCAGAGATGAAGAAAAAGTATACACTTTGTGCATTAAGAATTTAAAAAACAGAGTAACAGCAGAAAAGGAAGTTCAGAGAACAATGATGAAAGACAATGTTGTTGAAATGAATAAGGGTTATGATCTTAATTAAAAGTACTACAAAGATTGGGCATAATTAAAAAGGCTAGTGGGGGGAAAATCATTAAGTTCTCCCACAATATAGGCAGTAAGGAGAAACAAGCAGAATGTGTAAGGCTCACCGGAACCACGGAGTAAGTAATTAGTTAATAACATTAGTTAATAAACAGGAGGACACGGCGCCTATTTCAACAGAGCTGCGTCTGCCTTCTAGGCAGATCACAACCAAGAGCTCAGTTCTGAAAGGGCTGTACCAGCAGTGAAAGGCCGCCCGAGGGGGTGTTTGTTGGCCTGGAGGGACTGAGGAGAGAGCTTCCGGGAGTCATATTTTAGTAGGCTTGAAGAACATGTAGGCATTAGAAGGAAAACAGATCTTGATGGATGAGATTGGAAATTATCCAGGCTGAAGTAACGGCCTGGATAAAATCTCAAAACTGAAAGACAGAGGTTGAAGAGATGGCTCGGCGGTTCCAAGCACTTGCTGTTCTTCTGGAAGACCTAAGTTCAGTTCCCAGCATCCATGCTGGGTGGCTCCCAACTGTTTATCATACCAGCTCCAGGATATCCAGGGGCCTTTTCTAGCCTCTGCAAGTACTATGTTTATGTGCACACACACACACACACACACACACACAAATAAAATAAAATACATCTTCAAAAAATAAAAACTCAAAGAGAATGCTACCCATTGTGGGGACAGAAAACATCCTTGTGAGGCAAGAGTGGTGGTTCTCACCTTTCCTAAACCTTCAGCCCTTTAATACAGTTCCTCAGGCTATGGTGACCAGATCCACAAAATTATTTTCATTGCTGCATTATAGCTGTAATTTTGCTACCATTATGAACTGCAATGTAAATATCTGATATGCAACCCCTGTGAGAGGGCCATTTGACCCCCCCAAAGGGGTCACGACCTACAGATTGAGAAGCAATGGGCTACAGCATCCAGGAATGTCTAAACTGACAAAGTGCAAACAAGCAGAGGCTGATTTTCACCAGCAAGAACTCCTTAAATGAGGCCCTTCAGCCATAAAGTGGAAACCAGGGTCAAGACAGTGCCACCTCTACCTACAGATGATGCCACACGAAGACAGAGGCTTCCTGGGTGTATTTGAAAAAGGATTTTTCCAGAAATAACACGGAGAATCAATAGCAGGTGAGTAGGATTCATGAAATAGACTAAGTAGGAGACCACCACAAGATTCTAGGGAGGTAAAGGTAACCTAAGCCAGAGACATGGTCGTGGGTACTGATGGAAGTAAGAGGTAGAAGCACCAGATCATCTGAATCAGTATCTGGCAGAAAACAAGAAAGATGCCAGGTGACGAGGGTGGAACAGTTAAGCGCTATCCTCTGAGAAGGAACCTCAGACAGTCCTGCATTGCACATGCTGAATGCAATATTTTAATGAGACATTGAATAGACATTGGGTTGATAAAGCCAGGTTGGAGACAAAAAAAAAACATAAGAACTTGATGTAGATAGTAGAAAATTTCATGGGAAGAGATGGCATTGCCTAGTGGTGTTCAGATGAAGGAGAGAATACTACAGGAAAGAGTAGAGAAAGCCTAGAGATGCTGAGTAAACTGAGGCCAGAGGCTTAGCAAGGACTTAGTCCTATTCCTTGGCAACTCTGTTCCTTAGCAACTGGGCATCATAATAGGACATTAAGTAGATGAAACCTGCTAGTGTGTTATTGAAAAGTGTCTTAAATTACATATACATATATATTTGACACCCCCCCCCCCGCCAGTACTTTGAAGGGATGCGTGGAAGTGGATCATAAGAGAATGAACCCTGCTTGACATTCAGCCCAAAGATAAGGTGATAGAGAGCCTAAGAGATCATATTCTCATTGTGGAAATATCCAGGGGCTAAGGAAGAAATTCCTTAGAGGCTGAGAGATTTTAGAAAACATTCAAGGCAGAAATGAAGGGCAAGGGGTTATCTCCTCTGCATTGAAGGGGGATAACAGTTGTGAAACAAGGTTGTGATAAAACCCACAAGTTACACTCTGAATACTCTTTGTGAAATGTGATGTCCAGTGGGGAACATTTAAGAAGTCAAGGCAAAGGAAATCAATTACCTAACTGAAAACCAAGGCAGTTTATCAGACCGTGACCTCAGAAAGCAATGAGACAATACTTAAAGAATTGTGAGATGAGAACATTGCAAGATCAGAATTTTATACCCAGCTATTGTTTATGAGAAACGGTGCTAAAAGTTCTTAGACATGCGGGAAAGCACATACCTGCTTTGGAAATTATTCAGAAAGTTCTAATAAGCAAGAAAGAGATCAAACTTAGAACTTCACCACCATATCAAGATGGGAAACTGAGCAAACACACACACACACACACACACACACACACACACACACTTCCTTTCCACGTTTGAGAAAGACTAGTGAAAGACAGGGAAGATTATGTCCTTATAAGTTAGAAGGTCCTGGAAAAAGAGGTTTAATCAGCAGATCAGGGATTTTAAAGAATTTTTTGGAAAACTATATGGTAGACTGGTTTGGCAGGAAAAGCAGAGTGGAGAAAACCACAAACAAATGGAGACATCTGGTTATCATGAGGGCGTGTGCCTGTGGTTACAGCTACTGGGGAGCTGGAGAGGCTGCAGTGGAGGATTGCTTGAGCACATAAATTTGATGCCAGCTTGGGAAACCTATCAAAGACTTACCAGGAAAAAGAAGGAAGAATGGAGGGAAGAAGAAATGGAGGAAGAAAGGGAGGAAGGAAGGAAGGAAGGAAGGAAGGAAGGAAGGAAGGAAGGAAGGAAGGAAGGAAGGAAAAGGAAGACAGATAAAGACATCTGGATGTCTGGAGTGGGTCACTGTGGAAGTCAGCACCAGTCCTCCCCAGAGGGCCCTGGAAAGTCTCCAAGATCACCATCAATGAGGGTTGGAAATATTTGTCAAGGGATGTTGGATGAATGAGCAGGCTGCGTGGTAATTAGCAACATAATTAATTGAAGAGTTGCCAGCCCAGCTGGGCTGGTCCTCAACTCTGATACACAGAGAGCTGGCTGTGGTATTTTCTTCTGTATAATAGATGAGATGAGTTCCCTAAATAACATGGTAGTTCTGTCTTCAGGAAAGGGGAAATTAATGGAAGAGCAGCTTCGTGCCAGGCTCAGTCCTAATTGTGGCTAGGGAGCTTGAGACTGCTTACATGTCTTCCCCTCATCCAACTCTGTAAGAAGCATCTGCAAGAACAGCTAGTCCTCTGGTCAAGAGGACAAGAACACGCTTTCACCTAGGGAGAGGGCTTGGCTCCTCGTGTGTGGCGCCCTCTGTAATTGCGACCAAAGCAGTGTGACTGACGGTGCCCCCTTCAGGCCTTCAGGGCTCTAGGGAAAGTGAACCAGCTGAGAGAAGCTTCCACAGGAGAAGGTGGGTTGGACAGTCCCTGAGAGATCAGCACAGGCAAAGAGGGCAACAGCCTTTGCAGTGGGAACCAGCAGAAACTGTATTGAATGTATAGAAAAGAAACACACTTCCCTGAAGATGAATCAGCTGATGAGGAAGCATCTGAGAAATAAAACCATGAAAGTGAGAACATGATTATTATAGAGCTAAGAGAGAAAACTGTCTGTTGTTTTGGAATTAGCCTTTTTCCGCATCTCAAGATAGATAAGCTTTTCTGTTTTGGAGTTTTGTGCGGAGTGCAAATGTACCTGTCATGTTGTCTTCCCCTGTTTTGTCTTCGTTTAGAAGAGATGAGATTTATTTTATGGTACTGAGGTTTCATTGCCTCCTCCACAAGCCCACTCTTTCCTTTGGGGGACTTCTAGGCCATGCTTCGTGGCCATGTGCAATGTCTCCTGACTTTTCTGGGGAAGCACTGCTGTCTCTTTTATTTTCAAATACATAAGATTAAAGGTTTGTATTTCTTTTCTTTTCTTTGGGCTTATACTGAAAAATTTTGAAAGCCTAACATTATCGCAAATAATACAGAAAAGAACAAGTTATTTATTAAAAGATGTGTTTGTGTTCTTAAAAGTTCATTCTGTGGCCTCTTCACTTGCTACAGATACCTAAGTTACAGTGCAGAAAGCTCAATATTCCACATCTGTAAAGGCTGTTTGTGAATTACCTGTTTCCTTTCATCTCAATTACCTTTCTTTAAAAAAACACTGAAATTTTAGCTAATATTTGTAATACTTGTCACATTTTCATAAATAATATGTTAGTTAGTTTTGCTATTCCCTAATTTTCAATTTTAGTATTATCTATTGATTTGCTACTATGTAAGACTCAAGCAGGAAAGCAGGGAGAATAGTTTAGTTACCCAGGATTCCACTTGGTTTGGACTATGCACATCCATCTTTTATAATAATAATAATAATAATAATAATAATAATAATAATAATAGTAACAATAATGTATGGCAGCCTGAGACCCTTAACTACATATACTGTGTACATATACTACACTCTCAACATTGCACCAACCAATATGCTCACAACCTAGGACCCACTCGTGCACAGGCTGCACACAGACCATCCTCAGAGAAATGGACAAGTTTCTCCTACACAGAAAAGCCACCATCCTTAGATTTTAGTCAATCACTTTCTCATGTGTTACCAAGAAGAATAAATAAAAAACTGGACTTTAGGACATGCCAACAGTGGCCCACACTGAAACACTGAAGGTCAGCACTGCCTTAGGAAGTGTTTGATTTGGTTCTTACATTGATGAACAGTTGTGGTAAGCATTTTAGTATCTGTGCTTGGCAGATGGGACAACATCACTTTGAGAGCATATCCAGGGCCACAGAAGATTCGTATTTCTTTGATTTATGCTTGTGATATAATTCATATTTATTTGATTTATAAATGCTTGTGATATAATTTTGAAAGTTGTGGAACCTTCAGGAGGTGGGACATGCATGGTAAAAGCAGATAATAGGGCCAGGCCTTTGTGGGTTATTCCTGTCCCTGCTTCTGACCTCAGTTCCTGCTCTCTGGTTCTCTGAGTGTCTGTCACATGCCCGACTATCACAGGTGTTGTGATGAATGCTTCCAGGTACTAGGTACTCTCTGCTCTCCAGGACTGTAGCTCTGAATCCGGGAACCTAAATAAACCCTCCCCTCTGCCAGGGCTTTTGTCTCAGCAGTGGGAAAAGCCTAGATGGGTCTGAGCAGAAAGCCTGTGGTCTTCACTCTGCGCAGGAAGCCCAGAGTCAGAAGTATAAAGCCAGCTCTTGTCAGCATGTAATGAACAACATCTCCCATGTCAGGGATGGCCTGGGGACATCCCCATTAGACTGAGAGGCCCTGCGGATCTCCCAGACTTTGTATGCCAACTGGATTCAGTTACCTTCAAAGCATTAAAAAGAAAGAACATTCCCACCTGCCTGCCTGCCTGCCTGTAGCAGGTGTTTTGTAGGCAGCATGTCGACTCCTTCCTACCCACACTCTTTTTTGTTGTTGTTGTTTGTTTGTTTTTGGGCTATTTATTTATTTATTAAAAATTTCTGCCTCCTCCCATCCTCCCACTTCCCTCCTACTCCCCCACTCCCCCTCCCCTCTCTCTCCAGTCCTAAGAGAAGTCAGGGTGCCCTGCCCTGTGAGAATTCCAAGGTTCTCCCCCCTCCATCCAGGTCTAGGAAGGTGTTCATCCAAACAGACTAGGCTCCCAAAAAGCCAGTACATGCAGTAGAATCAAAACCCTGTGTCTTTATCATTAGCTTCTCAGTCAGCCCTCATTGTCAGCCACATTCAGAGAGTCCGGTTTGATCACACGCTCATTCAGTCCTAGTCCAGTTGGCCTTGGTAAGCTCCCTTTAGATCAGTCCCACTGTCTCTGTGGGTGGATGCAACCCTCGCGATCCTGACTTCCTTGCTCATGTTCTCCCTCCATCTGCTCTTCATCTGGGCCTTAGGAGCTCAGTCCAGTGCTCCAGTGTGGGTCTCTGTCTCTATCTCCATCCCTTGCCAGATGAAGATTCTATGGTGATATGTAAGATATTCATCAGTGTGGCTATGGGAGAAGGCCAGTTCAGGCACCCTCTCCTCTGCTGCCCAAAGACCTAGCTGGGGAAATCCCCTTGGACACCTGCCTACCCACACTCTTACCCCACTGTCTGCACCCCGTGCTCTGGCACTGCCAATATGTGTAGGCAAACACTGACGTAGGCATACAGAGCCAAACACAGACAGACCAGGGAAGCCCTGCTCTGGATGCAGCCTCTGTACCTGTCTGGATAACCGCAGTCCTCCCAAGTAGTCCTCTTCCTTGAAAATGACTCTTGCAATTTAGCTGCAGCTAAAGGCCTTATCCAAATAAATGACATATATGTGAGAAAATTAGGAAGCTATAACAACAGGAGAGGATGAGACGGAGCGGAGAGCAAGGGGGAAGATTTGATTATAGATGATACCATGTTTCCTGTTTTACACTTCTAATTCATCTATGGTTATATTTTAACGATGTACTATGATTTCCTTTTTTTTTTTTAGAATGCCAATAAAACCTTTAAAAATAGAAAAAAAGAAGAAGAAAATGACTTGTTCTCAGCAATAACAGTGACTCTGGAGTGGATGGTCAGCTGGGGTGTGTGTAGGAGGATGAGACTGTAGGAAAATGTACAGAGGTTCTGAAATCCTCTTGGTCCCTTGTGCTGTCTCCTCTCTTCCTCTGCTGAAGATGCAGTTAGAGAGATGGTGTTAGTGTTTATCTCTCTAGCATGTTGCCAAGTTCTGTGTGAGAGGCATATAGAGCTATGTTTTAATAAATACTGAAACCGTTTTGATCTATCATAAATTCAGTTAACATCCATGAGAACAGTTTGAAACTATGCAGCAATATGAACGAGGCAGTGATGTGGAGAGTTTTCTGTTCTCTTTCTTTTAAATGCACACAGAGTCAGATCCAATTACCTCTCTGCTCTTGACTGAGATCTTTCCTTTCTTGTTCTAGTTTGGCATTAAGGCCCTGATATTTACAGCTAGGCCTCAATACGGTTACAGGTTAGTCTGATGTTCATAGCTAGATCACCTTGCTTCCCTTCTTCATATAATTTTATGAAATATAACCTAGGATAGACCAGTCTGATACTACGACACAATAAAACAAAACAAAACAAAAAGCCAAGCCGTCTTTCTAATTTTCTCTTCACAAAAAAAGGAAGGTCACCATGAGACTCGCCAAGCACCTCATTGTGGAATTGTCCTGTTTCCCGAGAGCCTTCCTAAACCAGAGCTCAGATGTTCTTTCTGATGCTTCTGATACTCCAGTTTTCTGTGTTCTCTCTTTCCCTAGTACAAAGAAAAAGAAACCCAGTAACTTTAAAACCCACAACCATTCTGGTTGCTCTTTGACTAGAGCGCATTGAACAGACAACCTTAGAGTCACACCTCTCCCAGCGCTAAACCCATGTGCCTAGCAGCCTCCTTCTCCGTCCTCCCTCATGATGCAACGTCTGTGAGATTCACAGTACAAAGGTCATGACAGAGGGGGATATCATCCGTTATCTCCTGGGTATTTATTTTTAAGACATGGTCTTAACTGTGCAGCTCAAATTCCTGATTCTCCTGCCTCAGCCTCACGAGTTGCAGGCATGCGCCAACCAGCCAGCCTCCTTGTGCTCTCCACAGTATTATTTTTCTTTTCATTTCCCAGATGAGGGTAGATTCGTCTACATCTAAATAGAATGCCAAGCCTCTTGCTTATGAATGCAGATTTTAGGGTGTCTGTCATCTTGTCAGGAGGACTCCTGTTACTCTCCACAAGGAGAAATTCAACACGGCAGCTTGTGAGAAACTCATTCAGAGTTATCCAGCTGAATGAAGGGAGGGCACACACTCTGTGGGTGTTTCCTACCTGTACCAGTAAGTATACAAGAGGACTCCTGGGGAGGAAGTCAGGTGAGTTCTAGGCAGGGCTGGTTTCTGCCTTAGGAAGGTGGGCCAGAAAGAAACAATCTGTAAAGCAGGGTTACAGGGTGAGTGGGTGAGAGCATGCTCTTTCTAAGAGGGCCACTTCAGGGGCTGCTGGCTTTGTCATAACTTTTAAAAGTCAAGAGAAAGTCAGAGGATAGTATGAAATCTGATATTAGCGTTAACTTCGAGTGTTTAAAAAGGCTGTATTTTCAAAATAATAACAGAGCAAAGTCAGCCTGTTTGTTTCTGCCATGTAACCCTGCCCTATGACGATCCCTTCTGTTACAGAGTGAGATTAAAGTACAATCAAAACACCGCGTGATTAGCGGGTCACTGACCGAGTTGTCCTACAAAAATAAAAGTTCTGGGAACATCTGGCTTTCCTTATACAGGTGTACAGTTCTTGGATAATTATTTTTATCATATTAGATATTAGATAATTATTTCTATCACACTAATCTCCATAGCAAATTCTATTATAAACCAGCAGCTTAGGGGAAATAAGCAATAAATTCTTAGATTGTGAATCATAGTTTGAATTTGTTGAAAATTATTATAAGCAAAGGATTATACTTGTTTGAAATTTTAAAAAAATTAAAGTTACATTTACTTTTTAGTCAGGCCCTTTCATATAGTTGTTTGACGAGAATAAATCTGATGGATTATGTCCTAGTTTGGTTCCTGTTGCTGTGAGAAAAATCTCTGTCCAAAAGCCTCTTGAGGCCGAGAGGGTTTGCTTAGCCTGCAGGTTCCCATCCACCAGCCACGAAAGCCAAGGCAGGAGCTGGGACGGAGACCACTTGATGCTATTCCCTGGCCTCCTCCTGACTGCTGCTCTCCCTGTCAGCTCCTCCTTCTCAAACAGGCCCGGTTCACCTGTCCTCAGACAGCATCCCCTACTGTGGGGTGGGCCTTCCCACAAGAATGAGCAAGTAAGACAATCCCCGTAGACATGTCCACAGCTCAGTCCGCCAGAGGCCTTTCCTCAATTTACAGTTCCCTGATGACTCTAGCACGTGTCACGTGGGCAAAAGTAACCAGCATGCTGACCTTGTGAGTCAAGCAATGGGAAACTGTGGCTCTGGATCTCAGAAGCTGGTGTCTGCTGCTCCGAGGCAGCAGAACTCTTAATTCTCTGCATGCTCACCCTTCCTGACATGACTTACCCGGTGGTCAGCTGTGGCTTTGTAGACCCATTACCAATGCCACAATCTTCACAAACTTTTTTAAATGTATCATTTAGGAGACTTTGCCTTTCTTTGAAATGACTCTTTGGAACTTTCTAAAATCTCAATAGCACAAAGGATCCAGGGAAAACCCAATCCTAAGTGCCAGCCTTCTCTGCTAGGTTCAAACTGAGTAAGGCTTTTTAGAATCTGAAAATTTGGAGTGTGGCGCTTGCCCTATGAGAGTTTGATTTCACTGTGGTTACAGAGAGAAGAGTCTCAGCAGCCATCCAGTGCAACTCAATGGCTACTAAAGTCCACTTTTAAAAATGTTTAACATATTTATGTGGCCTATTCTTAACCCCCCTACTCCTCAGTAATAGAGAACATACAAAAACCCCACCCTTAGCTTACCTCGAATAGTTCTAATAGAAAATCTCTTTTGTGGGCTCCTTATCTCATCATTTGACCCATCTCTATGTGTAATCAGCATCTGCTTCCAGTGGTCCCATGTTCATGGGTATCTGCATCACAGAGCAACAGTTGTTGGGAGGAAGGGAATGGAAGAAGAACAGTGGGTTGTATGGCTTCTGCATTGGACTAGATAGTGTGAGTAACCTGGTTATTTAAAGGACACGGAAGAACGTGTACCAGTGTTAGGCAAACCCTAAATCTCTTTGTATAATAGATGGGGCATCTGAGGGTTTGGCATCTACAGTGTGAACCAAAAGCAATTCTTGATGGATGTGAAGGATGACCCCGCTGACTTTCCTTCATCATGCCATCTTTTAGATTGTCCAAGAGAGCACACACAGTTCTCTTCAGGGGAAGATGTGCTGATTTCCATCACCACCTTGATGCCATGCTGTCTCCAAGCCTGTGTCCTTTTACCATGTTGGCCCTCCTTATTTTCTTGTGCTCCATTTTGTTTAAATCTATCTAAGAGTGGTACCCAGAAATGCCAATGCCAGTAAAGTAATCTAAATTTTGTCTTATTTCTTGCCCATATATAAATCACCTGAATAACTAACTTCTGTCATAACTACTTGGTATGCTTTTGAGACAGGATCTCTCTATATTGCATGATTGGCCTAGAACTCCTGATCTAATGACTTATATCGCCTCAGCCTCCTTAGTAACTGGTATGATGAATATGTAAGACTGTTTAGGTTTTAAAAAATATCTCTTTAAACGACTGAAAAATGTTTGAGCTTATCTTCAGTGAACACACAGTATTTCTCACATGCCACCACTAGCCATGAATGGTTAGATGTGTGCACGGGTCTTGCGTTGTCCAAATGTTTCTTCAGAGGCACCATATTCAAAAGCTGTGCAGCAGTGTGCACTGAAATACTTATCAAACCCTCTTCTTCTTCTTCTTTTTCAAAATCACTTCATATGCTCATATTCATCCTAAGATGACACATTTATTTTTATCCTGCATTCAGATTTTGGGGGTTTTGGTTTTTAAGTAAACTTGCACAAATCTCTCTCTATTGAAGGTACAGATGGAGTCAGGAGGGAAATTCCAAGTTCTGAAGCCCTGCTTTGCCAAACCAGGATTTCATCTGTGTGTGGAGAGTGAGGGCGCAGTCACAGCTGTAGTCAGCTGTGTGGTATCACCTTAATGACAAATAGTTCCTTTGCTTTGTTTGTTGTGGCAACCTGGAAGGAGCTGGGTCGTTGCCATACAGTGAGTTGGCAAGACTTTCAGGGGCTTTTAACACCCTCTGACCTTCAAGATCATAATGCTCCTGAAGTGCTTTTTACATTAGTGCACCCTTCTCAGACCTGAGTCCCTTCCTCTAGGAGTTGCCCTATTCCTCATCGGTCCTTGCAATGTCCCCATCGGCACTGCCAGTGTCTCCATCGGCACTTCCAGTGTCTCCATCAACGTGCAAGACTTTATGCTTGGACTTGCAGAGGCTTCGGTTTCTGAGATGCAGCCACAATGGTGATCAGGTTGTATGTTCTCCAGCTAAGAGATGAACGTGTAGAAGAGCTGGACACGGGGAAATGAGGGCAACATCTGATATTTTGGGATAAGTAAGGGGGAAGCTATCACTTTATAGCAATTATTAAAAATGATACTACATTATACTTTGCCTTGCTAAGAGCATTAGTTGGTAGCTGGCCAATGGAAACTAAATACCTCTTCTGACAGGGCTGTAGAAGAACGCGGCTTGGCTAATGAGTCACATGTCGTGGGAAAACATCTTGCAGAGTGGTCACCGAATACAGTCAGAGCGGTGTTGCAGAGGGCATGGCACCGGTGTGGATGAGTGGTTCAGAAACGACAGGTCTGCAGGCAGATTAGGGACTGAGATCTTTTCCATTGCAACTAACGCCTTTTGCAAAATTTCCTTTTGAGACCTGTCATTTCATTTCCTCTTCCAATAATGACATCTTAGCTGATATTCTTTATATCTTCTCCCTGAGGACATTGAGGTTTGCTGGCAGGTACCTGAAATGAACAGTCATTGCCCTGCTCCTGGCTGTCCATCCTAATTGTGACATTTGCTTTGTCTCTGATAGTTAAGTTCCATGACCTGGTACCTGTCGTTCTGGGATCCTGTGATTCCCTCTGTGACATACCTAGGTTCAATCTACTGTGGTCAGCCCTCACAAAGAACAAATTTCTTTCTCATTGCCTCGAAAGGAGAGCGCCATGCAGATACCTGGAGTATTCAGTAAGTTGGTATATTTTCAGGGCTTGGAGAATGAGTTAGTCTGACATTTCCCACATCTTGACATTTTTGCGTACCTTCCCCAACACTGTGTGAAGGCAGTTCTAGTATCTGTACTTTGTTTTGTGCGGGCCACTTATATACATCTTTAAGAGTTAGCCAGGCAGTGTTAAAGGGTCACTCTAGGTGGAGTTGCAGGATTGCTAAAGCTGCAACCATGAATGAGAATATGCTTTTCCTGACCCCTTCCTCAGGCTAACACCTTAAAGAGCCGCTTTCATGGGTTCCTTCAGTTTCTGCCTTCCAGGATTAAACACCTGCTATAATTGCTTTACCATTGGAACTGGGATTGCTAAACAGCCTATGCAGTAAACTGAGCCCTGATCCTGGGGTAGATCCTACTGGAAGCAAGATCTTCTAGTGCTAAAGGGGACAAACATTGTCTTGTAAAACACCTTCTTGAGCAACCTTTGCAGTGTTCCAAAGGTGTATGTGCTCTCTGCGAGTGCTGAAGAAGTGGGATCATTTCTGTTAGTCTGTAGGTTTGCAGCATCTCAAGATCCGACTTGTTTTCTAGCAAGAAATCCAGAGACACTGTAGCTTCCAAGAAAACAGAATTACAGAAACTGTGTTTATCCTGTTGTGGGGAAACAAAAATAAAATACAGAAAATAATTAAGGCACACTCGATTTCAAGGTTACAAAAATCACATAGCCCAGGTAGGTAACTGGGGAGACAGAAACAAGGACATAAGTCACACCACTTTTCCCTGATCCCTCAGCTTGAAGATTTGGGGTTCAGCATGGGGCACAGAGATGGGAACAAAACTGAACCGAGGAGACCAAGATGCTGGCAGGAATAACCAGGCAGCTGCAATTGTCAGGACGAAGGACTGGAGCGTTTGAGATTCCTTCTCCCAAGTTGCAGTCCTCACTGGGACTATACACGGTCTATAAATCAATCCTGGAAAAATTATTTTCTTTGCAAATAATGAGTTTTCCAATTAGTGAGCATGATAGATCTTTTATGTATTTGAGTCTCATTTAGCTTTTCTTACTATTATGTAATTTTTCTTGCTCAGAAGTCTTGCAGCACATTTTTAACTAGATTAATGATTAGATGCCTGATTATTTATGATGATAGTTTTTTAAAGTACAGTTTCTAATTGTTTACTATTTGCATATAGAAATTCAGTCTCTATTTTGTATTGAATTTGTATCAGGAAACCCGAATAATACAACTTACTAATTTTCCTGACCTGTAGATTTTCTGGGGCTTTTCCTGGAGAGAAGTGAACAAGTGGCTATGTATACGCCCAGGAGCGCACCAGCGACAGACCGAGAAATGGCTCCACCCAGGAGCGCACAGAAACGGTCCCACCCCAGTCCAGTTGGTGAGTCAATATCGGATTGGTGGTTATCCATAGAGGCATGGGTGACTCCAAAGGAGATGCATCTGCAGGAATCCCAGCCCAGAACGGGTGAGTGCTCATAAAGGAAGCATCGATGGAGCTCCCTGTAGCCAGCTCTCCCGAGAGCCTCTTTTCCACCAGGGAGAGTTTACTGCCTATGCAACCTCAGGGAAAGCCCTTGAGAGCTTTATGACATTTTTGTTGAGTTCTTTCATCTTTCTTGTGAGGTCAATGAGCCTCCGACTTTCCCTTGAGGGGGAACTGTTTCAATTTAGATGAGATATGCACACTCCACTCCACCCCTTTTTTTGGGCTCTCACTGTTGGCTCCTTTTCCATAATGTTCTGAGAGTCTTGGAGGGGGTGATATAGGGTTTATTTTCTGCCATTTATGGTTGAGCATTGGGCTGCTGTGTGGCAGGAATAGGCCTTTACCTCAGCAGTTTGATGGTTACAGGTTTCTGTAGTAATTATCACCTCTGTAAAAGGTAAGTTTCACTCCAATGACTGAGGCTGACAAATTAATGCAAATGTTTAGAACATTTAATAGGCATATATAATATGTTTCTCAAAATCAAGAGCAGTAGTTTCTCCGCTCATGTTTATGAGGACTTAAATGCAGCCAGAAAGGCATGGGTTGCACCTAAAATTAGCATGCCACTATTACACCAGTAAGCATATCTTCCCCTGTCGTGTGGACAGAATATCATGCAGGCTCCACAGCTGAGAAAGACTGATAGCATCTCATATCTGTGGCTGAGATTTCTCTGCCTGACTATAACCCACCTCTTTGATGTTACTACTAATGCATATTAAAAATGCCACAATTTACGAGTCTCTTTGTTCTGTTACTTCATGAGAGTGCTTCCACGTTAGAACATGATATTCAGGGTAATCTCTGTTATCAGGCCATGGTCACTGAAATTTGGCTCCAGAATAAACTATCATCTCTTATTCTCTGTGGAGTGAGGAATGTGTTTCTGTATGGACACCTTTGACTTGTGAGAAACTTTACTGTGAAATAGCTACGTTAAACCAGAGGGAGCTTTTTTCCACATCTCTCATTTACTGTGGTTTGATGACATCATTTTCTCTTGTGCTAGATTTCATCTTTTGCTTTTTATCAGACCCTAAGAGCAACTGATCATTATACATCATGTATATGTTCATATGACTATCTGTACACAGATACATGTATATATACGTGTACATGTGCACAAGCATGTGTATATACATCATAGGGGCTCAGCATGCACTTTGTTAATGTCAAATGCTCCGTGATGCCCCTGTTCCCATGGGGTTGCCCACGGTGCACTTCTGGGAATCATTCCTGTCACTGATCAGTGTATGAGTGTTTGCCTTATTGCTCTTCTTTCCCTGGAGGCCTTTACTAATCCATGCTGAGAATCACTTTCTCCCTCCTTCTGTGTTTGTTATGAGTATTTCAGGTTTTCCTTGTTTTAACAAGCTTTCTAAAAAAACCCATGTAGCTTGTACTCTTGCCATGCATCCACCACTGAATTCTTGCTTGGCATACCCAGTGGTTAGCTGTGGATACAGAGAGATTGACTATGATACTTGTCATCAAAAAATCGCCTTGTGCTTTGTGTTCATTCTTGTGTGCATATCGGGGCCGTGGTTTACAACTCTGTCTTAGTTTTCACTTCCTACTTCTGTAGACATTAAAGTCAGCCAAAGGTGAAGGCTTAAGCTCCTCCACCAGCATGCTCACTGTCTGGAGCATGTAGCAATTCTATACAATGAGGTTGCTTTTCTGACTCCATGAAATATGTCTAAGCTTTGCAAAACCACACCTCCAAGCCCCCACCCCGACCAGGGACATTTAGTGCCCAGATTTCTTTTTCTCAGCCACATCCTCAGCCTGTTGTGTGCCTTCCTTAACTCCTCTGTTCAGAACAGGATCTCTGGCTGTTTTCGGGAATGCCTTTAGGCTAAGCCCTCATCACACCACATAGACAGCTCCATGTCAGGTCAAATAAAGATAGGCTTTAAAGTGTGGGCTTCAGGAACACAACAAATGGGAGATGACTACGGGAAGGAGTTTCTGCCCTGATCTGCCCTTTCCAGTGGTTGGCAGGCTTGGCATTCGCTAAGATGGCTCAGTCTGTTGCTTTCAAGGCTATTGCAGTGGAGGAGAGGGGATGAGGCACACAAGACTGTGATGCCACCACCTTGTTCTTTGCATGATGTCTTGAGGAATACGCTTCAGATGGTGGACGGATTTGATTTCCAGTCTGCCGGACAGCTGATTCTAACAAGTTCTTGCTTTCACAGAGGATAATTTTCAGAGGTCCGTGGTCTGCTGTTTCAGCCGCTGTCACTGTTCCTGGTTTTAGGCTTTGGTTTCCAAGTGATGTTGATACACTAGGCAAGGGAACTACCGCTGAAGCGACTCCTGGCTCTAAATTAGCTTTAAGCTTTGAAGATGTTAAGAGCATTAAAATCATTTAAAAGCTACGCCAGATGTAAACAGTGGCCATAGTGTTGAAAGTACTAATAGATACACAGGACACAGCAACTGACTCTTCTCAGCAATGTAAAATGCTGTTTTCAAAGTAATCCATGCAAACTTTCCTAGCGAGAAGGACTCCTCCTTCCTAGGCTTCTTTCCTTGCGTGATTTCCATGATGACACAGAGACAGGTGCTTTTGCTTTCGTGATTATTACCCATAATAATGTATTTGTCAAGAAGAAATATATGTATTTTCCAGAGCTGGGTTCAAGGGTTTACAGCCCCAAAATAATAAAGGTAAAACTGAAATTCTATCCATATGAGGACTAGTTAAATTGCTTGTGAATCAGTGCCACAGACTATTGTGTAGCTAGGAAAAGGCTTCTCAAACTTCACCTGCTGATGTCCATGGCACAGTTTTCAGTAAACAATGAAAGCATAGAGAATTGCATCTATACTATTTGATGCTAATCATGTTTAATATCTAATACAGAATATTTCCATTTCTATCTGTGCATATCCTTCCGAATTTATCTGTAAAACCATGTAGAAATGTTTTTTTAGGTATTTACATTATAGCCTATTGGGGATAACTGTGACATCCAGGGCAAAATTAGGTTTGGGGGTGGAGGTGGGAAGGAAGAAAGACTTCAAGGATATGGATGCATTTCTAGATTATTAGCCTTCTTTTGAGATCTTTCAAAGATTTATTTTATTATAACTATATTTAAGCGCACATGAATTAAATCTATCATATTTATAAGGAAAATAAAAAATTCAGGGGTGTGTAAATTCACATTAAGATACTCATTAAAGTCAAATAGTAATGAATACATGCCTGGTTGTAATTCAGGAGAATTTAGTTTTCGTGGTTTTCTCGGTTTCATTAATAGTTTTAAGTCATGCATTACTCTGCAGTGAGAAAAGAAAGTCTCTACAACTAAATATTAATAACAAAAACAAGGAATTCCCAAATATCATTTTAAGCATTGATTAGTAGTTGGGGCAAACATTATAATTTTGAATCAGAATGCTCTGCATTTTGCTGAACAACAATATTGTTGGCACAGAACCCACAACTCTCATTTCAAAGGGAATAAAGAGATAGCTCATTCTGGAGCCATTTCGAGTGGTCATGGCCCAGGAACACAGATTTAGATTTCCCCAAATTCCATGTTCTGACATGGAAGCAGTTTCATAGTTTTTACAGAACAAAGAAAGCCGGGAGCCAAGGCAAGTTTAAAATACATCGGTGGGTTTAAGATGGGTGATTTCAGCAAGATGTGGGAAGCTTTCCTATGGGCCCAAGATGCTATCAGTGGAATTTTAACTCTTGGGTTATAGCAGCTAGTGATCTATAATTTAATATACTCTAAAGGACTTTTTTCTCTATTCATCACAGGATGTCAGTTCTGACATGGAAGTGGGTGAGGCATGGCTGTTCTGCTAGCCTGAGGTCAGGTAATTAGCCAACGGACCTGCAATATCCCAGCCTCTCACTGCACTTCTGGTCAGTCTCTCCAGACAGAGCCTCTGTCCAGGAATTCTCTCACAGCTTAGAGTGGTTGGAGAAGCCATTCTGAGTAAAAATCAAACTGAAACAACAAGAGCTATTCATTTTATTGACAAAATGATGCACCGAGGCTTTGCCTCTGGTCCTGGAGTAAGACTTCCACACACCGTGACGAAGAACGCCTTGGGAGTCCCAGGAGGTTCTCTTTAGAAATTGTCCCTTCCAGTAACCCTAGCATGTATCAAAATTCCACCTTGAACCTGGAGAATAATGCACACTTTCATTGACAATGTGTGGCTAAGTCCCTTAAGAGGAGCAGAGGTTTGCTTTTTCATCAGACGCCCCTCAGCCCTTTGAAATTATAGACTGAAGTGTAGCTTGTCTACACTGGACAGATGTGACCAAGGACACACCATTGGATTTGTTGTAATAGGAGTAGCGGGGCTGCGTCCCCAGCACCCAGCCGCCCGCATGGCTAGCTTATGCCCCAAAATAATTACACGGAAACTGTATTCTTTTAAACATTGCTTGGCCCATTAGCTCCAGCCTCTTACTGGCTAGCTCTTACATACTGATCTAACCTATTTTTAATATTCTGTGTAGCACCATGATCTGGTGGCTTACCAGGGAGATCTTAACCTGTGTCTGTGTCTGGTGGGCGAATCATGGCGACTTCTGACTCGGCTTCTTTTTCCCAGCATTTTGTTCTGTCTACTCCGCCTACCTAATTTTCTGTCCTATTAAAGGGGCCAAGGCAGTTTCTTTATTACTTAACCAATGAAACAACAGATAGAAAGATGGCCCACCTCCATCATGGATTTTTGTATATTTCTCAGTTTGATGCTGGATCGCCTCCCAAAGCAACAATCCATACATTTGTGTTTTGTTCTTTCTCTTGAGAAGTTGATGTTCTGTGTGTAAAAATCATCGGGTCCACAGGCCAGGCATCTAAGAGTTTTCCAAGATGGCTGGACAAAGAGCGGTCTGGTTGCAGGAGCTCTCCTGGCTGTTATGATCACAGAGGACCTGCTGAGGGAAGACACAGTATTCATAGAGATCCCAAAGCTTGAGGTACTCAATACCTCTCATCCTCCCCCCCCCCACCACCAAAGACAAACTGGTGAGATCTAATGTCTGCTCCCTTCCTGCTGCCCCAGCCACCACCACCACCACCACCAAGACAAACTGGTGAGAACTAATGTCTGCTCCCTTCCTGGTGCCCCAGGAAAGAAAATAGGACCCAAACGAATAAAATATTGCAAATGTCAACATGTATTTCAACTAAAAATGATATTTTTCCAAGGAGATCTAATGAGAAGGCTGTTTGAAAGGCAGAGTTCGAGTTTCCTGTTCCACATTTAATTAACTCAATCTGACTTTTATTACGCTTTGTATTATGTGTTTCCCTGTTCGGTAAACAAACAGCAGAAAATTAAACTAGGGCAACTGCCAGCCTGCAGTAAATTTAATTGAAAAATAATGAATTGCCACAGGGGAACCACTGGGCTCTCTGCAGATAAACTTATTTTTCCTGGAAAGTCTCTGCTTGCTGTTGTCACAGTTTGATGAATAAAAGGCATGAAGGAAGGTGGACCGCGATGGCTGATGGTTACACAAAGTCAGCCCCCAGGTTTCCTCTTGCAGGGCGGACCTGAGGACCATGGGATGCTAAGTGCGCTCCTGGCTCTGCAGAGTCCATGGAGATTGTGCCCTATCTACCTTCCCTCGAGAAGGATGAAAGGTGACCCTGCAAATGAAGCGTGCACGTGATTTCGAGGTCAGGAGCCTTCCGACGAAAGCAAGACTCTCTCCCCAGAAACTCCATGCGGGCGGGCGTCGTGACCATCAGCCGGCTAAGTCCCTTGAACCTGATGGGAATCAAAGGCATTCCTACACATTTGGCTATTTGTTTTCTTGACTTGATACCTTTTCCTGGTGGAGAGGGATCGCCTAATGATCTCCTGTTGATGTTTATGGCCTGCCAGGAGGAGGTTTGAATTATGTCAGGAAAACAGAAGGACATTCAGAGTGACAGGAAAGAGACCACATCTGGTTCTCTGTCCCACAGTGTGGAGGGCAGGTGTCTGCTTATCGGACTGTAGATTCTATCTCCTGAATTCAAGTTCTGGCAGTGGGAAAAAAATAAATAAAAAAGTCCACTCTTGCTCAAAATCCCTTCCCCCAGCAGGAAGGCACCATTGGGTCTCATGGAAATACATGCCTGCCCCCCTCCTCTTGCTAAGTGGCAGCAGTATTAGCTGATATAACTCCCCTCATACCCTTCGACTCTTCACTCGGGAGGCTGTTGGCGGAGAAAAGAATACGCTATTTAGCGTTGGACCTTAGTTTGGAGAACTAGTTCTGGCTCCATGAATTTGAAGAACCACTCATTTATTCAAAAAGCTCAGTTTTAATGTTTTTACATTTAATTATTTTGCATGTGTGTGTGTATGAGCACGTGTGTGCGTGATCCTATGTGTGCATTAAAGGACAGCTTGCAGAAGTTAGTATTTTCGCTCCCATATGTAGGCTTTAGGATGGAACTCAGGTCATCTGAACCATCTCAGCGGCCACTGGTAAATAATTTAGAATGAAGCGTGCACCTGTAGCTGCCTGGGCTATATTAGGTAAAAGCAAAATAGATTTCTCAAAAGACAGAAAAGAAGCCGGGCGGTGGTGGCGCACGCCTTTAATCCCAGCACTCGGGAGGCAGAGGCAGGCGGATCTCTGGGAGTTCGAGGCCAGCCTGGTCTATAAGAGCTAGTTCCGGGACAGGCACCAAAGCTTCAGAGAAACCCTGTCTCGAAAAACCAAAATAAATAAATAAATAAATAAATAAATAATAAAAAATAAAAGACGGAAAAGAGTTCCAGACCCCACGGGATATCTGTCTTCCTGGAGAGGGACAGACAAACCAAGTAGAGAATATAGGATAACAAAATGACAATTAATAGCGAGAGATAACGTGGCAATCCAGAGGGTGGTGTTAGGCTCCGCGGGAAGGCAGCATTTGAGAAAAGTCTAGGAAGGCAGAGCATGTTTTGAGAATCCCCTGCAGCCACTCTAAGGACTCTTACTTAGCAGGATGGCAGTCTGGTAGATGGCCTTAATCAGAAGACACACAATGTCGCTGTGAGTTTAATGTGGAGGACAGACCGTAGAAGGCCTGGAAAGGCTTCAGACAGGACAGCGAGACCCGGTGCCGCAGCAGGAAGGTTGACAGGAGCCTGGACAGGGGCCTGGATGAGGATGTTCATTGTGAGTGTCTGCAATACTCTAAGTTTAAGGTAATTTTATCATTTGTACAATAAGGAGCTGAAATCTGTTGTACTTGAGGTGTTGAAATATTGTGTAGAAATTACTTACTACATGCCAGGGATCAATAAATGTCCACCCACAGATTCCAATATGTCTCACCTAAACACAGACCTGATAAGTCAACTTTTAGGCTGTCATGCGTAATTCAAACAAAACAAGCTTTTAAAAAACACATAGAAAATAATACTGATATTCTTTTTAATTTTATAAACTTTATTAGAAAAAAATAAATAAATAAAAACATCGGTGTTGCGGAAGCTCCTTCCGCTCCTTCAGCCAATAGCTGCTGAGATACCAGCCCATTGGGGCGTGGTCTCTCTTTCTCTCTTTAAAAAAGCTGCCACTGCCCTCCACTTGTGCTCTGGCTTCCGGCTCCACTTCCGGTGACTAGGCTTCCTTCCTGACTGTGCAGAGGGCTGTTGTCTGGGACGGTGATCTGTAAGTTTTTCCCCCTTAAATAAATAACCATTCTATTAATCATAATTGCAAACTGGTGTGGGATTGTTTGTGACTTATGCCTTCACATCACACTCCAAACTATTATAGAGGTAGCCAGCATTTGGAATAGACGATGTGGAGCTTCATATTAGATTTTGTATTTTCAGCACTGAGTATGTTTTATGTGGTTACCAACCATCACACCCCAAAAATCCATGAAAGAATTAGAACTAGAAAGATAATTATCTTTATGTCCATCACCTGCATTCAGCTCTTCTCATCTTCTTTCTTCTCCTTTCTTCATTATACTGTGCACTTGTTGGCATAGGCATGTATATTATTGTCTAGCTTCTGTTGATGATGGAGAACTTGTGTTTCTTTCTTCCTAGACTGTGTGGGAAAATTAACTTCCTAAAGATTAACTTTGGTAGTGCATACATTTTCACAATGTTAATTTTGTCTATTTAGGAGCATGGAAAATTTTTATTATCCCATATGTGCTATGATTCCTTTTCAATATCTTCAAGTTTCTGTTGTAGAGATTTTCACTTTTTTGGTTAAATAGATTTCTAAGTACTTAATGTTTGGGGAGTTATTTTGAATGGAATACTTTTCCTACTTTCTTTCTTGGAGAGTAAACTATTAGTATAAGTGAAAGATATTTATTATCATTATTATCATCATCATCATTATTGATTTTGTATTTTGTCACTTTGCTGTGTTTATGAGGTCTGAGAGAATTCTAATAGACTCAATAAAGGCTTTGAAGTAAAATTATGCTGTTTAGAAATAGGATGGCGTGACTTCTTCTCTTCCTATTGTTATCCCTTGTATCTTCCTCTTGTCTAACTGCCGTGGATAAGACGTTGAACACTATATTGAGTAAAAGAGGGGAAAGTGGACATCCTCGTCTCATTCTTGGTTTTAGAGGAAATGCTATCATTTATCATTTTCTATAATGTTGGCTGTAGGCTTATTTATGTAGCCTTAAATATTCTGAGGCGTGTTATATCTATTCACAAAATTTCCAAAACTATTATTCTGAAGAAATGATGAACTTTGTCAAATGCCTTTTCAGTACAATTGAAATAATTTTGAGGTTTCTGCCATGGAGTTTGTTTATGAACTGCTCTGCATTATTGACTTCAGACTATTGAACCAACCTTGCCTCTCATGGGTGAAGTCCACTTGGTCATACTGTATACTCTTAATGTGTTTCTGAATTCAATTTGCAAGTATTTTGTGTAGAATTTTTACATTTTTGTTCATCAAAGAAATGGTTCTGTAATTTTTTTCTTCTTTCCTTTCCTTTTCTTTCCTTCGTTTATTGTAGACTTACACGGTTTTGGTATCAAGATGATATTGGATGAGTTTGGTAGTCGTTCCTTCATGTTCTACTTTATGTAACAAATTGAGAAGAACTGGTCTCAGGTTTTCCTTGAAAGTTGAGAGAACTTGACAGTGAACTCGTCTGGGCCTGGGCAATTCTTCAATGGAAGGCTTTTGATATTAGTTTCTGCCCCATTGTTTCTAATGGGTCTCTTTAAGTTATTTGTATCTTCAGTGCTTAACTTTGGTAGATTATGCTTTTAGAGTTTTTTTTTCTATTTTTTCTCGATTATTCAGCTTTTCATAGCAATTTCTAAAGATGTTCTGAATTCCATTAATCTCTAAATTTGATAATTTGTGATTTCTCTTTATTTTTGACAAATAAGCTAATTGTTTTTCTATTAATTTTTTTTAAAAAACAACTCTTTGATTGATTTTGTGTATTGTTCTTTCACTTTCAATTTCACCCCTAATATTTATTATTTCTTGTCATCTACTATATTTAGCTGCTTGTTGTTTTTTGAATACCCTTTGGTGCATCATTAAGCTGTTTATTTGCACCTGTTATCTCTCAGGTTGTTTAATTTGAGCATTTATGGCTATGAACTTTCCTCTTAATGTGTTGACTGCATCCTGGAGGCTTTATACTATGTGTTTTTATTATCATTTGTCTCTAGGAACGTTTTTGTCCTGCTGATTTCTTGGTTGACACACTGTTCATTCAAAGGTGTGTTGTTTAGTAGCAAAGCATTTTTGAAGTTTCTCTTATTGTTGATTTTTAGATGTTTCATTACATGTCTAATAGGTGACAAGGAATAACTCTTTCTCTCCCTCTCCCTCCTTTACTCCCTTCCTCCCTTTATCCCTCCTTCCTCCTTCTCTCTTTGTATTTGTTGAGACTTGACTTATGTCCTATAGTGTGACTGACTTTGGAGAATGTTCCAGGTCCTGCTGAAAAAATAAGCATTGCCTAGCTGTTGGGTGGGATATTCTGTATATATCTGTTAAGCTGGATCATCCACAGTATGTTTTAGCTCTAAAATTTCTTGTCCTTAGTTTGGAAGGCCTATCTAAATTTAAGAGTTGGATATTGAATTCATTGACTATTACTGTGTCTGGACCTATATGGTCTTTTATATCTTTTTAGTGTTTATTTTACGAAATTAGAGACTACAGTATTTGGTCCACAAAAGTTTGCAATTGTCATATCTTCTTAATGAATTGTTCCATTTATAAATATGTAGTATCCCCTTTTTCTCTTCTAATTAGTTGTCGATTGAGTTTATTTTGTATAAGAGTAGTTCTCCCAGCTTGCCTATATCTTCCATTTGCTTGGTAGTTTGTTTTCCCTTCGTTGATATTATGTTTTGGGGTACCTTTAGTGATTATGTGTGTTTCTTGGAGACCATATATAGTCGGTTATTGTTTTGTAATGCAGTCTATTAGTATGTATCTTTTTAGTAATGAATTGAGGCCACCTATATTCATCATATTATAATTATAATCACCCCTTTCACCAGCACCACCACCATCATCGTCGTCATTGTCATCATTATCACTACCACCATCACCATTATTATCATCACCGTGTTCATCATCCCAGTCATCATTATCATCATCATCATCATCATCACCATCATCATCACCATCATCATCACCATCATCAGTAGCAGCAGTAGCATCCTCCTAACCATCACCAACATTTTTACCCCATCATCATTGTCCTCCTCGCCTTCAAAACAGCAGCAATTCACATTTTAAAGCCACCAAATTATTCTGCTAACCAGTCGATGGATCTTTTTTTGGAAAGGTATTTCATCTTCTGAAAGAATAAATAGCTACATTTTCTTTGCCTTCTGAATGATAACATGAGTGATTCTGAGATCTCATACCAGAACTGGAAGAAGTATGTCATATGTACGTAGATATATGTATGTAGTACCACAAACTGAATATAAACTAAAAATACTGAACCAAACAAAAACATCTGGTTGAGACCAGTATGAGATCCAGGAGACAGAATCTACAGAGGTCAGTACAGCAGAGATATCAGAGAAGGAGCCAAAAGTGACCATTCAAACCTCACCAGGCTCATTATGCTTAAAAGAATAAGAGTAAAAGGTCTGATTCTAATATTAGCTGCTTGAGGGTATAATTACATAGCTACCACCAGACATAATTACACAGCCTGTGATCTACCCTATATATAAGTATCTGATTCTGTGACCAGTCCAGGGGAAGGATCTGACTAAGACTGTGTCTGAGGTATCTTGAAAGGGTTTGAAATGCTAAAGGGTTTAGTTGATAACCCAAGTCAGAATTTGGCAGCATCTGCTAGACATCAAACTGTAGACACACAGGGATAATGGGACACGGTGTCGTGGAGTACACACTGGAGGTAGCCTGCAGTCGTCTTCAGCAGGGATGAATGCTTACTCCAGATAATCCAGAACAGGAAATGTTTAGTCTGCACATATGGCTGAGCACACAGTGAGCTCATGGGGTTGGCACTAATTAAGGGCCATGGATTGAGACGATGAGAAATAGTTTTTGTTATGGGAGGTACACGAGAACTCCCTGAAGTAGCCCCTTAACCCAAATATGCCCAGATGGGCAGATAAGACAACAAACAGATTCTAGCTGCAGGGAGATGAAGTTCCATCAGGGAAGGGGAGAGGGCTTTTCTACAAGATTAGATGCCTTAGAGCTACGACTGGAAAGAAATTGGAGGAGAGGGTAGAGAGACAGAGACACCACGGCTTTTAAAAGCCATTGTAGGCCATCTTGCGTCCCGCGTGTGTGCGCCTTATCTCAGCTGGTCCGCCCGAGACCCCCTGAGCGCGAACCCTAGTCCCCCCGCGCGGCCCCATTTCCACTCCGACAAGATGAAAGAAACGATCATGAACCAGGAAAAACTGGCCAAGCTGCAGGCACAAGTGCGCATTGGTGGGAAAGGAACTGCTCGCAGAAAGAAGAAGGTGGTTCACAGAACAGCCACAGCAGATGATAAAAAACTGCAGTTCTCCTTAAAGAAGTTAGGGGTGAACAATATCTCTGGTATTGAAGAGGTGAACATGTTTACAAACCAAGGAACAGTGATCCATTTTAACAACCCTAAAGTTCAGGCGTCTCTGGCAGCAAACACCTTCACCATTACAGGCCACGCCGAGACAAAGCAACTGACAGAAATGCTTCCCAGCATTCTAAACCAGCTTGGGGCAGACAGTCTGACTAGTTTAAGGAGACTGGCTGAAGCTCTGCCCAAACAATCTATGGATGGAAAAGCACCCCTTGCTACTGGAGAGGATGATGATGATGAAGTCCCAGACCTGGTGGAGAATTTTGATGAGGCTTCTAAGAACGAGGCAAACTGAACGGAGGGGACTTCTAAAGAAGTGACTCTTGCAGAAGTTACAGGAGCTGCTATTTTATATCATGGCTGCTTTTTAAAGGTCTTTTGTTTATGGATCTGATCAAATCTAGATCGCTAATATTTTTAAGCCCAAGCCCCTTGGACACTGCAGCTCTTTTCAGTTTTTGCTTAAACACAATTCATTCTTTGCAGCAAATTAAGCTGAAGAAGCCTGGGAATAAAGTTTGGAAAAGGGTTAATAAAATTCTTTGCCTAGAAAAAAAAAAAAGCCATTGTAACTCTCTAGACTACTGGGTGCGGCTTCTTCACCTTGGCCACTCCTAAAGCAGCCATTTGTCTTGGGGGTGGGGTCAGGGGCAAATGCAGTGACGATTTCTGAAAGAATGCACAGAATGATGGAGTTCAGCTTGTAGAAGACACAGATCAAGGCTTAGAACTAGAACGAGTCAGAGGTCCAGATCTCCTTGGAGGGTTTTCCAGACCAGCTGGATCATTTACCCTGAGTGAATCCAGGTCTCATTTCTATCATGGCTATAGGTGGCAGTTCCAGTGCTCTTGACCCCTCCCAATGGAGAAAGAGAAGTGAAGAAGTGAAGAAGCTGATACCAATGTTTTCTTTTCCAGCCTCCATTCTATTTTGCTTCTGATAGTTGGTACATGTAATAAAATGGCAGATTTTTATTAATCTTAATTAGCTTGTTAATATTAATAAACAGGTGAATGCACAGCAGTCCTTCCATCCCCCAGGAGTCCCCACCCTCTCCTTTTGCAGTGTCCACATACACATGCCCCTATTATGTGGACATGCATCGCCTTTTATAGTGAATGGTGGTTGGGGAAAAGGGTAGAAAAAACCAGTTAAGGCACCCAGAGTGTTTCCTTGAGGCCTCTTAACTGCACAGCAGGACAGTATTTCCTTCTCTGATCGAGGCTTTTAGAAGACATGAGGCTAGCAGTTGTTGGCAAGTTAGCTCTGCTTTTGTAGGAGAAGTCAGAACAGGAAGGAGTAAAGAAAGCCACAGGTCAGCCCGAAGCAGAATCTGATGATGCTCAGTATTTTGTAGAACCTTTGTCCTTCACTCAGTCATCCCGAGGACACCAGGACCCCACACCTGTGCTGACTCGTGCTTGTCAACTTGACACAAACTATAGTCACCTGGGGCAAAGGAACCTCAACTGAAGAATTGCCCAGATGAGCCTGGCTGGTGACCATGTCTATAAGGCACTTCCTTAACTGCTAGTGTATGTGGGAGGGTCCAGCACACTGTGGGTGGTGCCCTCCCTAGGTGGGTGTGTGAGAAAGGAAGCTGAGTATGCCAGGAGGAGCCAGCTAGCAAGTAGCCTTCCTGGGTGGTTTCTCCTTCGGGTTTTGCCTTGGTATTCCTGGATGATGGACCGCAACCTGTAAGCCTTGTCAAGGTGGTTTTCAGTTTATATTTTATCGGCAACAGAAAGCAAACGAGGACCCCACTCCCCACCTTAGTAGCAGAGTCAATTTATTTTCTTGTTCCCTTAAGTTTTCCCTCCTAAGCTTATTGTACAGTCTTACTTGCTGGTGATGATAAAGTCTATCATGCAACGGTCTATAAGTTCCCTCTCTCTCTTTCATGTGCATGCTGCCGTAAAGTATCCCTGAGAAATCAGCACCCTTTCCAGAAAAGATTTTGTTAATGCTTGTACAATGAACTGAAGTTACACACACACACACCCTAATTGTGTTGGGGAGTCTACAGCTTAGTTATTCATTGACTGGTGAGAACTTCTACTATTGTGAAGATTTAAAACATTACAGATTGAAAGCCAAAATTATCTTGGGCTAGCTTCAGTTCCCTCGACAACCAATGACCATCTGACTCTGTGTCTAACCTGTCATCTTCACCCCTTTTGTGAGAAAAGTTCCTCTTCATTAACAGAGCTTCCACAGCTCCCACCAGTGCACAAACTTTAGACGTCATCAAATAGCGTCTAGAGCCTACAGCAGAGACTTTCCTGCTTGACTTAAATCTGATGTCCTGGCTAATTGTAAAGAGACTTCTTTCTAACTGTCCTTTGTGAAGGATTGAATTTGGGGTATCAGGCTTGGAAGCAGGCACCTTACCCACTGAGCCATCATGGAGGCCGGAGACTCCCTTTTAGAATAAGCAAAGAAAAGAAATTGCTCTTCAGAGACACGAGATGCTATGTATATGATCCACCAGGACTTCCAATGGGAATAATTTCACTGTTTTTCTCCCCCCGCCCGAGGCTAGACTCCACACAGTTGCACATTATTTTCTCAGTGTTACAAATGAATGTAATATTTAAAAAGTCAGCGGAGACTTGAGCTGTAAACTTGCATTTGTTTCAGCTAAGCCCCCTTACATACTTCAGGACCTGGGTAGAGGGATGTCTTTCCACAGTTCTTTCCAATTCTAATGAGCCCTGAAGAAGTTTATTTCAAAATAATCCTCCGGTATTAAGCGTTGGCTCATTGACAGGTCCGCTTTTATCATAATTGTCGAAGGGTTATTTTCCCAATGAAGGTTTGTTTTTTCATGGAATTCCGAGGTTTTGCATTGTGTATATGAGGCAATTAGTTTGGGATTTTTGGAATTTATTTTAGACCTGACAGATGTCTTCAATTTGCACACTCTAGGAGGTGACAAACCCCATTAACATTTGAAAGCTATCAATTTAGTTTATCTTTGTTCCCAGTCTTGGAGTTATGAGCCAAGCTGACTCTTGCTTTTGTTTGTTGCTCGTTTCGTATTTTCTCAGTGATCTCTCTCTGTCTCTCTCTCTCTCCCTCCCTCTCTCTCTCTTTCTCTCTCCCTCTCTCTTTTTCTCTCTCTCCCTCTTCCCCTGTCCTTCCATCCTTTATTTCCTCCCTCCTCCCCTCCCTCGTTCCTTCTCCCTCTCTCTTCTCTATTTTTATGTATACAGAGAGGGAAATTGAGGGGAAATAGAAGGATAGCATTGGTAATTTTGTCCCAGTCAGGATCCAGTTGGTTACTCTAAGGGCTGTGAATTACACTTTTAAAAAGAGTGATTTTTTTTTCTGACTAAAACAGTTTCTGTTTTGCAGTCTATGTTCATGAGTACTTTCTTGTAGCTATTCTTTCTTCTCCTCTGTCCGTGCCCTAACTCTGGGCCTGCTGTCTCTTCCTTAGCCAGTCTCGTTAAAGGGTTAACATGCTCTTGTGTAGACCTCAGCACGAACCTGAGTGTTCTTCCATTGATCAGTTAAATCCTTTACAGAAAGCAGTTGCCTCCTCATTTGGAGGGAGGTCCTCCGCTTGACAGTTTTGGTTGGGGGTTCGAATGATGTTGTCTTCATTTGGTGTTTCGCATGGGAGACCCCACACGTGTTTGTTTCTACAGCCACGAGATGACTCAATGGAGGCACTCTGATGATTCTCCAGTCATGACTTCAAAACCAACTACGCAACTGCTATCCACGTCTCATACTGATCTGTAGGACTCATCTAGATTTCCTGATTGAGAATCTAAAAATGAGAGCTTCAAGAAATCTGGAATTTGATTGGAACCAGCCTCAGAAAGGCAATGGATATATGTAGTGGGATGGGGTGGGGTGGGGTGGAGTGGGGTGGGCCTTGCCTACGTTTGCTTTTCTTAAACTTGCCATATTCTGTGTTCAGTAAGCGCTGTGGATGCTCTCACTGGGAGGAGAAGGTTGGGGACCGACCTTGGACGTCATTGGAGTATTGGATCTATATCAAAGGTTGAATAATTGCGCGCCCTCGTGCAGTTGTTTCTGAACAGAATGTCTAACAAGTCAAGTTTAGTGACACTGAGCGCTGGACTCAGCTTTCCTTCCCTCATGCTGCTTCCTTTCTCTTGGATTGAGTTTAAGAACCGAGAGTGTGTAGCCTAAGATTTGAAGGCACTTTGCAGCATGACTACTCAATATGCTTTGGAAACCCACATCCAAATCCATGTAGTGGTGGGACAGTGTAGACATGCCTACTGAGACGCAGAGTGAGGAACATGCACTGGATGTCATAACCTAATGTCTTATGGACATTCATGATAATTTATCAAGTCATGAAAAATAATATGGGCATTATTGGAAGAGGAGGGCAAATCCTGACCATGTTGGAATACTTTCCTCCTGAAAATAGATGTTATAATAGGGAAATAAGTTACTTACCAAGAGAATATACAAAATAGAATTTAAAATGAAATTCTGCAAAAAGTGACCTTCATGTGTTTAGGAATTATCAACTAAAATACAGCAAAATAGACTTACAGACATTATAACACACAGGTCTGCTGAAAAGAAGAACACGTGACCACAAGGCAAGTGCTACAGAATTCTGTTGAGTAGTATAAAATACTTTAAAAATAAAGTTTGCTGCATATATTTATTGTGTATGTGGGCGTGTGAGTGCTATGGTGTGTGCATGTGTGTGTGTGAATGCGTGTGTGCTTGTGCATGTTTGTAGGTCAGAGATCAATTTGGGTTTTAGTTCTCTTATTCCATCCTGTAGTTTCCAGGGATGGGATTCAGGCTGACAGGCAGCGATGTCTTTACTTACTGAGCCATCTCAATAGCCCATAAAAGTACTCTTAAATCAAAAGGTCATCTGTATCCCAGGTAAGACAAAATTGATGTAAACATTTCAGTGCCCATCTTGGTTAGTCAAAAAATTTAGTCATAGTTCAAGAAATGCTTCTTTGAAATTAGTTTTGAAAATTTCAGACAATATTTTAAAGTCCAAAAGAAAGGAACTAAGAAAATAAGAGCAAGAACCCTCCTACCAGTGTATACTCTGAGTGTGCTTGTCACACACCTATGGCACCCACAGAAGTACAGCATCAACCATTCCAGGGAAATAGGTTTCACATTCATGAAATAGTATTTTTATTTATTTACATTTTATGTACATGATTGCTTACCTGAAAGTATGTGCACCATTTGCATGCAGTGCATATGGAGGCCAGAAGAGGGCACCAAATCCCCGGGAACTGGAGTTACAAACAGTTGTGAGTCAACATGCCCGTGCTGGGAACCCAACCTGGGTCCTCTACAAAGGCAGCAAGTGCTCTTAACAGCTGAGCCATCTCTCTAGCACCATAAAATTAAAATGAATGAGTAATCACCTCAAATTATTTGAATAAAAGATTTTTTCCAATGAATTGTTTGTTTAACACAAGAAACGAAATAAATCCTCAATATGAAGTCCTGTGCAAAGTAGCATCTAACTGGATCATAGAATGGATGAAAGGTTAACTTGCCTATAAGACAAGATTTTTTTTTTTTTTTTTTTTTTGGTTTCTCTGTAGCTTTGGTGCCTGTCCTGGAACTAGCTCTTATAAGACCAGGCTGGCCTCGAACTCCCAGAGATCTGCCTGCCTCTGCCTCCTGAGTGCTGGGATTAAAGGCGTGCACCACCACCACCCGGTAAGACAACATTTTTAAGAGATGAATGAAACCATGTTGCTGACCTCAATAATTGAGCTCTTATTAATCTATTAAGGACTGGAGAGATGGCTCAGCAGTTAAGAGCACTGACTGCTCTTTCAGAGACCTGAGTTCAATTCCCATGTTGGTACATGGCAGTTCACAACTATCTGTAACTCCAGTTCCAGGGGATTTGACACACTCACACAACATATTTGCAGGCAACACATCAAATGCACATAAAATAAAAATAAATAATTTTTTTTAAAAAAAAGAAATATAGAATTATAGAGGAATTTACGGACACAGACATAAACCATGTCAGCAAATCACTAACGAAGGCAGAGGAATGCACTCAAACACATTCAACATATTCTCAGTCATGCTAGTGGCCAAAGAAATAAAAATCGCAACGATCTAATGTTGTTTTTATCCCAAACCAGCAGGGTCTTTAGACATGCTTGTTCTTTTTTTTTAAAAAAAAAAATCCCAGTGCTGGGCAAAGCACAGAAAATGGACCTTCTTGTATTTCACGGGGGCCTGTATATAAACAGGAAGATTTCTGGGGGGCATTTGACAGTGTGTGGCAAGCACATTAGAACGTGCACATCTTTTCACCAAGGAATGTCACATTTAGGGTTGATGAGATGTCTGTAAAGATAGCTGTGCCAGGGTGGTCACTATCTTCTTTCTCATTACTGTGAAGATCTGAGCCAAATTGAAGCTTTCGGAAGTACAAGAAAGAACAAATAAACCCTGCTTATGTATGCACACCCCTTCAACCCAACAAATATTTATTTATGTGAAAGACAACAAAGACCATCAGAGAGCTGAAAGATTATGAGCTAAGGGAATGTTCAGGAAGTCAGGCTAAGTAGTAATGAAGTCTGGTAACCACGGAGCTCTTGTGTTCAACTTCAGGATAGAGGGCACCAAACAGAAACCAGTAAGGTGACCCCTGCCGCCTACAGCCTAGAAAATCCAAGCACAAAAGGCAGGGGTATGAATCTCCTCTCCAAGTTTCCTTCAGTTACATTCCTCAGACTGTCCTGAAGTTGGCTAAGACACACTCTCCTGTACCGGGCAGGACGTTCAAAACCTTCCCAGAATCCCTGGAGCTTAAAACTTTGCAGGGAATCTTTAGTGTTCCTTCCTTCTTAAAGGAACTCTAAACTCTCTAAATGTCTTCACCCAGAGCCACCCTTAGAGGTGAAACAGTATACCCCCTCTAGTGTTTAAATCAGTACCCCTCCCCAGGGTCAGTGGTCGGTCAGTAGTTCATTCCTGGTATTCAGCACTTTAGAGACAGAGACAGAAGGATTGGGAGCTCAAGGTCAGCCTTAGCCACATAGTGAGTTCAAGACCAGCCTAGGCTGTCAGAGACCCTGCTTAAAAACAAACAAATGAGGAACAATAACCTTCACTGAACAAGCAAACAAGCAAGCAAACACTGCTGTGGTGAGCTACACACTTGCAATTCCCCCCATTCTCAGACGGTGGAACCTGGTCCGTAGCCAGGGGTACCAAAAGCGATTATCTTTTGAAGAGTGATTGGGTCATGAAAAGGAAACTCTCACAAAAAGAATCAATACCTTTGTAAAACAGACCCCTTCTACTCTCTGAAGACAAAGAGAGAAACAAGCTCTCTTTGCTCTGGGATTTCCCAGTCTCCAGAACTCGACGACATATTTTCATTGTCTGTAAGTTAAGTAACTTTGGATTGTTTTGTTATAATAACCCAAATGGACTGAGAGATTACCTGGTTTGCCCTGACCCCTTCACTATAGCATGTTTGTGTGCAGTCTGTTAGCTGTACATAGACAAGAGAGAGAAAGGATGGGATCTGTCAGGGAGGTTAAAGAGTTGGCTCACAATTATGGGGCCTGGGAGACATCTGAAGTCTGCAGGGCAGGGCAGCATCCTGGGACCTGAAGTCTGCAGGGCAGGACAGCATTCTGGAACCTGAACTGTGCAGGACAGGATGACGTGCTGGGACATGAAGTCTGCAGGGTAGGACGGCATGCTGGGACATGAAGTCTGCAGGGCAGGATGGCATGCTGGGACATGAAGTCAGCAGGGCAGGATGGCATGCTGGGACATGAAGTCTGCAGGGCAGGGCAACATGTTGAAATCTGAAGTCACTTATCTTCTAGATACCTACCTATCAAGTATCTACCTGTGCCCGTCTTTAACACACCATCCATACTGCCTTTGACTAGACAACTGGATAACATTAGCCTAGCTAAGATGAGACAGAATCGTCCCTTATATGCCAGTCTTCATTCTTTCTCTTTTTTCCCCCTGTACTTTACGTTCTAAATTCTTACTATTTTTTGTTTTTAGATCAGTTTACTCTTCTTGAGTTGTATCCCAGATTCTCCAATCTCTTTAATTTCTCTACAAATGATCCATATCCTCATTTATAGGTCAGAGGAATACTAACAGTGTCTTGAGATCTCAAAACTACAAACCCTCCCCGTTTCTGTACTAAATAATCAAACAGCAACCAGCTCCATGTGATAGAGAGAGTAATGGGCAGGTTCATTTAGTTTTGTTTTGGCTTGCCAGTACACTTCCAGCAATATGCTTTTTAAAAAGGAGAGATGTTACAGTCATTTACCCAGCTTCAATCTGTTAACACTTTATTGCTTATTTACCAATGGAATTAAGTGGGTCTTAACATCATTTACATCTGAATAATGAATTGCTTCCTACATCAATTATCCTCTTTTGCATCTATTGTTTGATTTTCAATAACCCGGTAATGTTGGCACAGAAATCACTATAGTTATCATTGAACACGTGGGACTCAAAGACATCAAGGAATGCCTACAGCCTCCAGTGAGCTCAGCTTGGGTCTTCTAGCTGTGAGAAAGTGCCTTGTACCACTGAGACAATCCACAACAGAGCTAACGCACAAGATGCCCACTGTTCTGTTACACAGATTAGGAGGGGTTGCAGGCTAGTTTTATGCTAACTTGACACGAGCTAGAGTCATCTAAAAGAAGGGAGCCTCATTTGAGAAAATATCTTCATAAGCTCTGGCTGTAGTATATTTTCTTAAATAATGATTGATTGGGGAGGGCCCAGACCATTGTAGGTGATACCATCCCTGGATTGGTGGTCCTGGATTCTATAAGAAAACAGGCTGAGCTAGCCATGAAGAGCTTCTCTCGCTCTCTAGTGGCTCCTCTTATTCAGACCTGCTAGGAAGCCCTGGTAGACTTGGGGAAAACTATTATTCCTTCCAATCAAAGTAGACAATTATAAAACTGGATTCTTTCCTGGGACCAAATGATCAATCGTTAGGGAAATGGGCCATAGAAACCCATTTGTTTTCTTGCTGGGCACAGCTCAACAGTAGGTCTCACTGAGAAATGGCATCTTCTGTGGAAGAGAGCAATTCTAGATGCCTCAATTGCAAACTAATTATCGGGCTAAATTAAAGCTGTAAGCTGAAGCTAATTGAATCTGTGAAATAACAAAATATTTTAGCCAGTTGTGATTTCTTGCTATAAATTGAGTATGATTTGTCCCCAAGAGTTTATGTTTGGAAGTTTGCTCCTTATGTTGCAAATTTAAGGTCCTGAAACATTAAGAAGTGGGTCCTAGTAGGAAGTCGCTCCTTGGGAACACTGACTGGCCTTGGAAGGCATGAAGACAGGGTGGTTCAGCAGTCAGTAACTTTCTAACACTCTGGTTACTCACAAGAGTTGAGCTATTATAAAGGAGTCAGGCTGATCCCTGAATCCCCACTGCTGCCCCAGCCCCTTTAGTTTTCTATGTTGCTATTTAATCTCTTCCACTTGCACACACTCCCGCCATGGTGTGATGGAGCCAGGAGCCATCATCAGCGTCCAGGGTTAGCAGGACTGCTGGATGGGGACTTGCAGCCTACTAACCATATCCTTTTCTCATCCAGTACCTAGCTTCCAGCATTCAGATATTAATGGAAAATGAGCCCACGAAGACAGAATTTTATCTTTAACATAGTTTGTATGAGATGCCACTTTAATGATCTGTATGGGGGAGGCACTATCTAAAACACCGATAACAACAACTTAGTCAATTTCCATTGGATGAGCTAGTTTTTAGATTTTCTTTTATCTGCATTGGAAAGATGAATCATGAAATATCTAAGGGACAAGGCTATTGTCACACATCGGATAAGGGGCAGAAAGAGGAACGCAGTCCTCAGTTTATCTTTAGACATTGTGTAGCTCGTTTGCTTTTCATCCCACGGGTTGAGGCTCTGGAGTCACAGGCTGACTGTGTGCCAGGCACAGTACAGATCTTGTGTACCCTTGTCTGCGCAGTGCACCTTCATAATGGTGGGAATATAAGCCCCGCTGTGAATGGCACTTTTTTCTTTTTATGAGTTTGGATTCAAAGCTGTTCTATCTGTCTGATTTCAAATCATGTACTAAATTGACTGTGTGATACTTGCTATTTCTGGTTGAAATTTTAAATTAATGAAACCCCTAAGTAATTTTCTTTGGAAGGTTTCTTGAATGGTCAATAAGAATGCAATGGCTACATCAACAAAAGGGCTAAAAATGAGGATAGGGAGAGAAAGCCCAAGTGTTAACACACCCCATATTGTTTTCAAGAGCTTGGAAAGTATTTACAATCAATCAATTTACTAGGTTGTGGCACTGACTTGGGTGTTTCTAATATGACATTATGAGGACTGAGTAAATCAGTCCATTGCAGTGCTTAGAATGCTGCTTGGTACATGTAAGAATTTACTCTGCTTGTATTTGTGGGTGTTTATGTTTGCATGCCTGCAGTATGTGTATTTGTATGAAGGAATGGATTTTCATATGAACAGGGCTTTGTAGAGACGTTATTGCCTTCGGAGGGGCTTTGCTTTATCTTAGAGCTTGATCATATGTAATTCTGAGTGCTGCAGGAGTCAGAACACAACTGCAACCAACTACCCAGCTTAAGGATTATGTCAAACACCAAATGCAGAAAATGCAGGACACTGCAAAAAGTTATACCCAACTAACAACTTTTCAAAACTGCCACAGTGGGGACTAATTGAGAAATCATTCCCGAAGTCCCCTGCACAGTATCTGAAGCTTATTCCACCACTTAGATGGTCTTTTACTATCTGTGAGCTACTGTAGCAAATGCCAGAGGCTGGGGGATTGAAAATGGTGTTTACACCTCACCTCCGAGTCTAAACCTGAGATCAAGAGTCAGAATGGCCAGTTCCATGGTGCATGCGAGACTCTTCCTAGCTCTGTCCCCATGTGGCCTTTTATTGCTACATACATGAAGAGAGAGACCTTGTGTTTCCTCCGACCAGGTCACTAACTCTGTCACTAAGGCTTCTCCTTCATGACCTCATAGAGACCCAGTTATCCCTCAGAGGTCTCACCTCTCAGTACCATCACAGAAGAACAAACTTGGGGATAAGACAAGATCTATGCTCCTCCAGTCCGGTCCAGACTTAGTGGAACTATTTCTAAACAGCCCTCTGCTTTGTTCTTTGACATAAGGTCCCAAGTTAAATACACATTCTAATACTATTATGGGTAAGTAGTTGTCTTCCTGTAACTCAGACTTACCCCAAGTAATAGTAAAGTGGTTCCATGGTTTGAAGCTCATGTATCTGAGCATCTTCATGTGCAGATACTCAGGACACTTTTAAAATTAAAGGTACTGCTTCAGTCTAAATGAAATATTATTCAGCATAAATAGAAATCTTACTATCTATGCAAGGAATAGCAAACATGTATGGTATGAGCTCTCTCAAACTTACTCTTTACCTCAAAGTTTCTTTGTAGTATCATTAACTTCATGGAAACATCATACATGCATGATAGACATGGAAGCATTGGTAAAACCCAATAAAATAGCAACACATTTGCATAAAAATAAAATATTAATGTATAGTGAAAATATTCCCTAGAATTATAAAACAAAATGAGGACTGAAACAAAAATTGGATCCTCTTTTCACAATCTCTTGATATATCTAGAAAATAAAAAATGGCAAACTTCTTGAAAGAAAAATGAGCAAAAATGAGTAGAAATTCACAAGAGACAGAAAGTCGATAAGCATTAGAAAGATTACTCAAGCTTTATCAATTGAATATGGAAGATAATTAAAAATCAAACATAATTTTCACCATTAAATAAGGAAGGCACGTTACAGCACTCTGTACTGTCAGATGCATGAGGAAATGCCTTCTGCACTAAGAACAGAGGGAAGGGAAATTAATGCCTTTGGTTAATCTGAAAAATGGCCATTTCATTCACATTGTAGCTACCAAAGAGTCAAAGTATTTATTCTAAACCATGTGTCTTTGTCTAGTAAAGTGTGATGTCATGTTTCGATCGATATTTATAAATGGAATTTATATATTCACGCCTGTATCAAGTCCCAGATAAGTAGAGGTATTATGACTCAGTGCCTTATGAAATTCCAACTAGACAGCCCCAAACCACTTTCCCTGCCATTCACATCCTGATTCATGCAATAATGTAATAAGGCCTAAAGGGAGAGCTAATGTCCAACAGACAGGTGGACACCTAAATCGGGTGGATTGAAGTTGCTGTGAAAAGGGGTTACAGAAATCCATACTGCCTCTTTCCTGCTCCTGTTGTTGGAAGATTTCATTCAGTCTGGATGCAATACAAAGATCCTTTCTCAGGACCGGGCCCAGAACTTCTCCAAATTGTAAGAAATTGAATTTGTGTTCCTTGTAAGTTACCCAGACTAAGGAACTCAGTTCAGTTCATTCAGCCTAAAAGTGGGTCATGTGTGTGTGTGTGTGTGTTGCATGTGCCTCCTGTGTGCTCTACACCCCTGAGTATACAAATGTAACAAATTTCTAGTTTCCCTTACATTGGCAGGTTGAGTTGTGATGACTTGAAAATAGCATCTGCCCCTTGACATCGTGCTCACAGAATTGCAGACATGCTTCCAAAAGACAGAGATGCAAAGAATTTTTATCCAGAAACAACGTGGGAATGCAGAATAGATACACTGCAAGGAGCACTAGGCCCTGAGCCAGCACGCAGCTGGACAAGCTCTGCTTACCACCCAGGGCTGCCTTCTGCAAGTTCAGGAGGAGGAGCTGTTTCCAGGGGTTGGGACATAGGTGGTTTTCTGTTTTGATTGACTGCCTTGCCTTATGTAAGCCTTTATTCAATCCATATTTTCTTTCCCACATTGCATCTGATTTTAACCATATGTATGCCCAATCATGCATAACCATAATATGGTAAATAGGGAAAATTCCCTGGTTACTCAAAGAAAACTTGCCTTATCATATACGCACCCAAATCCGGTCTCTCCTGGATTGGTTCGGTGCATCAAGAGCCAGGATGTGTTTGGCCAGTAACTGTTGCTAGGGTACTACAGATAGGGGTGAAAGGTTGCATTGTTCACAAAGGGTTGTTAGGACATATCAGTGCAGGTGGGGTTCTACGAAAGGAACATGTGTAGACTAAATCCAGTAGGGTCCTTGGTTGCTAAGTTCTTTCTATACTTGCCTGCTTCACTGTGGCTGAGGAATCTGTTCAAAGAGTCCCCATGGCATTAATCCTATTTTGAGTTTCTGTGCCGGAGAGGCTCCCTCTGGTTTGGGCAGAAAGTAGAATGTCGAAGTCACTACAGCTTGTGTTAGAGATCTCTTCATCCAGGTCACCTGTTCCTTTCTTTCTGGTCTTGTTCCACAGCCCTTTGTGGTCACCAGTCATGCACGATTGGTCTCCCACAACTTAGGCCAGCATTCTCACTACATTTGTTACTGCTTTGTGCTATTGCATATTTACGAATAGCTCCTCAGCACCATGTGATTTCCGTGAACATCAATAGGATGCAATAAGATAAAGACCTTTTGTAGATATCTGTATCTATACCTAGTGATGGAATCACCTTGGTTTATCTCTAGTCATTGACTTGCATTGACCAAGAAAGCACTATGGGTCCAGCCATAACACCAATTCCTCAACCTTATCCCAAGCTGGGTCTTTCTTGACTTCTATTTTCACTCCGGAGCATCTATCAGAACTGACATTCTTCACTGGGCAACACTGCCTTTCACACAGCACCAACTCAGCAATCACTTACTGAGTTTATAGAGTTAAATGTTCCCTTGGTGCATCTTTCCATCCAGTGCATTAAGATGACCCAGCAAAGTCCTTGTGGTGTGAGTTCTCTTATTCTTTCTGGATAAACTTTATATTCAGTTTCTGAAAAAGACGCCCTTCAATCCTTTCTCTTCCTTTTTATAACTCTTTTAAAAATTGTGGGTAGAATTTATAAAATATGAAATTCACATTTTTGAAGGGCAAAATTTAGCATCTTTCATTTTGTCTCAACAGGCTTGTAAATATTATGACATTCTAATTCCAAAACATTATTAAACAACAAGGAGAAATATCACAGCCTTGAACAGGCGTCTCCCTGATCCCTCTTTCTCTATCCTTGGAAACCACAGTTCACTCCCCACTCTAGGAATCTATCCTGTAAGTGGGATCATTTTTATCTTGAAGTACTTGCTATCACTAACCTAAATAATTGACTAATTCATCTTATAATCACCATCAGGAAGCAATAACAGTGAAACCAGTTCCTTTTAAAAAGATTAAAACCACTTAAGCAAGGATCCCCATTTCAATATTTCTGTATGAAACTAAGTCATAAAAAAAAAAGAAACTAAGTCACAGTAGCAGCTGGTTCACCACTCCCTACACCACAGCCCCAGCTGTACAGCTGTATTTTGACCTAAAGTAAAGACTCTGTTCAAATCTCATCTTCCTGTACCCTAGATGTCTTATTTGAGACCTATTAATACACTTCCATCTCCAAATTAATAATTTCCATTTGACATGATGTAGATGAAAGAATAACACACTTCGTGTCTCTTGTTTTTCTGTCCTTTTCACTGCACATTTGACTTCAGGTATGTGGGAGCAGTTGGCAAACAAACAGTGTCCTCTGGGGACACTGGCTGTGTGTCCTGGGGAAGTGACATTGCCCCTCGCGGGTTGAAGTCCAAGTCCCACAACACTGTACAGTTTTATTGTTTTGATATAGATTCTAGCCAGGTAGCCCAGCCTAGCCTCGAGCTCATCATCCATGAAATACTTATTTCCTTATATCAGACCAACCCTAGGACGGTTGTGGGGAATTGGAGGGGGCTGCAGAGGGCTCACCCTACAACTCTCACTCAGTGCTGACATCCCTAGAACACAAAGCCTGGCTGCCCGGGCTCCTGTTGCTTTGTGATTGTGTCTGGTCTCCTAACTACTGTTCTGCAGTTCTGTTGGAACGCATCATTTGCATGTTCAAAACTCTGTCAGTGCTCAGCAAAGAGTGCTGTCACATCCAGAAAAACCACAAACTATACCACAGCGTGGGCCCTAGGGGCAGACCTCACAGCCTCTTGTAAAACACACCCTGGTACTAACCTCTTAGATGTTGGACTGTACGGAGGTCAGGGAAGAGGGACCTGTTGCCTGCTGGGGTTCCCAGGCTCCCTGGAAATATTTGTACTAACCTGTGAAGGTGGGTTCAGATAGTTCCCTATGGTAAACCTTGTCCGTTAGTGGAAACAAAACAAAAGAACATGCAATACTTTGTTTAGATCGCTCCCAGTGCCCCACCACCCTCAAAGTGTAATAGCTAGTCTTGAGTGCCAGCTGCCATGACTTTCATCTGGGTTAGGATGAGAATCAACTTAGATCTCCTCATCTCTCCACATTCCAGTAAGTTCCTTCTCCCTCAGTTACACTGCTCCAGCCCCAGTGGCCCAGGGTTCCAGGGCATAGCCTAAATCCAAGAAGGTAGGCACCCTACCATAAATCCACTGGGTAGAAAAATGTACCCAAGTCACACGGCGATCCATCTTCCCCTGCAAAACATTCCAGTAGGAATATCTCTCCAAGTATCTGAGCCAGCAACAGTTGAGTCTAGACGCAGAGTGGTCATCATGCGCTGAGCAGATCTGCTGCAAACATACAGAATGCCCTTGCCTCCAGTTGCTGTTCTGAGAGAGCAGACTGTCAGGCCCTGACTGCAGCAGTCAGCATTCATTACTGAGAGGCTCGCTGGAGATTTCGTAATTCTCTGCTCGGAGACAGTAGCCCCAGCCTTATGGTTTCAAAAGAGAAGAGATGGTTTTTTGGCACGGATTGATAGAGTTTCAAGATTTCTGTAACAGATACATACACAATCAGATTGTTGGCTTGGAAGCAATGTGTTTCCAATAAGCAGTATTTGCTGGGGTTTAACAATGTTGTAATGGTTACCTGTCTATTAGATGGTAGTCAATGCTAAGGAAATGTGTTTTTAATAACCAATTGGCATTTCAAATATATAGGATAACTGCCATGTGGAATTTGAGCCGGGGCGCAGCCCACACTTTAGATTGTTCTTGAGAGTTCATTCATGAGGCTGAGACATCGGCGAGTGGACACTGTGAAAAGGAATATTATTATCAAAAGGCTGAGACTTTTGAGTCTTTCTCTTGGGTATTCTTGGATTTTAGCTTTCCGTTCTCCTTTTCCCCTTTCCCCTGACTAGTAGTTACTTCATTACTCCGTTTGTAATATCTCTTTGGATTGAAGTTTCCCCTCAACCTAAAAAAAAATTAAAAGTATCCTTAGCTCTTTTACTCCCTGTCTGGGGAAGTGAGTGGGAGAAATGGTGGGGATTTCTTTGGAGCCAGTGCTTCCTATTGCTTTGCAATGATAATTTCAGCTGCTTGCTCCTGGACTACCTTAAAAGCAGCCTCTCTCCCAAAGTGCCCCAAGCACCCTTTGCTACCTCTCCCGCACATGCATTTTTCCCCCTTCCTTACAAAGTGCCCACTTTGTGCCCATGCCATAAAAATAAAAAGCCCAGATCTTAGGTAGATGTTTCCTAGGAACCATAGGTCAGAAGGGAAGGAGGGACCGTCCCAGCATAATGGCACAATCATAATGGTGATTGAAGAGCACCATGCAAGGAGTCTGCAGGAAGCTGGTACCCAACACAGAGCCAGCATGGGGTCTATGGAAAGCTCCACCACAAGGCTGCAGGGTCAGGACCGTTCCTGGGTGTAACAGCACTGATGACACTCTTCTCTTGCACATCTGGGCACTCACAGGACTCGACCTCACCTTTGCCATCCTCAGTCTTTCCACCAAAGCATTATTCTTTCCCTTCTCCACGGCTATGTCCTGTTCATTCAGTGTATCTCGGTTCCCGTCAAGGGGAGTCACATAACCGCCTTTCTCATTCATGTTTATGCCTTTTCCCATACGATGCCTACTCTCCTTTACTCTCTCCCCATGGCTCCTGTGTCCCTTAAGCACCACAGTGGGCTTTCTGGATTGACCCTGTGAATGTATTGGTTCCTATCTGTCTCGCCCTATGAGGAGAGCCCCTCATACTATGAGGAGAGCCCCTCATAATGGTAGGAAGCGCTTCCATCAAATGACAGTGTTGTCCTCACAGATGTCTAGTACCTCACAAGAGCAAGGCGGAGTGTCCGGAGCACCTCAGAGGACACAGTACGCTCGGTTTAGAAGAGAGCCTCCTGATTTAAATGAACCCTTTACAGTGACTCCCAGCATCTTTAACCATGTGGCCCAAAGTGGCATTTGGCATGCAGCTAACTACAGCCTCGCCAGTCTTGCAGCAGGGCAGATAGTGTGAGGAATCCCGAGGCAGCCCGAAAGCGCTGCTGCTGTGCCAAAGCCTCTTAAGAAAGAGCGCTCATTATGAGCATGCGCCTAACTCCCTGCCTCCGCCAAGTGTCAAGCTTCATTATGGGGTGGGAGGCAGATTAGTTGCAGAGCAGGGCTAGTCTGGGCCAAGCCAGTGTGTGGGGTGCTCCCCACACCCCCAGGCTCACCAGGACTTGGTTAGCAGTTCTTCAACTGCGGTTGAACTTGTCAGGCTGTGAGCTTGAATCAATCCGGGCAACACGTGTACGCTTTGAAAAGTCGAGATCTGTTGAAAGGTGGTTCAGTCTTCCATTGAGACTGCTGATTGAACGGCCTGCCATGGTGCCCTCCCCGTTCTGTGCAGTTCCCATGGCCTCATGATAGTGGTCTTGGTGACTTTAAAGGTCTTTGTTGGAAGCAGTTTCTTTGATTAGCAATGACGGTGATGACCTTGAACCTCCACACACCTTTGAAGAAATAGAATTTGTGCTTCTGTGTTTTCTTGAATTATGTGTGAAATGACTGAGCTTCAGGTCTATTAAAAAACATGAGATTATATAGTATCATACAGGTAGCTTATCATATTAAAATAAACAGATTCAGAAAGAACAAACCATTGCCTGTGATCAAACAGCTGGTGATACCCACAGATTTCTCGTCTCTGCCACTCCATCTCACAGTGGAGATCATGGTAATGTGAGGAATGGTCTAGATAGATAGAAACGTATGAGTCATATCATGACTTGGGAAATACTCCTGTAAAAAATCTAAAATTATAGCAGAGTCACAGACAAAGGGGAGGATCAGAATATGATAGGCCAGTGAGTCTTCACAGCATGCTGAACATGACTTCCAGAAAGGCCGTACACATCATCTCAGAGACATCCCCAATGATGGACTCTACATATACCCACCAAGATTCTCGCTGCTTTTAAGGGACAATAGTTTTTAAATTTGATATAATATCTAATTTTATAATGTTTCTGTTTTATACTAAAATTTATTGTTTGATGTTTTAGGATTTTATGAATAATAGCCCTAGTCTTTTAGATTTACAAATGCACATAAAATAACTTAATCTAAACTACATTATCATAATCTAAACTGCACTAACTTAAAATCCATGACTATTCAAACATAGATATTTCCCTCTTGTTTGGTTAATATGGATAACAAGCAACTGGGAAATACAAACTGCTTGATGTACTGAGGAAAATATATGTTTCAGTCTTTTTAGGACAAGCCTAATATGGTATGATTTCATGAATTTGTTTAATTAAGAGAAATCTCTCAGGGTTTCTGTGAACCAACAATTATTAGCCTAACTTCTAAGTGTGTTATGGTCTTGAGATTAATAAGGGTAATTCACTAATACATTATTTGCAAAACTTAACTGATTTAGGGTATTAGTCCAAATTCATAGTATCCAACAGCACGGGGGAAATGCAGGGATTGGAGCCAGGCTGCCGGGTTTGATTCCAGCATGCACCACCTATGAACTGATTGCCCTTGAACAAATGACTTAATCCTCCCGAGTGTCGTCATCCTTGGAGTGAGGCATTTCCGAGAATGAAAGAGGGCGTTGTTCAGAATTCAGGAGCAATAAACTTAGTCAAGGACTGGCTGGGCAAGCCAGACAGATCGCTACTCTGTCAAAACGTCACTAACTTCTTACATGTCTGATCTTCGGCTGTCAGTAGACGGTGTTTTGTTTCATTTTTCTAGTGTTGCTTTCGACTCTAAAACATCAAATCCTTACCCCAGGCCTATGACATCATCCTGAATCTGTCACGAGCAGCCACAAGGATATTCTTATTAAGGTTATTAAGTCATAATTTCAGCTGTAGAAAAGTCCTCGAGTCAAGTTGGCAGCCTCATATGCAATTCAAACCCTTCTGGTCCCTGATATCAGACATCGCATGGTCCTAAGGGAGGACAAGGATGTGTTCTCACCTTCCTTTTTCCCTTGTCATCTATTCCCCTTTCTCTTCTCAGTCTGCGGCTTCTCATTCCTCCAGCAGGAGAGTTGAGAACTAAGGGAAAATGGGAAAGGTCTTTGTTACATCTGATCCAGGATTCCTCCAGTACAAACATCCTATACTTGCAAGTTTCCTTGCCACGCACTGGGAGATAACTCAGTTGGTCAAGTGCTTGCATGCAATCATGAGGACCCAAGTTGGGTTCCAGAAACTGTGTAATAAAGCCAGGCATGGAGTGGACCTGTCAACTCAGTGTTGGGAAGGGAGAGGCAGGAGGATCACCAGGTCTTACTGGGAAGCCTAATGAGTCACTGAGAGACCCTGGTGGGTGGATCCTGAAGATCAACCCTGGAGCTTGATTTATGCACACTTATGTACATAAACACTTCCACACACAGGACTGTGCATACACACATGCCCACATAGCTCTTTCTCTTTCTGTAGATTCAGGCTTCCAGCAAAATGAAGTGGAAGTGTTAGAGATTTCTCTGATTCCTCTTGCCCTTCATGTGCGTGGTCTTCCTGTTACCATCAGCCGTCACCAACCCCAACACTGACCCTACGTTGAACATCATTAGCACCCCAAATTGGAATTTATAACACGATTGGAGGTGTGTATCTTGTGCCTGAACTAATGTCTTATGACTTTTATGTACCATCACTACATCATATAAAGTAAACTGCTCTAAGCATCCTCTGAGTTCTTCCAGGCCAGCTCTACCCTTGCCGCTGGGTACCACTTATCTATTTACCACCTCAATATCTTTGCCTTTTCCTCTAGTTTTAATTTAGGAAATACTGCAACTAAAATTTACGTAAGTTTCATAACCTTTGTACCTATAAACTCTAAGTATATTAATGTGCATTTTAAATTTATGTTAATGTTAAAATACTGTTTGCATATTCTTTAATATACAATCTTTTCTATTCTATCTGTAGCAATTAATACATTTTTCAAAACTCTTTCTTTTTATATAATTGTATAGAGCAGGGGGTTTCATTGTGCCTTTTTATATTCATGCCATATACTTTGATTGTATTTGCTCCCTTCATTGTGTCTTATATGTTTTTCTCTTTTATTGGTATATAATAATTAACATTTTGTATATGGTCTGAGAAACCTTGGGAACTGCTGTGAACTGCTCCCAAGCTTCTGAGGGTTGCATGTCATAACCGGTCATAACCAACACCCTTCTCGCGTCATCTCCTATTTTTATTTTAATATCCCTTGAGAATATTTACTTAAAGCTGAACTTCTGAGCCATGAAGCCTGTGCGTTTTCACTGTACGAGTTCCTGACAAAATGCTCTGTAGGGTGTTTCGTGTCCCACTCCTACCTGACAGGCGTGATCCTCCTGATTTCTCCGTATCCCCTCACTGGCTGCAAAGCCTCACTTTGATTAATCTGACAGCTGAGATGATTCAGTTCAACTAAATTGGGCCTGAAGGTGTCTCTGTACCTGCAAACTCAAAGCAACAAAATACAATTTAAGGATGGTAAGTTAATTATCAGTAGCTTCAGCAAATCACAAGAGAGGAGCTTCAGCCGATCATATTTTCTCACCCAGTCAGCCCATAAAACACTAGAATATAGTAAAGTTAACTTTTTAAATGCCTTCCCTTGTGATGGAGGAGGGACTCTGGTCAACCTCTGGTGCTTCCTGGAGCCATGTACTTCCCCAGTGCTCTTGACTCCGTTAAGTCTGTTAAGTGTATGCCTGCAGTCTCTCTTCCCAAAAGATATAAAACTGCATTTTAATTTATTTCCTGCCTCGCTGCTTGTTATTCAATTACTGCTGCTTGTGTTGCACAGTGACCACTTATACTTCTTCATTTCCCTGTTTCTCCGGAGTGTCCTTTCCTTTCTTTCCTATGAGGGGGTTAGTTTTTAATTTTTTAAATTTTTTTTTTTTTGGTTTTTCGAGACAGGGTTTCTCTGTAGCTTTTGGTGCCTGTCCTGGAACTAGCTCTTGTAGACCAGGCTGGCCTTGAACTCACAGAGATCCGCCTGCCTCTGCCTCCCGAGTGCTGGGATTAAAGGCGTGCGCCACCACCGCCCGGCGAGGGGGTTAGTTTTGATGTGTAGTTGATAGACATATTTTTACTGAGCAGATAGCCTTGATCATGTCCCACCTCAGACACTAAGTTTTCTGTTGGGTTTTGGACACTTGGCGATGTCAGTTTGTAGGACTGTAAGACATTAACCCTCTTCTTCATGGTGCCTCTAGTATTTCTATGCTTATCCATAGAAGTGAGGGGTGGAGGCAGCTAGAAAGGAAAAGCTGCTTTCAGGTAAAGAGGGACTATTATGAAAAAAATCCATCCTTTATGATTTTAATATCCCTAAATAGAATAAAAGACACAATTCTATAATAAAGTTTAAAATGTGGGGGAAATAAATAGCACTTAGGATTTTTTAAAGCATAGGTGAATTTTCTGGCTGGGGTAATATCTCTCCTAGTTCAAGCTTTGTGATTCTAGAATATTACCAATTTGATGAACTCCAAAATAATCTTTATTGCAATGATTATTTCTGCATGTCACATTAAAACAAGAAAATATCTCTTCACGAAGTAGCTTGTGATTCTGTGGATTTGGATAGCCTATTCCGTTTGGTAAATTGATGACCAGCAAATTAAGGTCATTCCCAGAATAGCCTGACCCGGGAGTAGTACAATTAACACGAGAACAAACATAAACAAATATGTCATCAGACTCTTTCAGTCAGCGGCACATAAAGTCCCTGGGTTAATACAGGGAGCCTTGCTGGCATTACACAGAGACACCCTCTGATTGACATTTCCTGTGTGTAGATTCCGCCCCATCTGTTATTGTCAGAATTGATTATTTAAGAGTGGGCCGGATGCTGTACTTTCTGGACCTGTCTGAGTCTCTGGCTTCCTGGATACTATCATTCATTCACCAGGTGCTAGCATTTTGCACTCTTTTAGGTCAGGACACCGGGAAGGAAACCCAAGATTCATGGAAGAGGTTTGCAAGGCGCATGCCTATTATGGAGAAAAATCATGCTTCGCTACTGGGCCCCTAGAGATAAAAGCTTGGCACAAAGGGTCACTCCCCAGGGACCAGCCTGAAGACAGCAGGAGACAAAGATTTTCATCCACAGTTCCTGCCGGTTAAGAGGTCTCCAAACCCAGGCAGCAAAGGACACAGAATTAGAAGCGCTCCCTGACTCCCCCATCGAAAATAGACTCTCACTGTGGCAGGATTCTTTACAGTCTTCCCAGAGGATCCGGTATCCATCTGCTACTGGCTATGAGTTCAGAGGCCTTCTGCTCTGTGACAGCCACCTCCTGATTGAGTGAATGGAGATTATTTTCTCAATTTTCCCTAAAGCTGTTGGAATAATGTAATTATATTTGTTTTGTGCGGAATGGATTTCTTTTCGTGTCTGATTTGGAAGGCTTCGGAACCTGCCAATGGAGAGAGAACACGGAATTTTAGAGTCGCGGGGTGCCTTGTGCTCACCCACAGCCTGTGTTTTCAGTGCAGGCTTTCATTTAGTCCCTCACGATAGCTCTGTGAATTGGATGTTCAGATCCACAGTCTGTATCCATCCGTCAACAGGATGCTAAGAATCCCAATCAGCTTGCAGGTGGGCGGTGGAAGATTCACATCCGTGTTTGATGGACCCTCTTGTTTTTATTTTTCCATATTGATTTCTATCTGTTTGATGGCCCTGCTAAAAAAGTGAAAACACTGAGTGACCCTGACCAAACTCTGATACCTTCTTTGGCATACTTCAAAGAGAAGCAAGAGAAAAAATTAGATGGCTATAAGAAATCCCTTTTATATTTGTTTGTTTCATAGACTGCCCGATTATTTGAATGAGGAATAGAAATAACAAAACTTCCAGATTGAGAATTTGACAGAAGCAGGCAAACTACTCTCAGAAGGAAACAAAACCTTCAGAACCAAACTTGTAGGAACAAAATCCAAGTCATATTAAGTAAAATATAAGTAGACTTTTGTCATATACAAAATTTCTAGGGTGTTTACAGTGCACTTTTCACGTTGGGCAACAGAATTACTTTTTTTTTTTTTTTTTGAATTCTTCAGGTAGCTGGAGAGATGACTCCTCTGTTAAGAGCACTGGCTGCTCTTGCAAAGGATCCAGGTTTGGTTCCCAGCACCCACATGTCAATTTACAATTATATGCAACTCCAGTTCCAGGGATCCAGTGCTCTCTTAGGGGCTCCATGGACTCTGCATGAGCGTGGAGCACAGAGATGAAGGGGAACAATCATGGATTGGTAAAAACAAAAATAGATACATCTTTGAAAAAAATTCTTCAAGCTTATAATCTAATCAGTTCTGCTTTTCCTCAAAATGCTTTTCTTTCTCACCATGCTTAAAATTAAGAACTCTAAATTGGCAAGCATTTAGATTCTTAATTCTTAGAAATAACCAGGTTTTAATGAGACAAGAATAGGTTATATATGGACAGAAGAGAACATTTTGATAGGGACATGGAAACATTTTCCTGGAAGAAATAGCTTACACTGAAAAGGTAACAGATTCCAATTAAATTAAAAAAAAATAAAATAAAATGGCTATAAAAAGCCCCACCTGGTTTTGGGGAAAACCTAGTATGATTATCTTAATATTCATTGATGGACTAGGTAACAAAGAGAGAGAACACACCTCCCCTAATTTGCTTAAAAGAGGGAAATGGTGCCATGAAAAAGGCTCGTTTGATGATATGGTGTGGTATGATTCATTCTGGTTCTTAAAACTGTAAGCAAAATCTGATGAAAAATAAAGTAGGTGTTTCTACTTCCTGTGTTGGTTAGTTTTTCTTAACCTGACACAGGCTAGGGTAGGCGGGGAAGAGCTAAGAAAATGCCTCCATTAACCTAGCCTGTACAAAAGTATGTAAGGCATTTTCTTGATTAACGGTTGACGTGTGAGGGTCTAACCCACTACGGGTGGTGCCATCCCTGAGCAGGTGGTCCTGGGTGTATAAGAAAGCACGAATAAGCCATGGAGAGAAATGCAGTAAGTGCCCCCTCCATGACCTCTGCTTCAGTCACTGCCTTGAGTTCCTTCTCTGACTTCCCTTTGGGATGGATTGTAAGCTGTAAGGTAAAATAAGCAAGCCCTGCATCTATCACAGCAATAAAACACCACTAAGATGCTTCCTTTTTAGAGATTTAAACAGACACATCAAGGACTCTAGTCATGGGTTATCTGAGATTGTAAAGAATGAGAGAAGGATGGAGAAGACTGGAGTTTCCTAGCTGCCTGGTCCCAGGACACACATTAGCTATGTCTGCTCATGCAGGGAAGGATATTGATTTAGACAGATTTCAGCTCCAAAAGGAAGAAGTCTCTGCTCCAAGCTGTTACCTCCTCATCCTAAAAATCCAAGGGGCAGGAATCAGGGGTCAAGTAGAGACTCAGAGGAGATGTAGGTATAGACCATGAACTAACAGCCCTACTAGAAGGTTCATAAAGCTGTATTTACTATCTATCATGTTGGTTAAAAATTAAGTATCAGGTACACACAGACGCCAAAGAAGACTACAAATCTTATCTTTTATTGAGCATCCTAATGCACAGTTAATATTTTGGCTGTGATATGACTCAATGGAACAACATTTGCCTGTAATATCCAATACCCTGTGTTCAACCCCTAGTACCACAATAGACAATCAAACAGCACAATTAATATTCTACTCTCACAAAAAACAATGGTGATCTTAGGACTCAATCAATAGTCTCAAACACCAAAGAAGAGACCTAGGACCAGAGGGAGGAAAGTGAAGAATGAATTGAAGTGTAGGGCCCAAACCCTTCTTATTTGTGACATCTTCCTTGAAACAGGCAGAAATGAAGGCATCCCCTGGCTCCTTTGGCATGGTTGAGATACAAATATGCTCTCCCAAATTTCCCCTAATCCTTCTACCCAGGGACCCAACTTCTTCTAGCCTTACTTCACATTGCCCCAGAGTCTGAACACATAATGTTAGGAAGTAAGTCTCTTCCTAGGAAATAAAAAAAACAGAAATACTCTGTGAAGCCTTGGAGCCTGGCTATAGGTGATAGTTTAATCTGTAGCAAAATTGTCCAGAACAATCCTACTAGAGGGTGAGAAATTTCCCCTAATCCTCTTCTTCAATTGCTATAGTATAAAAAGTTCTCTTATCATCTCATCCTAACCCATGTTGTCAAGACCTCCATTGCTGAGTGCCTACATGCGTGCCTTTCTGCATGCAAAGCAAATGCGGGCCCCAATACAAGAGCAAACTCTTACTATCAAAACCCAGCAAAGAAACGCTCAGGTTTACAGGATCTGTTTAGCCTAAGTCCTGTTTGTTTTCCCAACAGCAACTGTCTCCATAAACCGTTAATCCCAAATTGCCCACTCGGCTTTAAAGAATTTCTTTCCCTCTTTCCCTTTAATCAGTGCAACCAAAGGAAACCACAAGCTATGTTGACTCTCAGGTATCAAAAGCTGTCGTCCAGGTCCATGACAGGTTGAATTGAATGTGTACAACAGAAGATGCAAACTGATGCACGAGAAAGTCTGGTACCCAGATGGCTTCCCCAGGCTTGTTTTGTTTCTCAACTGAGCCAACATACGACAGTCAGGATGTCTCACACACACAATAGGAGTCCTGGAGTTTCTGAAAATTCTCACAGTCCTGGACCCATTCACATGCATGATAACTGGTAACAAATGGTGCTGATCACTATCATCAGGGCTTGCTCTACTGGGACTCAGTGGTACAGCCTTGACTCTGAGCCGACCTGTGAGCATTTGCAAGTACAGAAACCCTTCTCACTGGCCACATCTTTATCAAAGGGGGAATGTGAAGGATAAACAGAGCAGCACACGTTTCAACAAAATACGGGTGAGCACACCACTCTGTGGAACTCTGGGTTCTTGGGTAATTGCTTACCACACTGGCTCACACACGCTGCGATCTTCACGGCACCAGGAGGTATCTGTGTTTAGGACCCCTGCTTATGGCTTGCTCCTGAGAACTTAGCATAATGGGCGGCACACATGGAAACCTGACAAAGGTTCATCCACTAAGAGCAACCATCTGTGCTCCAGCTCCTTCCCCAGCACAGTGCAGCTTTGTCTCTGTGCACGCCTCTTGCCTTCAGCTGGTGTTAAGCTACACTCATCCTCAGCATCTGGGACTTTGCTTTCTAGTCTGAATCTTTCCATTTCTTACATCTCTATTATTTTTTTACGAGTTCAGCTGCTATGCAAAAGACCATTCCTTCATTTGATGCCCACAGTTTTTTCCTCTTGCTGCCCAGGCACCTCAGCAGATAGTTGTGGTCCCTCCTACCTACCTTTTGTGTCCTACCATCTCTATACTTACATCACACGAACTCAGACTCTCTGAGTCTGGGATTCAAGTCAATGATTGCTCGCTGTGATGATTCTCATAGCAGGATGGCCAGTGGTGGGTGTCCTTCTAGCCACTTCTAGTTCCTTTGAGGTCAGTGCATGTGCTTGGCATTTTTGTGAAGCCAGTTTTCAGCTCTCTTGTTCTCTTGGCTGCTTAAACACACTGCAATCACATCCTGACTTTCCCAGCATCTGATATTGACTGATTTCCTTTTTTGTATTTCTCCCTTTAATTACTGATTTTCCAGAAGGTTTATTGTTATTTATAATTCATATTATTTTTTATTTCTCTACATCTTGAAGATATATACATATATATTTACTCAAATTTATGCCTTATTGTAGATAAATGTTCATCATACTTAAAATTAAGTCAACAATTAGTGTACTATTGATTTTTTATATGGTTAAAGTAGTTTGGGTGTGTAAGACGTCATACAGCTGCCAAAGGAAGCTTCCCAGTAGCCTACAGACTCATGGTGATACATAGATTAATAGAAATGAATTAATTTAAGATATAAGAGCTGGCTAGAAATGTGCTTTAGCCATCAGCCAGTGTTGTAATTTGTATAGTTTCTGTGTGGTTATTCAGGTCTAGGTGGCCAGGAAATGTAAAAGCAGTCTTCTTTTACATAATGGCACCAACCTGGGCCAACTACATCTGCATAAAGCCTAAGAAAGCTTTAAAAAGAGGGCTTCTAGACCCACAAAGTGGAGCCAAATGCAGCTTCTTGGTAGCTGGGGCAGTGAGCATGGCTAGCAGAGGTAGTAAATATTCCAAGTTGGATGGGGTAAATCAACAGGCTGGGCCATGAAGTTTGTTCTAGCCATGCCCACTTAGCATTTAGGAAAAAAAAGAAATAAAGGTCAGAAAATGATTATATAGATAGGCAGTAAAGACAGATTCAAGTGAAAAAGATCTCTAAGTGGGCCACAGTGTTGGATAAATGTACATGGGCTTATGATAGAGAAGAGTAAAGAAAGTAATAATTTAAAAAGTAATAGAATAAAAATAATAAGCCATGTAAAGATGTAAAATACACAGAGAGTTTGGATTATGTATATTCTTTGAATTTTTTGACTGTGAATGAACTAACTACAGAGAGAAATTTCATTGTATGGGCTGTTAAGTTAAACTAACACAAATATCTTGACTTCAAAATTAGGGTCTAAGGATGTGTTACTTTAGAGAAGAGATTCTGCTTTTGCTTCCACAGAAGATGAGAACCTGTGGATTCCTTCTAGGCCAATGTGGTTTAATGGAACAAGACCTCCAAAAAGGTCTCTATGAACCCTAAAAATGCTTCACCCAACAAACAGCAGGAAGCAGTTTGGACAAAACAATGCCCAAATTCCAAAAATGATTGTTTATAAAAGTTTGTTTTCATTTAAAAGGGGTTAGGTATAAATGGTTAAATGGTCACAGTCAATATCTTTCTAAAAAAAAGTGGAGGGAGATATGATATAGAGATGAATATTTTGCATTGATATGAATCGTGGTCTATTGATATAGATTTAAGGTCAATTTTGTTACACTGTGTATATGTATTTCTGCTCTTGCTTAAGGTATTGTGTTTATGCAGCTCATTTAAAAATGTAATGTATAGTTAAGAAATACAGATTAATACTCATTTATAATAATCAAACTTTTAATTATGTTAGTTAGGTTTTCTAAATATATGGAGAAATATTTCAGTTAGATAGATAATATTCAACACTTCAAAGACCTACAGAATATGGCATTTAAAAGGTTTTAGAAACTTAGCCTCTTTTTTTTGACAGCGAGACACTTCTGTTCCTGGCAGCACCAGTTACTTCACAGAGGTTAATGGGCATTAAAGAAACTCATTACAGAATTTGCCTTCAATGTGACAAGGCTAGCCATTTGGGCAAGAAACTGCTCTTTTCTCTCTCTCTCTCTCTAGAGAGGAGCAGCGGGCTGCGTTCCTGCCACCCAGCTCCCGGCCACCTGGCTAGCTTATGCCCCAAAATAATTACATGGAAATTGTATTCTTTTAAATGCCATTAGTTCTAGCCTCTTTTTTTTTTTTTTTTTTTTTTTTTGTTCTAGCCTCTTATTGGCTAACTCTCACATCTTGATTAACCCATTTCTATTAATGAGTGTAGCACCACAAGGTGGTGGCTTACCAGGAAGGATCTTAACCTGCGTCCATCTTGGAGAGGAGAGCTTTAGTGTCTGCTTGACTCTGCTTCTTTCTCCCAGCATTCTGTTCTGTCTACTCCGCCTACCTAATTTTCTGTCCTATCAGGGCCAAGGCAGTTTCTTTATTAACCAATGAAAGTAACACATAGACCCTCCTCCATCATCTCTCTGTCTCTCTCTGTCTCTCTGTCTCTCTCTGTGTGTCTCTCTGTCTCTGTCTCTGTTGGGTGTTAACTATCCAGACCCCCAAGGCTTGTGTATTAGTGACTTAGTTTCATATTGGTGCTAATGGAGGACAATGGAACTTTTGGAGACTAAGGTCTTCCTGGGTCTTTGGGGGTGTAGTTCCCATGCAGTCTCCTGTGTTCTCACTAAGCATCACTGCACAAAGAACCAACTCAGTCCCTCTCTTCTTTTCCTCTCTGATCTAGATATAGCTAAGGCCTTATTTATTTATTTATTTATTTATTTATTTATTTATTTTTGTCTACAGACATTCCTGCTGTGATGGGTTACCAGCTGCTATCCCCAACATAGACCAGACTAATGGGCCTTCCCTATTATTGACTTTGAACCCCCACAACTGAGTGAAGCACCTCTTTTGTTTACATGCTAGCTACCTCAGGCAAAGCTTTACTTCTGGTGATGCTGTCTAATGCTGCTGGTTGGTTTCATTGCTGCTCCTGTTTTCTGGATTAGGAACTCAAGAGGAGAACAGACACGGCTGTTCATGATTGATCAGGAATAGTATGAGTTCCAACTTGCTGATGAAGACAGAACACCCCCCATCGTCTCTTCTTCACAGATCACAGGGTCTCTCCATGTTGTCAAGAATGGTCTAGAACACCTGACCTTAAGTGTTCTTTTTCCCTTAGCCATCTAAGTAGCTGCTGCTATAGCTACCTGTCACCATACTCAGACATACATGGAGAATCATAATTCTGCTCAGAGAATCTTAGTGAGCTCTGCTACTTGATAGCTTGTGACTTTAATAACTAAATAAATGCTTGGTTTTTATCTTCATTTTTTCTTTTCCTTTTGTGTTTCATAAGCAGGTTCTTACTTTATAGGCTTTGAATTCAGGATCCTCCCACCTAAGCATCCTGAGTGTGGGGGTTACAGGCTCAAACCACCAGGACTAGTTATTTTATTTTTAATTTTTTTAAACAATATAATAAAGTACTTGAAGCTAGGGTCTGGAACATGCATTTGTATCCATGTCAAGAGGTTTATGAGTCCACAGCTCACATTAATGTTTTCCCTTTCCCCAATATCTTCCTGTGCCATAGACTCTGTCTCCCTGTGCAGTTTGTCCTAGTGTGATAGGAGGTTGTCAGCTTTCTGACGCACTTAGGATGCCTGGATCACTCTCTCAGAGGTAGCTGTCCCTTTGTTCATCAAGGAACATGGTGAGGCACTTCTTCACCCTTGTGTGGTAGCTCTGACATTTTGAATGTACCGGCACTTATGACCCACATTCCTAGGGCAGAGATTGCTTGGATGGTGAAAGCAGTTGCTTCCCATACTTGATGTCAACAGCTGCAGTAACCACTCCAGAGTTTCTACATCGCAAGGCTCTAGGGGCCAGCCTTCTCTTTGGGAGGCGGGCATCTCTACAGACCTTTCTGGGAGGAGGCACACTTTCCCCCCCCCAGAAATGTTTGAATGTCAAGGAAAGCCCTCTTTGAAACAAAGGTGCAGCAGCAGCCACTTTGATGCTGGATATGGTCATTTCCCCTCCAGAGAAGTGACACAGCTTTGTGGTTGGGTCTCTTGGATCCTGATCCTAGTTGGCTCATTTTCTTCCCTTCTCATTTGCCCATTGGCTGATAATGCCATGGTGCTGATTGTCACTCTCCTGAGATTCAACGCTCTTCTAAAACCTCCTCAACACCAAAACTCACGCATCAATTAATCAAATTACCATCATTATTTCCTCCTTCTCCTTTACTCCATAGGTCAGGGCATTCCTTAAATCCAGTAGAGTTACTCCTTGTAATTATCTTTCTTTTCTTTATTTTTATATAAGTCTGTGTGTGCATTTGTTGGGGTTCATATGTGTACATATATACATGTGTGTGCATTAAGGATTTTCACTTGTTCTGTCCATTGTGGATTGAAAGCATACTTTATGTGATTTTTTTATTATTTTAAATTTGTTGAAATACATTTTGGGCCCAGAATTTCTTCTGTTTTGGTGAATGTTTTATGTGAGCTAGAGACAGGCTGTGTAGTCTGATGTTGTGAAAAGTATATTCAGTAATTTTCAGTTGCAACAGTTTTACTTATACCGCTTTTACATTAAGTCTTTCCTCACTGGTTTTCTGTCTGGCTGAATGCTGAAGGCTCTAATCATAATAGCGATTGTTTATTTTTCAAAATAGATTTTGCCTAGATATTTGGTAGTGTTGCTAGGTGTACCCTTTTTTAAGGTTTGCCTGTGGTCCTGGAGAACTGGCTCCTTTATCACCATGCAATTACCTTTCTACTCTTTTAATTTTTCTTGCTCTTAAATCTACTTAATTTAGGTTAATACAGATACTTCAGCTTTCTTTTTTATGGCACATAGATTTTTACTTCTTCAACTAACTAACCACCAACTAACTAATAATTCTATGATGCAGCTTTTGCACACACTAGTTAAAGACTCTAATAATGAAGTACATTCCCTAGCACTGATTTCTCTTCTTTTACTTTGTGCTTTCGCTTTTAAAGTGGATGTGATGTTAGTCTTGGTTGTCAGCATGATAACATATGGAATTCACTAAAATTCAAAAATAGAGGGCACACCAGTGAGGGATTTTTTTTTTGGCATAATTCGAAGCAGACAGATCCACTTCTAATCAGCATTTTAGGCTAGTAAGACACACACCTTTAACCTGGACTACACCTTCTACTGGAAGCCTAGATAAGGACTTGGAAGAAGTGAACCTTTGCTCTTTGCTTGCTTGCTCTCCCCTTGCTAGCAAGTTCATTTCTTCACTGGATTTGAACCTACTTCTTTGGGATACCAGCATCTACTGAAGACCAGCTGAGACATATAGCCTTGCAAACTGAACAACTTGAAGTTTCTATTCACAGTCAGCCATTGTTGAATTAGCTGGACCATGGCCTGTAAATCATATACATGAGAAAGAGAGGGAGGGGGGATTCATTCTATAAGTTCTTCTCCTCTAGAGAACACCAAATAACACAGTGGTCTTCATAGAAACAGTTTATAATTGGGTACCACTTTTAATCTTTTGAAAAACTCCGCCTTTTAAATTCTTAAACCATCCACATTCAATGGGACTATTGACATCAGAGAAATATATAGCACACTTTAAAAAAAATCTATTTGCTGTTTTTTGCTTTTTTTCTTCCCCTCCTGCATTCTCTAGTTTTATTTAAACATTTATCTATCTCCTTAGAAAATACACCATACTGCTTTAAAAAAAATCAGCACTCCCTAGAGTTTTCAATACACTCTTAAAATTAACCCAAGTCATGCTACAAAATTACAGCACTTCACATAGCATAGGCATTTTGCCGTGGAACATTTTTAAGTCCTCCTTCCTGTCCTTACGACAGTCTAACCATAGTATGCATTGGTTGAAGTCCCAAAAACATTATCCTTATTACTGCTTTAAATAATAAACTTATTTTTATGTCAACTTATAATTTTGTGTCAACTTATAATTTAAAAAATGATAATTTTAATTTCTGTGTTGTATTTTTAGATTCATTTCCACTTCTCCAAGAGTTCTTTCACGCTGTTTTGTTCAGTTAGATCCCTTTACTTATTAATCATTGCTATCTAAAGTCTGGTAAGTTTTCATCTCTTTTATGCCTTAGTCTGATCCTAATATCTGGGACTTTGAACTATTGTTTTTCTTGATTATTTTAATTCATTGTGTTTTGTGTTTGAAAGCAAGAAGGATTCACAATGCCATGGGAACTCCAGTAAATGTCAGTTTTTAGGACTGAGTTATGCATATGTTTTCTCTTCTCTTTCAGCTGTGTTACAGTAGTGACGTCAGCCTACCAAGGCTGAGGCATGGTATGGGAAGGGGAAGCATGTTAGGGGAAGCATGTTACAATCTTACACATCACACTGCTTTTAGTGGGTCTGCGGCCTTCACTCCTGAGTTAGCTCCTTCCCTACCCACTCCCTAGATGAAAGAGGAAATCTAGAAGAACTTACAGTGGTGGGAGAAAGACCAACCCCACAGGCTTCCCATGGCTGTGGCTGCAGCGACGTCCTTCCCTGCATTGTGAGCTCTTGCAGAGAGAACATGCTGGCCGGCTGCACTGTAAGCTCAGCCTCAGTCCTCTTGAGAACCTGGTGGTTTTCTTGCATGTGAAGCCCCTGGAAGCATGTCTCATGTCTACATATTTGAGCTGTGCCTCCCAGGGACTTGCATCTTTGGCCTCCAACATTTCCTCAGATTTACATTATGTGATAATTTCTGATATTTGGTGCTTTGGCATCTTCTGCTACAGTCAGCAGGTCTGCGATTGGAGTTGTGCCCATCTTTCTAGATTTGGGGAATTTCTTTATGACCTCTCTCCACTGGAAAAACCCATGAAAGTTGTTGAAAAGTCTCCAGTTTATAGCTTTATATTATTGTAAAAGTAAGATGGACATCTTCTAAGTACTTTTCCTGTCAGAGTTGAAACATGAAGTTTTTACCTTTTTTTTTCTTTAAATCTTTTTTGGAATCTACTTCTGCCTTAATTTGTGGCTTATCTCTTTTCTTCCAAATTTCTATACCGTCTCAGAGCCAATCTTCCTGCTCCAAGCCTTTTGCATTCGAAAGATAACACTTCTATTGCTCCATTCTGTGCTTTTCAGCTGTCTGTGGCCATCCCAGCTGATGAAAGTTCAGATTCTTTATCATCCAGGTTCCTTCCCTGTCAGGCTGGAGTTGGTGAGCTCCCATTATCTCAGACTGTTTCAGTGGGTGTCCCCAATGAGCCTATAGTCCATGACCATAAAGAAGCTAAGTAACAAGGTGAACCCTAAGAGAAACATACATAGATCCTTCTGGGAAGGGGAAATAGACAAGCTCTCTCAAGAAAATTGGGAGCATGGGGGTGGGGAGAGAAGGGAGGTTGGGCAGAAGGGGAGGAGGAGGGAAGAAGGGGAGGCAGAAGGAGAACTCGAGGGAACAGGATAGTTGAAATAGGGGAAGGACAGAGACAGAGATCAAGGAAAGAGAAATGCTTGATTGAGGGAATCATTATGGGGCTAGCAAGAAACCTGGCACTAGAGAAATTCCCAGAAATCCACAAGGATAACCCCAGCTAAGTTGCTAAGCAATAGTGGAGAGGATACCTGAACTGGCCTTGCCCTGTAATCAGGTTATTGAGTATCTTAAATGTCACCGTAGAAAGTTCATTCAGTAACTGATGGAAGCAGAGGCAGAGAGCTACAGCAGAGCACTGGCCTGAGTTCCCAAAGTCCAGTTGAAGAGTGGGAGGAGTGAGAATATGAGCAAAGAGTTATCTATCTTTCTAATGACTTGTATTTTTGTAAAGATTTGTTTATTTTTATTTTATGGGTGTGGGTGTTTAACCTGTGCATGTTTGTGCACCACATGAGTGCAGTACCGGAGAAGGCCAGAAGAGGGTGTCCGATCTCCCAAGACTGGACTTACTGATGGTTATGAGCCACCACCTGGGTGCTGGGAATTGAACTTGGGTTCTCAAAAAGAATAGTCAATGCTTTTCATTGATAAGCCATCTCTCCATTCCTCTGTAAAGACAAATTTAATACATACTTCTATGCATATTTGCTTTTTGCTGTAGTTGTTTTTCAAGTCAGGGTTTCTCTGTAGCTTTGGAGCCTGTCCTGGAACTCTCTCTGTAGATCCAGGCTGGCCTTGAAGCCTTTTATAAAATCTCTATTAAAGAGATAATGAATGATTTATACTTAGATACAAACAACCAGGGAGATGTACCCCAGATTGTAAACAATGTAATAGGATCATGGTTTATGTCACTGCGACTAGAATACTTAACAGAAATGCAACAAGGGAGGAATGAGTTATTTTCACTTATGATTTGAAGAAGAGTTTGGTCCACAATGGCAGGGAAGATGTGAGAGAGTCAGCCCCGTCTGATGGGGCATGTGGCTGAGACAGAAGACAGCGTTCTTACATGTTTGTGGAATGAAGCAGGAGGAATGAACCAGAGTTGGAGCTGGACTGTGACTTTCGAAGGCTCAGCTCTATGGAATTGCTTGTTCCAGGGTGTTGCCATCACCCTAAGCTTCCATGACCCTCCAAAGAGTGTGACCAACTGAGGGGGGGAGGCGCATTTCAGATTCCAATAGTAGCAGTGGTTTATTTTCTTTGTTTTGTTTTGGTTTTGTTTGTTTGTTTTTTGTTTTGTTTTGTTTTGTTTTGTTTTTCGAGACAGGGTTTCTCTGTGTAACTTTGGAACCTGTCCTGGAACTTGCTCTGTATGCCAGGCTGGCCTCGAACTCACAGAGATCTGCCTTCCTCTGTGTCCCAAGTGTTTGGATTAAAGGCGTGCACTGCCACTGCCTGGCAAGTGGATGATTTTCAATCATATCTTTTTAAAAAAAAAATTCTGTATTTTCCAAGGTTTCAATAAAGAGATTTTACTTCTAGAATTAGAACAAAAATAGTTTTTCTTCAAAAATTGAAGAAATATGAGCAATAAGAAGACTCTCTGTGGGTTCTGTTAAGTTTTCCCAGAAATTTTTGATTCTGGGTGGAGATAGCAGGTTGCAAGATTCCGCATGTTTCCTTGGAGCCCTTGCTTGTCCTCAGCCTTGGCCTTGAGGTTGGAGTGGCTCTCACAGAGGAAGCCATTGTGGGAACTGGCTTGCTGGGTTTGTCTGCTTCTAAAAGGCGTGGTTTGGGGACCAAACTAGAGCATAATGAAGAAAGAAGGGAAAATTGCCACAGGCTCACATCCCAACCCAGAGAGAAACCAACCCAAGAACTTTCCAGGGTGTTTCCCGCTTGACATTTCCTTCCTTGACCTTTCAGCTTTGTGCTTTCTTTCACATACTGGCCCAGAGATAAATTGAGCATTATCTTTAGAAAGAGGAGGAAGCCAAGAACTCAAACCATAGATCCCTAAACTCAAGAAGACAGACTATAAAAGAAGCGACATCTGGCTCATTCCTTAAAGGGTTCGTCCTTAGAACGGTTTCCACCCAACCCAGCAAGCAGTCGGCAGCTTCCCAGAGTTGACGGCGAGAACCTTGGGTATTATGGGTTTTTCTGCCTGTTCAAAATTGTGATGTATGGGAGTAATAACAGCCACAATCACAGCATTCCATAGCCCTATGCCATTGATTTTCCCTGACTTGTATCTAAACTCTAAAGTAGAGAAGACATCGATTCTGCCTTTAACATTGATAACCATCTCGATACTTGCGGTGATGGGAGCAGGGGTCAGATTCATCCTGGAAGGTTGGTTCTTGTGGCTTTGACCTTTACTATCCTGGTTCAACTTGAGCTCATAAGGCACTTCAGCTACTTCCTGTCCTCCGGCTTTAGCCATTTCAATTGATTGCTTGACTCCTCTGCTTGATGGTGACCCTCCAGGAACACTGGCTGTCCCTCCCCTTTCTGTATCTACCCATTCTCTACCAAGCCATGCCTGGGCCCTTAGCCCTAAGCCGTGGCTCTGCACAGATCTCTGACCCTTCTGGAGCCAGAAATATATGAGCTGTTTTCTGAGGCACCACTGACTCCTCTTGTCCCCTTGTTCTGGTGCCTTGAATCTAGTGTCAGGCTAACGTGTGCCGAGTCCCTCTGCCTCGGGTACATTGTTAGCTGCCTATAGTAAACACTGAACACATCCTCTGCCCATCTCTTCTGTCACCTCGAGTAGGTGGGAACAGTGTTGTTGGTTTCAAAAGTCATAGTGTGGTAAAACATGTGGACAATGTAGCCCTTGAAGCATAGAACCCCTCAGGGCCGGTCAGAGAGCAGGAGCTTCTAGCTAGCCTTCTAGCTAGCTCACAGTGAACTTCCTGCCATGTTCTACACCCTGTTCATATTCCCAATTCGCCAGTCTTCCATGCCCTTCTGTCTAAAATGAACTCTTCCCGGGTCCAGGGCCTTGGCACTAGCTCCTTTCCATGCAAAGAAAACATTTCTCCAACTCTTCCTCTATAGCTACTTCTATCTTTCTTCCACTTTTAGTTCAGTTATCACCCTCTTTAGAAGGCTGTTTGACCTCTACTATGTGAAGCACACACTTGGTTTACTGTGGCCACAACAGAGGACTCCTTTCTCCTGTAGCTATCTGATTTATTTCCTGATGTAATAGCCAGACTCTCTCACTAGCCTAGTACATCCACCTCTCTTCCTGCTTCTCCAGCATCTATAGGAATTTTTTGAATGGGTGGTTGCTTGAATAAAAATGTACTGAAAGAATGTATGACTCCTTAAAAAAAAAAAAACCTAACAAATGTCTTTGATAGCACACACCAATAGACATTCCATAAAATCCAGGCCCTCACGTGCATTGGCTTCTGAGCAGCAGGCCTCCTTTTCCCCTCATGGAGAGAGACAAGATGGGACTAAGTCCTTTGAGATCTTTAGAATGGAATAGCCCTGCATAAACACACCAGATAATCCTGTTTCTTTCCAGGAATTCAAAATAATTTTTGAAAAGGAACAGGCCCTCTGAAGGAATTATGCCCATGCAATCTTAGCTTTAAGTAGCAAAAAATCCCCAAATAGTTTCATGATCTCTAATGTAATACAGATGTAGAGGGTAAGAATTTGATGGTCAATTAATTTAGAAAATATCCAGGGCCTAGCAGAGGTTCAACTTATTGACTTTGAAATTTGATTCATAATTACAATGTGCACCCCCTCCTGTCTTTGCCATGCTTAAAAAATAAAAAGAAAACTTGTAATATTGCTCATGGAATGTTCTAGAGGGACTGTTAAGCTGTTCTTCATAAAGAAAAAAAAATAACTCTTGGACCCAGTATCCGGCCTCTTTCCAATTGGGATTGTTCTTGAGTAGAAGTGAAGTTACATTAAATGGGAGGCTGCTGCCGGGTGATTCTGTGGCCAGTTGCACAGACAGAGCTGGCATCTCCTCATTACATTAATCTTTGAAAGGAGGCAAGCTCTGGCCACTGGGCTGGAGACCCATATGCTAGAGTCTTCTTGGCTTCTGTCTGGATATCAAAGCAAGTGTCTCAGGAAGCTCTGAACGGCCCAGCCTGTGCTTTCTGCCCATGTGACTAGTCTTGAATACAAGAACTAATATTCAACACAGAGGCTTCCAAGAGCTACTGTGGCTGCAGGCAATGTGGTACCAAGAGCAACAAGTACTGCTACTCAGCTCTCAAGCAATTCAGTGCCTACTGAGCCTGCTTGATAGCATTGAGAAATATTGTCCCTTTTTGTAGTCAGAGTTCTTCACGGATCCTCCCAACTTGATACTCTTCAAACTCTGGATTGAAGTATCTTTTTCTCCAGGGAATAAACCATGTAGCTGCATTTTTTGGTGACAGTTTTGTTGAGTTCTAATGCTCATGCATGCATTTCCGTTATCAAGGCATACAACTCAATGGCTCTTTAGCAGATCCAGAATGATGTAACTGTCAACGCTACCACATCCCATGAGGCTCGGGTCTGGAAACTTGACTTCAGTGGTGAGGGAACGAAGAAAGGACAAACACTCAGACATAACGACAGAAAATCTGGGGTCAGGTGGGCTGTGTGAACTCTAATGGAATGGCACCAACTCCCAACTACAGTAAAAATCCAGACCCCCAGCATGTTTATTGTGTACAGCAAAGGGAGAGGAGTAAGCTGGTCTTGATAGGAGGCATCTGAGCCCAGAATTCTTAGGCTGACCTCTTGCTAGACTTTGTACACACTGGTCAATCATGTGTCAACACTGGTAATTGGAACATAGGAAAGCTTTGCCATTTTTCTCATGGGTCTGAGGCATTGGTGCTTGACATGGCTGTGCCCATGTCAACGGTACACATTCAATAACAACTTCATTTGCCCTTTACACATAGACTCAAGGCTTCCTTAGCTTCCCATACAGCAATTCGTTTTTTGAACATTTCCCCCATACACACTCTGTAACTAGATTGTCACTCAAACCAAATCATCCTCCCCCTTAATTGCTACCACCTCAATAGATTTTGCAACTCTCAATTTCTCCATCTAAACAGAACCAAGTGATACGTGGTTTGCTGCTCCTGGCTACAATATTGTTCTATTTATTACTTGCTTATTTTTGTGCCAAAGCCTAGCAAAAAGTCATTTCAAGGAGCGATTGTATTTCTGCGATCATTTTACCACTGCAGAAATTGTATGGAAAGAATGCAAGACATAAATTTCAATCCCAAGTTATTTTTAATCCTAGTGATAAGAGAAGATTGATTGAAAACACCAAAGTTAGGCAAACCATATGAGCTGAGATGCTCAGGTGGGTGGTACCCAGACTGAAAGACAATGATGACGTGATACATAGTACTTTCTTGAAGTAAGTTCTGAGTCGTTATCTGCTCTTGGAGATAGATGCATCTATGGCTTGGTGCAAAGGGCTACATGTTTTGGATCCTGAATTCACTACTTATGGAAACCTTCCTTTTAGGCTTTCTATCTAGCGCTCTCTCTGTAAATGTCTGTGTGTTTCTCACTGTTTTTCTTTTCCTTTTCATCTTTCCATATCTGTAGGTACTATTTATCATGATTTTGGAAAAGCAACACAAATTTCCTTGTATGGTTTCTCTTCCTAAAACATGAATAAGGGTAGTAATGACTGGATGGGTGAACATTGGACCTAAAGGAACTCATCTTCAGCCCCTCCCTTCAGCGTTCCTTTCCTCCTAACCCCTAACCTGTGCATTGTCCAAACACTGTCTTCAGTTTCCTCATAGATGATGTGTATAATGGAGCCATCAGGCCTTTCCAACTTGGACCTTCCATGCCTCTTCAAGCTCTATGTGTTTAAAACAGAGCTGGCTACTTCTTCTAACATATTCTTCAGTTTATTTCAAAGAAATAGGACTACATGAACCCCAAAGGTCATCCTTAACTCTTGCCAGTCCTTCATATTCCACGTTCAATTAGACATCAGCTTATTAAGGTTTGTCCCGCAATTTATTTGCCTGTGTATTTACTTCTGTTGACAACGGGTTTCTTAGCTACGAAATGTAGATGATAGTTGCCAACCCCACACAGGAAACTGTGGGGAGGAAAAGGCACAAACATTCAGATGGTGTTTGGAGTAGACAGAACCCATTCCTCAGCAAGATTACCAATTCTGTCATCTGCCTAAGCATGTCTGTGCCCGGGGGGCGGGGGGGGGGCTTCAGCAGTAGAATAGGAGAAGCTCATGTTAGTCAGAGCCTGGGGTTGTGCTGTGGAGTAAATGAGATGTTCCGTCTAAGTGCTTGAACGAGTGCCTGGAACCAAAGGACGGCACAGCATTGCTGTCTCTGGGAAGACACACAGTAGCCTCTGCCGTTTGTGGTTTTGCCTTTGGTGGCTCAGTCACTTGCAGTCAAGCAAAAATACTCAATGTAAAATCACAGAAGTAATAGCTTATGCTCTCAATTGTGCATAAAATCTCACCCAGCGCCTTCTGTCCTGCCTGGGATGTAGCCTGTCCCTTTGTCCAGTGGGCTCCTAGCGAAGGTGCAAGTTGCCTGTGAGTCACGTACCAGCCATCTTGGAAATCAGAGGTGCTGCCATGAGAGAATGGTATGTACGTCAGGTGGCCTTTCTTATAGTTAATTATGACCCAGTAGGCAACTGGGATGCGCCAAAGAAAAGCAATTAAGTAGAATTTCTAGATCAAAGGGGGAAAAATAGCAGGCTGACGCTGCTGAGGTTTGCAGCAGAAACAAACCTGCCATGACTGTGAAGAAGGGGAAGACCTATGTGTTGATTTCCCTGTTACATCTGAAACAATGAAAGCCACGGCCATCACTCGGGGCAAGTGCTGATGGAGATGGGAAAGGATGTTTGTGTAGGGGACACAATATATTCCACCTCTGGCTTTCAGTGTTTGCAGCGTCTTGGAACATATTTTCTATGGTCAAGAGGGAACTATGGTATATGTGGGGTGTGTGTACCTCACTTTGTCTAAGGTAGGGGTGGGTCTGGGTTCCCACTTCACAATGAGCTGTCTCGTGTGCTGGTGGTAGAGGAACCTCGGTCTGTTTCTGCATCTTCACAGGTGTGGATGTGTGTGCTGGAGTTCCCTTTATGCTCTTCCCAGGAAGAGAGGGGAGCAGGGAGGTGCCCGTGGTTTTTGGGAGAGCTGCATATTAAGAATTCAGTACCATCTTTTCCATTAGGTCCTCTGAAGGGAAGTTTAGAGTTTGCGGTGGCATAGGGGACTCTATGGGGTGCTAAATGCTTTTCTACTATTCACAATAAGCTGAAAAAAAAAGGTGCACTCTACAGGAGATGCCTCAGATGCTAAACTGTCCCTTGGGCTTCTAGTCGTCACTCCTGTGAGATTTCTCAGTCCATTTCTGGCCAGGGAGAAGGACACTATAGTTACACACTCTCTTTACCGCTGCAGCGCCCAATCTTCCTGGACCTCTCTAAACTCCGGGTTCTGCCACACAGGGCTTTGGAAGGACATGGGAGGGAGAAACGCGGCCTTCACAAGTGCATGGCTTCTGGGACCTGAGTTTAATCATGCTTCTAAAGTCTGTTCTGTCTGATTAAAAAAAAAAATCACAGCCTTACTTAAATAAATTGGGCAGAAAAAATTCTACAGGGCAACCTTATTATCTTTGAATAAAATCAATCCGTATTTATCCTGGTATATAGCCATTTCCAAAACACATTTTCTTTGGCTAAGGAGTCTAGGCCTGCTCACAAGGAAACCCTAAACAGTCCATTCAGCTGGAATGCAAATGTGCCTGGGAAGGCAGGGGCTCTTAGAATTTTCCCAGTAAAGGGCCAATGTGTTACTGGACTCTCAAATCCTGTCTGCTCTGTGAATATCAATTACAAACACACCAACAGCTTCCTGTTTTTACCATCTTCCCCTTGCACAGATACCCAACATAATCACAAGGAGATTTGGGTAGCCCCCATTCCATCTGCTGGCTTCCTGTTATTCTCCAGGTTTGGGAGCAACTGGAGTGAGTGAGGGCCGTGAGGCTGGAGATGTGAGACGTGCCCACTCTAAGTTCCAAATGGCAAGGAGGTGGCAGTCATTAAAAAGAGATCATTGCTAATGACATATTTAGAAAAGTCAGCCAACAGCCTGCTTTCCTTTTTTAGCCTTCATGAAAGACTAATGGAAACCAGTCACTCGGCCAGGGACCAGCTCTAAAATAATGCCAGATACTCCCCAATAACAGCCCTGGAAGGAGAAGTGCTGATATAAGGGGCTATCTACCCACCTATGCATTTTTCTCCTGCTCAGCCATTTGATTAGTCTTCAGTGAGTAGTTACTTATGCATCAAAAACCATCAAGCGAAGATGGGCACAGCACTTACCCTCATGGATCTCACATCAGGAAGGTGTGCTGGTCAGCTTGCCGTTACTAGCAAATGCTGGAGGTTGTGAACTCACAGAGAGGGTTTTAGTTTTAGTTTGGGTCATCGTTTTGGAAGCTTCAATAGCGTTGGGCCTGTAGTGAAGTTGTGCATGGCAGGCGTTGACACAACAAGCAGAGCGCTCACTCAAAAGAGAATGTGGGATAGTTTATTCTGGAAACGCTTGGAGTGACCATGGAATACAGATTCAGGTCACTTCAAGCTCCGCGTTCCAATGTGGAAGCTGCAGCGTGAAGTTTGAGAGTTTTACAGAACAGGGGCAGTCATCAATCAAAGCAAGTTTAAAACACACTGGTGAGTCCATCAGAGAGGTGGCTCCGGGAAGGTCGGGGAAGCTTTGCTCTAAGCCTCAGAGGTTCTTGGATCACATTCTTAGCTTCGGGGTTGTTGGAAGCCAGTGGGCCTGCTCAGTAAGCAGATTCCAAAGGTTTTGATCTTGAGTCACTGGATGCTAGTTCCACCAGGAAGGTGGGCAGGGAATGGCTCCTTAGGGGGCTGGCACTAGGTTAATCAGCTTCTGGACCTGCAACATTCCCACCTCTCTGCATCACTATGGTTCTAGCCAGTCAATTGGTCATTCTCATTTGTTAGAGTTTCAGAAAGCTGACATCTCACTATGGCACCCATGTTTTGAGGGTAGATGCTATGGCTATCACATGCTTGACATACAGCATGCTGCAGCCACCATGCATGCTGTATGTCAATCTTGGGTTGTAGTCAACCTTGTTGGAGGATAGGTGATATGATCTTGCTGAGTGTGGTTATGGTTGTCTTCTTGCTTTGAGGACATGTGCTTAGCCATCTTGCTTGAAGGTAGGTGCCTTGGTCATCCCGATCACTGGAGGCACTCTGTCATCCTGATTGCTGGTTTCTAGTGCACAGTCACTATCACTAAAGACTTGTCAACTACTGAAAGGAGGAACATGACAGGAGGAGGCAGGTGCCAACATCTAAGGGCGATGATATGGTCTGACTAGGCAGCTTCAGTGGTGATAAGCAGCCAGAGGCATGGTCTGGGACTTCCAGTGACAATGCTGAGTAATAAGGACATCTTGACTGTAAGAAGAGCACTCCCTGGGGGTTGGAACATATACCATCATTGAGTGGATGAATATAGGACACATGTACAGATGGTCCTGACTGACAGTGTTTTACACTTCACAGTGGCTCTAAAGGAACCCACATTCAATAGAAACTGAACTTGAGGATTTGCATGTAGATCGTCTGACAGGCTAGGCAGATATGAAGTATTAATGACTCTCCCCCTGATGGTTGACTGAAGAATTCTAAAACTCCCATAAGAGCTATGAAGTCAGGGGTGGATGGCTAGCAATCTGCAGCTCACTGTGGTGTTAAGCCATGGTCCTCAGGTGGTCAGGTGCAGGGCCTGGCTTAGGCTTGACCCCAAGGTGAATCTCCCAGTATCTATATCACTGGAAATTCTTGTCAGGGACTGATGCATGAGTTCCAAATGGAAACAGAGGTTTAAAAAATATTACAGATATGCAGCAATCATCTTATATCAGTTTATCTCTTCTTGCCCACCAGTTAGCTTTAAATCCAGGCTTCACTTGGGTAGAATTAGCTCTTGACTTTTTCCTTCTCAAAATTGCTTTGGTTATTGTCCAGCGCGTGTGTTTCCTGTAGTCTTTGGATTGTACTAGCTCATTTAAACAACACTGCTAGGAATCCGATGACTGTTCCATGATGGCAAATAATAAGGTTTTGCAGGCATTCGAAGATTAAGAAAATTGGTCCTTCACGTACCCATTCTGAGGAAGTTATTTGAGGATTTGCACCAGCAAGAATAAAGCAAGATCAAAGAAGAGAGTGCAGCCTGCCAGGACCTGTGACAGACTGCAGAGCCTGGGAAGCATCTGGTCCCAATTGTAGCGAGCGGTCAGAAGAACCGGTGGATGTCCCTGGGTGGGGGCGACTCCATGCAGGAACACATAGCACAAGGGGATGCCTGGAAGACTTTCAGGATCCAGTAGCAGCACACTGTTCCTAAACATGAGAAGAAAATGAAATACCTGAAAGACTCAAGGCAAACCAGCAGGAAAACTAGAGGGAATCTGAAGTTGGAATATTTGGCACGTGAGACACACTTTAAGATGACATTTTATTTCTTAAAAGCGATTGTCAGAATGTAGGAAAAGGGAAAGCTATCTAACCTTTATTTAAGAACTAATCTACCCCAGGTGTTGCTGAAGCCATCTTGGTAACAGGAGAATAACACTGCATTCATAAGCCAAGACTGGGAATACCACTGCATTCTGAAGGTTAGCTATGCCAGCAGAGCAAGCCCAAGAGCTAGAGACTTCCTAAAGATGACAAACTGAACCAAAGGACAGTAAGTGACATCGCTGAGGTCCCCGAAGTTTTCAAGAGGCAAGGCTGGGGTCTAAGAGACATATTGAAGCCACACACTGTTGGAAGCAGTCACATTCGACAGCAGGGTGCAGAACTAAAAGATTTAAGTGCCTGTCTTCATGTTTTATTAGTATAACCTCTATGTATAATTTAATTTATTATATTCATAAATAAAATGTGCAAGTATCAAATAAGACATGGACACAAATTTGTAAAAGAACCATGAGAACCAATTTGTAAATTATAAATAAACTGGAACAAACAACACCATGTCTATTTTATAGGAAATATGTTTTCCACAATCACACATCAGAACTTCCCAAAGGTCATCTCATGGTCCTGCTCAGACTGATGTTTTTCTTGGTCTTTTCTTTCTGTATTCTGGACTTCTCCTGCATGTCTGTGTATGGGAGGAGGCGAGACCCTTCACTTCCTCCACTTTAAAGGGAAAAGGAAGCATCAGTCCCCATGTCAGACATGGACCCATAAGCAGGCACCTTTGTTCACTTGAGAGATGATTCCTGATGATACTAAAGTCACTCAGAAAATACTGTAGCACAAACATTCCGTAATGACACACAGAGGAATATTACAGTGGGATGCCTAAGCTTAGAGTCCCCAAACACAGGCACAGACACAATGTGCATCAAATATTCTCACTTCTAAATCAAGGTGAAGAAGCAGCCCAAAGATTACAAATGAGTCAGGTGTGGTGCACTCTTGCAAGCATATCACTTGGGAAGCTGAGGCAGGAAGATAATCATGGGTTTGAGGACAACTTGGGCTACATAGTGAGTTCCTTGCCAGCCAAAGGTTCATAACAAGGTACTACCTTTTTTTTTTTAAAAAAAAAAAAAAGAAGGAAGAAAGAAAGAGAAAAAAGAAAGGCAATAAGGAAGTAAGGAGGAAGGAAGGAAGGAAGGAAGGAAGGAAGGAAGGAAGGGAAGAAAATGAGGAAGGATGAAAGGGAAATGGAAGGAAGGAAGGAAGGGAGGAAGGAATAAAGGAAGGAAGGGAAATGGAAGGAAGGAAAGGAAAGGAAAGGAAAGGAAAGGAAAGAAAGGAAAGGAAAGGAAAGGAAAGGAAAGGAAAGGAAAGGAAAGGAAAGGAAAAAGGAAAGGAAAGGAAAGGAAAGGAATGGAAAGGAAAGGAAAAAAGGAAAGAAAGAAGATTCAAAACTGCACTCTGACACCATTTGCCCATGACCTACCTTAGGGGCCTAAGGATGTTGTCATAAAGGAGAGTGGCAGGGAAAACAGCTTAGGAGAAGAATGTGGAAGGGGCACGGTCACTGTTCCTTTTTCTCCTGTTTGTGGATAAAAAGTTTCTATCCCTGAACTGTGAGCCAAGTAAAGGGACTTGAAGACTCAGGTCTTTGTTCCCTGGGCTGGAGAGAGAGCATAATTTGTGCCTTAGACAGTCGGGAGAAAACAGAGACAAAGCACCGTCTACTTCCAAGATGGTACCTGGAACCCCATTATCTACAGAGGATAGAATTCTGTGACCTCACATAGAAGGGATGGTAAAGTAGTTGGAGAGGGAATAGACCCCTCTTTCCTCCATCAAACTCTCCCAGTGCTACTGCCTCCTGCATGAAGGCTGCAGACCTCACAGCACTGTTTATTACGAGGAAGCTTAAATGGCCAACACATAACTTCTTCATTTGAGGGAGTCAAGTAAAGCTACAGCACATTTATAGGTAGAACTGAGTGGGTTAGGAACTCTTCCACAGAAGAAGCACAAGGGGAAAGCAGTGCAATAGGCACGAGGGTAGACTTCATTCTATCATCTGTGCCCGCTCGCTGAGTCAACAGAATCATTTTCTTGAGTACAGCTGCTAAAATTTTCAATGTTAACTGGAGGCAGCATTGCATGCATAGGCATGACTCTAATATCTCGGTGCCGAGACAGGACCCCCCCCCCCTTAGGTGTTCAGTTTGATTAATGAGCTAATTATTCTTTTTGTCCTTAGCAATTCTCATCATTCCTTCTTACAAATCTTTTGATTTGGGTCCCCAAACTATAAGCTTAAATAGTATAATTCCTTAACTAATTCTAACTGACTAAATTAGGTATGCTCGATGCTCCGTTTACAAACAAACCCATCTTTATAAATCTAGTAAACACAATTAAGACTATAATGAATTTTGGAAATTCTTAAAATTTCTAGTATGGTTTAATAGATGGTTTAAATTAAAAAGGACACAAATCAAGATTAAATATTTAAAGTTATTGTGTGGTCACTCTAGAATGACAATTTTTCTTCAATATAGTAAGTCTATAAATATCAGATGCTGAAATTGTTATCTTTAGATATGAGTGCTAAGTTCTGGTTTCCCATGCTATGTGTGCTTCTCTCTAAGGAAGACACACAGCTAAGTAACTTATGTGACTTCCAACAAGACATGCTGATGAATATGAGACAGAGAATTCCATTAGAGTCTAGACAATTCTTTCTGCCAATTAAAGACACTATTTATTACATTATGTCGTGATGCGGGGTTGCGTTCCCAGCATGCGTGTGGCTGTAATACTAACCATTTCAGTTAGGATGTTGATGGGATTCTTGTCAGCGACTTTGATATGATTCTCTCAAGCTTCTTGATAATCGTGATGTCACAGAGTCTGTAACTCGGAGGAGAGTCTCATGTGGTCTAAGACCTTGCAATCCACATCTCCCACATTACCTATTTCTTTTTTTCTACTCAGAGACACATGTAACTCGAATCCAGGTTGATTGCCTTGTTGTGTTTCCCATCTCTCTGGATCGTAAGCGATGAAAGAAGATTTTCTGTCTACTTTCAAATACCTCAAACTTGATGAAAGCCTGAATTCTCTCATTATCCCAGGCCACCCAACTCTTACAGACATCAAAATGTAAACCAGTTGTGTTTTAAAACCATGTAAGTTACTTTCTCATTTTCTTAATGATTTATGCCATGATAGCTAAGGGAAAAGACTCAGTTTGAGAAATGCATTGTAATCAGTTTTGTTGTTGTTTTTTCCCATCTAGTAGCAATACGAAGTAGGCTGGACAAACATTATTTTTCTGATTTACAAATGGATGCATACTGTATGTGAAGAAGCAAGGTATCTTTCTCCAAAACACGTCACAGAATTAAGATACCAAAACAGGCCTGATTATAAATGTACTTCCCTGCCTCTCCACGAGAGTGATTTGAAGGACACAGAAAGAATAAATCCTGGATGAGTTTAAGTCAGCCTGCACCTCATTAAAACTGTAGGACAGTTTCATAAAAACTGGATAAACTTTAGCTCTTCAGAAGTGTTCAGGAGAGGGGAGTCCATTACCAGTGTTCTTGATTATTCCTCTAGAGTAGGCTTCATCGCATGTTGGCCATTCCATAGATGCTGGTACTTGCCTGTTATTTAACACTTAAAATTACCTTGTGGGCAGCTTTTGTACATGTAAGACAGCATTTAGAAGACTATCTGCTTTCTAAAATTAGTATTAGTTACAGCTACAAAATGAAATACCAGTTCTTCCTTATGCTTCTGATTTCTGTTTGTATGTTATAATGTTCTATACAATAATAGAATAATATATTTTAACCTTGTAGGGACATCTGTATACAGGTGCAGTTAACCTCTGCTAGAAATCCATACCATGTCATGTCTGACGCTGACTGTCATTGTTCTAGGCAGGAAGGGGCAAAACCCTACAAAGTGTCAATTCATAGCTGATTCTCAAACTCTTGGTTTTAAAAAAAGAATCCATTTCTTCACAACTCCTATGTGGAAAAATAATGTCTAGAAAGTGCTATACACAGTGGCTCTAGCTTAAATGTGAATTACAAATGCGATCCATTTTCCCCTCCAGCCGCTCACGGGAGATCCTTGTCCACTTACTGCATGTCCGAGCAGTGGTTCATGACATGGGGCTTCATCAGCACTCTCTTAGGAAGTGCACCCTCAACCTAAGGCCAGACACTCTGAATCTGACCCCTGAGAAGGCAGGGAATAGGTTTGTGCTCATTGTCACAAGAAAGGACTTCTAAACAGACACAGACAACACAGTCACCAAAGACACCAATTATTAAACAGGACCTCATGACAAAAGACACCATCATTCTGGCAAAGTAGCAGGCTACAGAATTGGAAAAGATCTTTATCAATTACACATCTGATAGAGGGTTAATACCTAAAATATATAAAGAGCTTTACAAATGTTCATCATCAACAACAAAATAACTCAATTACAAATGGTGTGCTAGACTAAGAAGAGAGTTCCCAAAAGATGAAACACAAATGGCTGAGGAGCCCTTATAAAAAAGTTCAACACCCTTAGCCATTGGGGAAATGCAGATCAAAATTACTTTAGATTGCATCTTATATCAGTCAAGATGGTTAAGTTCAACAAAACAAAGGGCAGCTTGTTAATTCATTGCGGATGGGAGTGCAAACTTGAAAACTTGTACAGCCACCATCTTAGTCGTTGCTCTACTGCTGTGAAGAGACACTATGACCAAGGCAACTGGTATGAGAAAGCATTTAGTTAGGGTCTTGCTTACAGTTTTAGAGATTTAGTTTATTATTATGGTGATATGCAGGCAGATGGTGGAGCAGTAGCTGAGAGTTATATCCTAATCACCTGATTCATAGTGATTCATAGGCAGAGAGAGGAAGGAGGGGGAGGAGAGGAAGAGGGAAGAAGGGAGAGAGAGAGAGAGAGAGAGAGAGAGAGAGAGAGAGAGAGAGAGAGAGAGAGAGAGAGAGAACCTGAGCCTGGCATGTGCTTTTGAAACTTCAAAGCCCACCCTATTGACACTTCCTCCAATAAGTCCTCACCTTCTACTTATTTTCAAATATGCCTTTCAATGCTGACTAAGCATTCAAAGAATGAACATATCGGGGTCATTCTTATTCCAACCACTGCAACCACTATGGAGATCAATGTGATGTTCCTCAGAAATCTGGGAATCAATTTACCTCAGGACTCAGCTACGCTACTTTAAACATATACCCAACGAACTCTACATCCTACTAGAGTGGCACTTGCTCAGCCATGGTCATGGCTGCTCTATTCATAATAGACAGAATTTGAAAACAGTTTAGATGTCTATCAATGGAAGAATGGTTAAAGAAAATTTGATACATCCACATAAGAGAATATTACTGAGCCATCAAAAAATGAAATCAAGGAATTCAAAGGTAAATCGATGGATTGAGAAAAAATTATCATCTTGAGTGAAGTAACCCAGACCTCAAAAGACAAATATTGCATGTTTTCTCCTTTATGAGGATGTTAGCTTTTAGACTTTCAGTGTTTGCTACAATCTGAATAACTGCAGAGGTTAGGTACCTCCTAAGATACAAGGGAGGAGAAGACGATCTGTCAGGGAAGGGAAAATAGAAAGCACTTCTGTAAAGTGTCAAAGATGGAAGTAGCCTAGGAGGATTAATAGAGAAGAAGATGGGAGAGAAGAGCTGCCTAGGAGGGAATGTAGGAAGGACAGCTAACAACAAAGGCCATTCACAGAGCCATATGGAAACCTACTGCTTCAGAAGCTTCATAAAATATAGATACGAAAGGATTCTAAATAGAGTCATCAAGTGGGTGGGGGAGACCATGTACTAACTAGATATCTTATGCCATCCAAAAACCCTCCAGTGCAAAGAATGGGTTACCTCTTGTTAAGTCATTGGCCAAGGTAGCTCCCATTGAACCCCCAAACATTGTATGCTCTGCGCAAGGCTAATTAGTTGCTGTCCGCAACCTGATGGGAAGGCTTGATTGCTGAAGACAACACTTGGTTGCGTAATGGAACACAGAGAAGTCAAGGTGACACCTAACCAGCAGCTTCAACCTCATGAATTAGTGTTCATGGAGATGGGGAGTACTCCACATGCTACCAGAGGAGAAAGGCAATCACCACTGTCTCCCGGCTATAAACCTGTAACCGACAGCCGTGACTTGCTCACAAGATACACTGGTGTGACATTGGCATATATATGGGAGTAGCCAACTACTTTTTGGTAGGATTTAAGGCCCACTCCATGAGATGGGACCAATACCTGACACCGCTAACATGGCCAAGAACCTGAGACAGGTCTAGGGAAAACATGACTTTTATTCGACTAAAGAGACATAGCAATAAAATGATTCTCAGTGACGTTCTGCTATACCCACACCCTTACTCAACCCACAATAGGGATGTTTTTCTCGCAGTAGAAACCCACAACTGGACTATGTACAGAGGGTGAGAGACTTTAGAACTCTCAGTCTAATTGGGATGTTTTCCCCAAACTTTTCTGCTCAGCGCTCAGGTATCTATGTGGAAGAGGAGGCAGAATAATTGTATGAGCCAGGGATGATGGATGACGTCAGGGAAACAGTGGCTTCTAGACAGGCAGGTTTGATGCAAACAAGAACCTGCAGAGACTGTGGTGACAGGCAGAAGGCCTATGCAGGTTTAAGCCAGGTGGGATCTCAGCACTGAGAGGGGCAAATGGACATGGGTCTCATGTCTAACCAAGAAGCTATCTGCAACTGATACCTGCTGGCAAAGAGAAACTCGGTTTTCTGCAGTGGAGTCTCTCTGGGGATATTAATCACACTTCGAGGCTTATATGGTGTTAAGGGACTGTTGTGGTAACTGCCCAAAATGAACAAACTCAATGGTATATTTGTGGACTCCGTTTCATTTTGGTTTTATTCATACTGGTCTTTTACTTCATTCGATTTTTGGTTTTTGTGGTTTTGGTGAGTTTCTTTTTCTTTTCTTTTTTTTTTGTGTGTGTTTGTTTTCTGAAAGAGAAAAAGGACATAAAATTGGATGAATAGAGAGATGAGGAGGATTGGGAGAGAATTGGGGTGGAGTGGGGGAAAACATGATTAAAATGTATTGCATGAAAAACTTTTTCAATTAAAAAGAAACAAAAGAAATCCGGGTTCCCTGCCCTGTGGGAAGTCCAAGGACCACCCACCTCCATCCAGGTCTAGTAAGGTGAGCATCCAAACTGCCCAGGCTCCCGGATTACTCTTAGGGATGAAGAGGGAGGGGGACTTGATGGGGGAGGGGGAGGGAAATGGGAGGCGGTGGCGGGGAGAAGGCAGAAATCTTTAATAAATAAATAAATTAATTTTAAAAAATGGATATTACTATTACAAAAAAAGAAGAAGAAGAATCACCCAAAGAGTCAGCATTAGGTTATAAACTGATTGGACCATTAGCTCAGGCTTCATATTAGCTCTTGTGACTTATATTAACCCATTATACTTATCTGTGTTAGCCACATGGCTCAGTAGCTTTTTCAGTGGGGCAGGTCACATACTGCTTCTTTGGTGTCTGGACAGGACTGCGGATGGAGCTTCCTGCTTTCCAGAATTCTCCTGTTCTCATTGTCCCACCTCTACTTCCTATCTGTTTGTTCTGCCTATACTTGCTGCCTCGCTATTGTCCAATCGTCATTTATTTAAAATATAATTGACAGAATACAGAATTGTCTCCCACCAATCAACTCCCGCTGGACTGAGCATGGGATCACACTGGACCCTCTGAATGTGGCTGACTATTGGGGCATACTAAGGGGCCAATGATAATGGCACAGGAATTTGTCTCTACTGCATGTACTGGCTTTTTGGGATCCTATTCTATTTGGTTGCATACCTTCCTAAGCCTGGATGTAGGGGGGGGGGGTGGGGCTTTGGACTTCCCATAAGGCAGGGTACCTTACCCTTTCTTAGGACTGGAGGGGGTAGGGGAAGAATTGTGGGGGAACAGGAGGGAAGTGGGAGGAGGGGAGGAAGTGGAAATTTCGATTGGTATTATTTATAAAGTAATAAAAAGAGAAAAAGAAAAAAAAGAAACAAAAGAAAGAAAAATCTATGGTTGATTTCTGAGGAGGTTCTGCTCATCCCGGGGAGCCTGGCATCTGTGGAGGTAGTTGTCTTTTCTTCATCTCCGCCACCTTAGCTCATCGTCCCAGTACTACAGAAGGCGCGGCTGCTCACCAGATGCATGGCATCTCAACCATGTTTGTTTCGGCAACTTGATATTTGTCAGAGATGAGCTGCTGAGACAGAGAGGAAAGGCATGTCTCTGTGGGAGAGCTTGTCCCTCCCTTCGGATTAGTCTCTCCTCCCAAGGGTGAGTTTAGGAAGTTAAACAAATTTATCGGAAGAAAGCTTTCCCAGGAGGGGCAGTTCACCTACCTGCCACCTAATTCTACTTGTTCATCGGATCGTGATTGGTGACGGGGCAGCTGGCGGAGAAATGACTAAGGAGAGAACGGTCCTGGGCAACTTGTCTGTTACCACTGGCTGAAGAAGGCGGAAACTGTAATGTCTAAATGTTCATCCACGTGTGATTTATATTCCAGTTATTGATTGCTTCTGCTCCTTCAGAACTCTGGAAACAGATTTGAATGTCATCAAGGAAAGGGTAGAGGCTATTATTACAGTGCACACACTAGCCAGTAACTTGTGGTTTTCCTTTCCCATAAACTTAGGAGTTCAAACCCAGGGACAAGTGGGAATCATGGCCATAAAAAACATGGGCATCTATTTTATTCCTCCAAACCATATTGGAGGCTTTTAACTACCCAGCTCACCTCAAACTCCACCCTCCAAAAGTTTCAGGCCCAAATCCCCTTAAAGATTAACAAGCTGACAAACCTTGCTAACGTCAAACAGAGGGAACAGCTCGTTGCTAGCTGCCGGAAACCAACTCCAGACTTCCTCCTTCTTCAGCGGAGGACACTATGTAACTGTTCAAAAATGTAAGGCTTCTTCGAGCATGATGACTATTACAGGACCGAGATGCAGGCTTCTCCTGAGGCCAGGTAGCAACACCCAGCCGATGAATCAGGCCCCAGTCTGGGCTGATGTTCATCAGGAAGATGATTTATATTGGGACACAGGGGCAGCCGGCGGATACACCTCAGAGGGTTGATAATCCAGACCAGCTGGGTAGGGATTGTGACACTGGTCTCCCACTCCAGGACATTTTTTTTCCCCTCAGAGGTCTTAGAGAGGGCATCTTGGAGACACACAGTACACAGAGATTCAGGTTGATCAAGAACTCGTTCCACTCCCTGTCTTTCTGAAACCGGTGTCAACCCAGGAGAAATATCTCACCAGGAATTAGATTCAATGGGATTTGTAAAGTTCCAGAATCATTATCATAATGCTATCTCTTTCTATATATAGAATAGAGGAGATAGTTGAGTACATAAAAAAACAGATTAAACTGCATGATATTTACACTGTTTTATTGGCATAGAGATGTATTCAATACTTAAAATTTACTGCAACAAACATTCTCAAGTTATACACAAATATTTTTCTGAAGACGTGAAGTGTATAGATGGAACATAATATGAAGGAGAACCTTCAAAAAATAGTAAAGTGCACATGTGTTGTGTTCAGACGCAATACTTTTTCCACAGAAAAGACGTTTCCTAAATTCATTGTGATTTTTTTTTCTTCACTTTAGCTGTAGCTGAAATACAAACCAGAGGGAATGAGGCCAACTGACTGCAGCCAGGTGTCCCCATCTGATCACCCTCCCTTCTCTAGCTTCCTTCAAACACACAAAACATGCTGCTTTCCTCCTACAACCCATGCAACACTCTTGACACCAAATGTGTGGTATGCTTTATATCCAGACACCAACCAGTCCTCCGATTCCCAGTGCACCTATCTGTGTATCCTAGAATCCAATTTAATGCTGGTGGTGTCTGAGGTAGCATCAGCTCCTACAGGCTAGAGGCTCATTCTCCCCACAAGACGTTCTGCTGTGCTCAGCACAGTCACAAGTGCATGCTGTCATGCTGCCTATGGTTGTGACCATCCAGACTTACCTCAGATGTCACATAACTCCGTCCTCAGAACCCCTGGAAACTGTCCATTTGCTACATTACATGTAGACACAGAAAGTGACTCTGGAGCCTCATGACCCACACATGGGGACAAGTGGGGAACGCCTACTATCTGCTGTTCCTTGTTCAGCAGCTCAGAAGCTCTTAGAGCCACTTCATGTGGACTCTCTGGGTGGAAGTTTGATTATGTGGGTATGGCCCAATGTCTTGGTCTCCAGTCTCTCATCTTTCCCCAAAGGATGAAAGGTAAGTCTTATAATCCAGGCACCTTTTCTAGTCTTGAGTCTTACTGTTTTTTTTCTGGTTTTTTTTTTTTTTTTTTTTTTTTTTTTTTTTTTTTTTTTTTTTTTTTTTTTTCTGGTCACCAGCCCCTCGTCCTGAATCTTCCTAGTTACCTGTCAGTTCTGAAGCTACAGCGGTGACTGGGTGGCTGACAGATACTTCCACTGGTGCAGTAGTGACACTCACGTTATGGATCTAAGGCCTGCTGCCTGAAACAGAACCTGTACCTGGCACTGTTAAAGGGACAAAGAACCTGTGGCTAGATAGGTAAAAGGTTCTGAGGGAGAACCTAATAGTATTGTCCTGCCAGATGAACATAGATTAAACCCCAATGACTTGTTGCTATACCCATATCTGTGTGTCTATCAGCCTCCATCAGAAAAGTTTCTTGTTGCAGTAGTTGGCAATTAGCAGAAACCCCCAACTGATAGAGGTGCAAAGAATAGACTATGGAGTGCTCCACTCTAAATGAGACAAGTATATCCCACCCATTCCCATAAGGATCAAGAGGCAGAAAGATTGTAAGTGCCAGAGATGGTGGATAACTCCAAGAAGTGTTTTCTGGATACAACAGACCCGTTGCAAATCTGAACTCATTGCAACTGTGGCAGCAAGCATGAGACCCATGGAAGCTCAAGCCAGACCAAACTCCCTTCAGGAAGGAATGAAGGCAGGCATGAAAGCCCACCACTAGTTGAGGAGTTACCAGCATTGCTAACTGCCAGGAATGGGAGAGTCGGGTTTCTGTTATGGCCTCCAGTAGGTCAACTTGGCTTTCAGTACTAGTTGGGCAACACAAACTCAATTTGATGGGGTCAGTGATGGGACTCAGGGCAGGATGGGTAGGAAGGGAATATCTTGGAGTTAGAGAAGGGAATGAGTATAACCAACATATATTATACGTATTCTCAGAGAATTGGTAAAAATATTATTAGGTCTTAACCCAGAAAATCCCAAGGAACTTTAGTCAGAAATGGTACGCAGAGATCAACTAATGCAGCAGTTCTCACCTTGTGAGTTACATGCTTTTGGGGTAGTGACCTTTTCACAGGGGTCTGCTAAGTCCATCAGAAGCCACAGATATTTACATTCTGACTTATAACTGTAGCAACAAAAATAATTTTATGGTTGGGAATCACCACAACATGAGGAACTATATAAAAGGGTAACAGCACTAAGAAGGTTGAGAACCACTGAGCTGGTGACGCAAAAGATGTCTCTAGTACCCTTGTCACTTAGTAAATTACAAGAGTTCTAGGGGCTGTTGGCCGAGAACTGAGTATAAAGCCATAGAGATTTGGGCCTAAGGCACCCATAGATACCCAAACCCACAAACAACCAAGGCTTTGGCTCCAAACTTTTACAGAACCTGTGTATGTCACATCCTCCTGCACACTCCAGTCATCTTTGGAGGAGCGACAGTGCCTCAGAGGATGCAAGCCCAGCTGCAACACTGCCTCACTACAGTGACTGCACACGCTCAGGGCAATACAGTGTTTGTATTTTCAACCCAGTTGACTCTGCAGATCTAAACCTTGGACTTGAAGCCTTGTTCCTACTGAGGGCCACATAGTTCTCATTTATCACGAAGTCAAACTTCTTCCTAAAGTTCCTGCAGCTGTCATCATTATGATTCTCTAAGTTTTGTAAAGATGCTTGTTTAGTAGGCTCCCAGTGACTCTATGGTGCATATCAGGGATCCATTCATATCCATGTCAAGCTATCACAACTAAAATCATGTCAAAAAGTTCTTGAGGAAGGCAAGAAGCTCATTGCATAAAGTAAGCTGACTGGGAAGCTCGCTTGCAAAGACACACAGGAGCAGACAGGGCTGAGACTCATGTTCTTCAAGATGGCTCCACAAGCCTCACTAGGAATGTTAATAGCATGCCTTCCTGGATGGAACATTATTCATGTGTGAAGATAATAGAAAGAATTCGCAGAAACATGGGTGCCCGTTAAGTATAAAAGCCACAAACCTAGCCCCAAAAATGTTACCTAGAGATGAACTCAGATGTCATAAGAAGCTGTAACTGAATTTGAAAGTGGTTCAGAAATGTGGAACAGAGAAAAAAGTTGGAGGAAATCTGAAATTGTTTGAATACCCATCTAAGCCTAAATAAACAAAATACAATTACAAAGTGCTGGGAAAATGCCATCATTCATTCTTTAAAGGAAAGATTAGGTTTTAAAATGAGGAAAAAGTAAAAAGAGGCCTCCCAAAAGTCATATTCTTGATACAATGGGAAATGAAGAAGGAGAGCGATTCTTTCATTTCTTTCATGAAAGGAAGAGACTCCGTGGAGACTATTTTCTGCTGGAGATGGATATGTTAAACATTGGAAAGGGTTGAAATTAAACTATAAATGCATGTTTTGAAACTTGCTAGTTCATAGAGAAAATAACTATGCACTGTGCGTATAGCAAAACAGAGGAAAATAAAACATTTAATCTCAAAAGAAAGAGTAGAAAAGGTAGAATGTGGACCAACAGAGTGAACCAGAGGTTGTTTAAACAGAAAGAAGGCAACAGCTTGCATCTTAAAACTGGTTGGATACATTCTGTGTACAAGGACACAAGGAAAACAGAGGCACCTCAGAAGGTTCACATTCAAGGGATATGCAAATAAATGCATGCAAAAAGATGGAGTACCTTATTAATCATCATCACCACCACCATCACCATCATCACTATTGGTTTGGTGTTGGGAATGGAAGCCAGGTTCTTGTGTATGCTAGACCGGTGCTTGTCACTGAGCTACCCTCAGCTCAGATTCATGTTATTAATGCCAGAGAACAAAATCCAGAGCAGCATTAATTACTAAAACACACGGAACATATCCCAAATGTCTCAGTCTGTTTTATTTTCACTTTGACACAAGCTAGGGTCATTCAGGAAGAAGAAACCTCAGTTGAGAAAAGGGTTCCACCAGATTAGTCTGCAGGTAAGTCTGTGGAACATTTTCTTGTTCAAGGAGTAATGTAGGGGGACCTGAATTGCTGTGGGCAGTGCCACCTCTGGGCCATTTGTTCTGGACTGTGTGAGAAAGCAAACTGAAAAATCTATGGGTAGCAAGCTAGTAACCAGTGTTCTTCCATGGCCTCTGCTTCATGTTATGCCTCCAGATTCCTGCCTTGACTTTCCTGGATGATGAACTGTAAACTATAAGATGAAGTAACTTTACCTCCCCAAGATGCTTTTGCTCATGGAGTTTATCACAACAATATCTTAACTAAAACATTCACACACACACACAAACACACAATTTCAGGGTGAATTCTCCACTGAAATCAGTATTCCGTAGAATGACAAAACCAGTGTTTCAGAGAAAATTATTTCCACCAGAATTTACAGAAGGATGCCACTTACCCAATCCTGAGAACACACAACAAATGGTGGATGCTGCTTACCTCCAGAACTTACAGAAAGATACCACTTACCACGAGAATTTATAGAAGGATACCACTTACCATGAGAACTTATAGAAGGATGCCACTTACCACGAGAATTTATAGAAGGATACCACTTACCACGAGAACTCATAGAAGGATGCCACTTACCATGAGAACTTATAGAAGGATGCCACTTACCACGAGAACTTATAGAAGGATGCCACTTACCATGAGAACTTACAGAAGGATGCCACTTACCACGAGAACTTACAGAAGGATACCACTTACCACGAGAACTTACAGAAAGATACCACTTACCACGAGAACTTATAGAAGGATGCCACTTACCCAACGCTGAGAACACACAGCAAATGGTGGGAAATGGCAGAGTGGAGTGGAGAGAGGCAGGTGAGTTGGCGACAGGATGAAAGAGAGACAAAGACAACTCCTTGCTACAGCACAAGCAGGTGCTCAGTTCTGGACAGCCAGGGTGGGGGCGGGGTCGGAAAGCAATGCTGCCTATGATGACAACCAGAAAGGATTGCTTTGCTAACATCAGAAGGCACCAGGGGGACATCTTTTAGTGAAAGCAAAATAAAAGAGCCAAAGAGCTGACTAAGTGGTTATGAGCTCTTGATGCTCTTCCAGAACACCTAGGTTCTGTTCCCGGCAGCTGTGTTGGGTGGCTTACACCCACTTGTAACTCCAGTCCTATCATATACTAGACAGACCTAGAGAGCTGACTTGAGTTCCTCCTGGGAACAAAGATCCTTACATGTAATATTAAAAAGGCCAGGCACTCTATGGCACTAATATTCTCTTGTAGGTCAGGCCTCTTCTGGGCTCTGTAGACACCTGCACGCTTCTGAAACACAAATAACTAAATATATAAATAAATAACAAAACAAAAAGTAATTATATATTTGAACTATATCCTTCAAAACTGAAGGTGAAACACAGATATTTTAAATTGATACAGGACATTTTGACAAAACATTCCCATCTATACTGTAGAGTAAACCTAAGATCCTGGAAAAAAAATAGTAGGGAAGGATAATACAGACAGAGTGACAAATAACAGTAAGGGTGTTTGAAAACCCACAAGGGAAAATTATTTATGTTTAATTGAAATACATAATATATGAGTTTGTGTATTCATATATAAATAATTTAAATGAAGTTATGCCACTTGGAGTGATAATATTCCCCCTGAGAGTCATAGACATTTAGCAACCCAGCCCCCAGTGACAGGCAAGAGAAACTTTCAATTGATTAATTGATCAGAAGAGTTCAAGACACTCCCCAGACCATACAGGCTTTCGCCATAATCCTATTGCCAAAGAGGTTGTGCACTTTGAACATAGAGCTTTATTAATTGAGCTGGATGTCACCTGAAAGCCTCCTGTTTGAGGACTTGCTCTTGTAGTATCTGAAGGTGCCATGCAAGCTGCAAGGGAGGAGAGCAATTCAATAGTCATACCCAGCTGTGATATCTATGAACCACAGCAATGTCCAGCATGGCAAGATACCACTGACAGCATACTAGTAGCACTTTTATCTTGATGTTAACCAACAGTTACATAGTCGAACCTTAAGCCAACTCAACAGAAGGGAATTCATGTCTAGTACTGCAAACCTAACCAACTTACTCATGACTGGAGAGGTCATAGAGCCTAGAAGAGAACTTACTTCTGCTAATTTTGCAAACAATATGATTTCTCATTGTGTTCTAAATACTTATTTTAGTACTTACTGATAAGTGAAGTTCTCACCCCTCATCCAAGAAGTTCCGTTTTGCAACCAATGATCATTGTTACAGAGATCCACAACTGGGCATTATGCAGAGGGCAAGTAGCTGTGAGGTGCCAAACTCCAACTGATACATATGCGATGAAATCCTTATACTTCTGAGAACATCACAAAACAGAGGGTAGAAAGATTGTGAGAGCCAGAGGATGATGGTGACTGTTGTGGGATTGTTTCTACCAGACATGACAGGGAAGTTGCCCCCAATGAACTTTAACAACACATCTGCCTGAACAAGACTGGCATAATGCCAACACCAGTTGACAAAGTTGCATGGATGAAGAACATCTCCTAGGACCATACCCCTAGACGAATGGCTACTGAGAGATGAAAAATTATCTAATTCAATGGTTCAGACCTAAACACATGTACATACATACAAGTAAAACTGTGTGTGTGTGTGTGTGTGTGTGTAATAACTATAGAAAATGTTGTAAATTTGAGAGAGAGTGTGGGAGCATGGGAGGACTTGAAGGGATGAGGTGAAGGGGTGGAAATGATATAAATAGAATTCTCCATGTATGAAAAATTTAAAAATATTTAAAATTAAATTTTAAAAAGAAGGGTATTTTAATTCTCTGCAAATTCCTGTAAGGGTATGTAACATACATCAATAAAATGGAAATTAAATTATTAAAAAGAATATTGGACACTTTGAAAAGATTAAACAGAATTGATACCACCCATAAGAAGACAAATCCAGCAAAAGAGAGCAAACATAAGTATCCATAAACTCAAAATCCAAAATATTTCCCAAATTAAAACACTGAAGTGAACCTTGAAAGGTAACCATATACCACTGAGAAACATCTTCACATACAAACATATTTTGAATTTGTTTGCAATTGCCTTCAGGATCTTTATGTAACAGACATGTGATTTTATGTCTAGATTTGGATCATTCACCCATATACCTCATTATGGATGTGCATAGAAAAGTGCTGAAATTCTTCAAATTCAAGATCTGAAGCCCTTCTGTTGCCAGCTATTAGAGACCAGAGATACCCAACACATGATTCATAAAATCCAGATCCCACTGACATGAAAAAGGATTATGGACAGCTCACATTAGCAAGTATGTTGACATAAGATAAAGAAGTCCCTTTAGAAATACAGTACTAAATAAGAAATATATAACCAAAGTGACTCTGTAAAAATTAAAAAAATATAAGTAAGTACAATTGTACTGAAATTGTTTGATTCATAATAAAGAATCATAATAAAGTTCTCTCCATAAAGAAACTCTAGTTGCATCAAGCACTTAAGGGAAATCTAATGCTGACCTTACAAAACTCATTAAAACTACAAACCACAGGAATGTTACGTCCAATCTAAGGCAGACACTAAAACTAGATAGATGTTAGAGGAAAACAAAAATCACCTACCAGTACCACATCTTATTCAGGAACAGCAATCTGCTCAGCATTCAAGATTAGAAGATAAAGGTGTCTATACACACCACTTTTATTCTACAACATCCTAGAGATTTCAGCCAATGAGATAGAAGCAAGAAAATATATTTATAACAAATATACTGTATATAAAAGAATAAAGTAGGTGCTTATACTCAAATAAAATCACTGTGTGTATAGGGAATCCAATGAAAATTCAGCCAAACAATATGGGGAGGGATGAGGAAGCAAATAAACAGAATTAATTGCTTTTCTTCTTACCATGAATAAGTAATTTGGAAAATAAAGATCTACCATATATTATTATTTCAAAAATAAGACATTTAAGGAAAAGTTAAACAAAAATTTACAAGACTTGAAACTTAAAATAAAAAAAATTAAAATTAAGCAATCAAGAGAACTCAAATATCCAAATAAGTGAGTAAATATTCATGTCCATGATTTTGAAAAATTAATATTATTTAAATGTTTATTTCCTTACAAATCATCTGTAGGCTCATTGGGATCACAATCACAAGAAAAGGCTTATTTTTATAGTTCTGACAGGTAACTCTAAAATTTCATGTAAAATGCAAAAGACCTGTGAAAAAACAAAGAAAATTCACAACAGGAAGAAAACTGAGAAAATTTCAGGGAACTGATCTAGAGATCCACTTGTGAGACTTCAGATGCTAAGGCAAAGGGGGACTGGTTGTCAGCAAGTTCACTAGATCCTTGCAATAGACTAGAAACCAGAAAAGGACGGACTGTTTGATATGGAATTCTTCTCTGCATGCTGTGAATATCATTGGTTAATAAAGAACTGCTTTGAGCCTATAGCAGAGCAGGGCAGAATAGAAGTAGGTGGGGAAAACTAAACTGAATGCTGTGAGAAAAGAGGCGGAGTTTAGATAGGCCACATAGCCCCACCAGAGACAGGCATGGAACTTTACCCAGTAAGCAACAGCCATGTGGCGATACACAGATTAATAGAGATGGGTTAAATTAAGATGTAAGAGTTAGCTATATAAGAAGCTAGAGCTAATGAGCCAATCAGTGTTTTGAAAAATATAATTTTGTGTGTTTATTTCAGGGCTGAGCAGCCAGGAACCAACATGCAGGCTCCTTACAACAACTGTTGATGATAAGGGATTAAGTTTCTTTATGCTATGATGAAAGAAATGACTTGTACACCTCCCTTCTGCTATGCACAAAATTAAAAATGGTGTATCTTCTTAAACCATGAAGCTTGAAGCTAAGTTTCTTGTAGAAACTGTAAAAGAATGCCATCATTACTCAGGGGAGCACACCTGCCAGCTTGAGTGAGTTCTCATAAAATCTCTTTCATTGAGACTTAACTTGACTTTCTTGGTACTTATTTAGTAGAGGAGTTGTGCTTCCTGATTTGGCTCATTTAGGCATCTTAGAATTTTGTTTTGTTGTTTGTTTTTCCTGAATATTTTCCACTTTGCTAGATTTCAATGTTTAAAGTGTCACTTTACTTTTATTGCTTTTTATTTCTTCTTTTTAAGGCATATTTTTAACTTATTCCTTGAGAATTTCATGCATGATATAATTTATCTTCATCAAAACTCCTTCTCTGTCTTAAATATTGGTATGTTTTCTTTCACGTGCTTGCTTTAGTTAGAATAAAACTGTGTGTGTCTTGTTTCTGAAAGAACTGTCTATTCCTCCATTTCCTTTCTCTGTTCTCTGATCATCTCAGTCCATCCTCCAGCATTTGGTAGTTCTGTTACTTTCACTTCATGTTGCTGATGTGACCACTTGGTTGGGCTTTCTCATTCATTTTATGAAATGAAAGCTCTTTTGATTTGCCTCAAACATGATTTGGACTAAATTCTTTTGTTTTGAATCTAATACTGGTTTGATTTTTTTCATTGAAGCATTCCGTAATTGACAATTTTAGATTTTCTTTCATAGTATTTATGGGACAATGCTCTTTCCACCATTTCTAAGTGTTTGGACTTTGTGCTGCTTCCAGTTGTTAATCTGTAGCTGTTTTACAGTGCAACCACATAAGAGCATCTGCACATTCTTTCCCTTTCAGAAACGAATGAAAGTGTAGATTATGATCAATTTGGAAAATTTCCCCTTAGGCCTTGTAAAGAATACCCCTCCCCTGTTGGCCAAAAAGTTTGACATATCTATTTAATCAACCTTATTTCTCTTATTACCTAATTATATGTGTTATGTCTGCTTGACTGCATGTGGTATGTTGAAACCATCAGCTCTCCTACTTTGCTAATGCTGTCTACATACTCTCCAGATTAGACTTAGACTCCATGAAGACATTTCGTAAAATGGATAGTGTTTCATACCAGACATATCTCTATTGCGGTTGATGATTATTACTGAACTGAAATGGTTTATTTCCCCTTTGATGTATTTCCCTCTGGATTGTGGGTTTAATACTGTTTAGTGCAATGTCGTCATTTTGTTCTTATTGGTACTCACATTAACCTAGACTATAATATTATATATATATATACATGTATACACATACATATGCATATATGTAATATATATTACTATATATATATAAAGCATGACAAAGTATATTACAAACCACTACTATGCACGTAATATACACATATATGGGCTTAGTGTTCTAGGTCCATATATGTATAGCAAGCACCACTTTGTACTTTACAGCTTCCATATGTACTATATGGATATGTGTATGACTACATAGATACACACATATGTTGCTTGTATGACACTACTTTGGGGTATATTGCTTTCATTTATTGTCACATAGCTGAAATTCATAATTTATGAAGTTTGTTCTTTTAAAAATGTTTTGAATGGGGCTGGAGAGATGGCTCAGTGGTTAAGAGCATTCTTCCAAAGGTCCTGAGTTCAATTCCCAGCAACCACATGGTGGCTCACAACCATCTCTAACGAGGTCTGGTGCCCTCTTCAGGCATGTATGCAGACAGAATATTGTATGCATAATAAATAAATAAATATTTTTTAAAAAATGTTTTGAATGAATTTTAGATTTGTAGAAGGTTTCAAAGAGACAGCAGCAAGTTCCTATGTGCTTTCCACCCAACTTCCCCTACAATTACATGATCACCATTATTCCCACCCATTTCATTCTGTGGTTTCTGGGTCCAGATCATGACAGTACATTGCGTTTCTTGTCCTGTCTCCTTGGTCTCCTTCAAGCTGTTACAGTTTCTTAATCTTCAGTGCCCCATCTCCCCACCACCCTCTGCCATTTGATGCCTGATCCTTCTGAAGAACATTGTTCAAATTGTTTGTACAATGTGGTATTTCCTGGAGTTCTGAAAGCAGAGAAATCTAAAATGTCTGGGTAGATCCTAGTGAGAAGAAGGTGTTGGGGGTGGTAATGCAGATCATAGCCATCCCTCATAGCTTGTATTTTTGGTCCTTGTTCTCCCAAGCACCGTTAAGAGGTGATGAAGCCCCCAAGCCTGGCCTAGTAGGAGGTCTTTGGGTTATTAGGTCATGTCCTTGATCCATAGCTCCTCTTAACTCTTTTCCTCCCTAACCATGAAGTATGTGACTTTCCTCTGCCACATTCTGATGCCATGATTGCAACTGTGACATAGACTGAAAGTGACAGGGTCAATCAATCATAGATTTAGGCTTTCAAAACTGTGAGCAAAATAACCTTTTGTTTTTCTCTTCATAAAGACCACAAGCTCCATGATAGAACTCTGACCAGCACAGAGATCAGGGCAAAGCCTGAGAGAGAAGTATGTTTAGCCTTTAAACCCAGTGGACTTTCTAGGGGTCCCATTGCTGCTCCAGTACCCTCAAAAAATCCAGATTAAGGCCAGGAAGCCACCGCTGACATCCACAACACTGTTAACACCGCAAACTGAAGCTGATAAGCACAGCTAAAATTAGGGTGTTGGCGACTGAGACATGGCTTACGTCAGTCACATAAGTGGTTCTTGAGCTGAGGACTTTGTGGAAAGCTGCCTGGCATTTTGGATTCACTACAGCAGCTGATTCGACATCAATACAACCTCTGTTAGAAGCAGGTCGGAAGGTATGTGACTTCCACTCACAGCCAGACGCTGTGGCGACAGGGGAATCTGGGGACTGGCCAGCGCTGGCCCTGTGTGTAAGTAGGAGCTTGTGCATAGATTCTGGGGTCTTGCCAACCCTGAGTCTTGGAGTCCCGGCAGTGCCACTGCAGGACATCAACTGTGAGTTACACTGATGGACGCCTTGAGCAATGCATGGAAGCCAGGATGTCAGGAAGATGGGTCTGAGCTCGGAGAGGAGTGATGTGGCAGATGTTCCACAGACCATGGAGGACTGTCTGGCTTCTCATCAGTTATCCCTTTCTTTAAATGGCTCTCTGGAAAGACAGTCTGTGGGTTGGAAATTTCATCTGCAGAATCACATGCTAACGGTATTTGGAAATTGGGCCTTTAGTCTGTATGTAGGATTGGCGGAGGCCCTACAGTCGGGGATTCCACAGTGTCACAGTGGCTTCATAAGATGAGTTGAACTAGGACATTGACTCTGTCTCTCCACATCATACACTCTGCCATGCCAGGAACCAGCAGGAAGCCATCATCAGATGCTAATCTGAAGACAGCATTTCTCAGCCTCCAGAACCATGTACTAAATGACTTTCTATTCTTTAGGAATTTCCCAGACTGCGGTATTTAGTTGCAACAACAGAACGTGATTGCCAGGGTGATCATCTTGTCTTCGCTCTTCAGCAGGTGTGACTTTGGAACACTTTAAATGCGTGCCTCAGATCTGGAGAAGAGGATGTTGTCTGTCTCCAAAGTTGTCTATTTTCTTCCCTCTGGGTGGGATGGTGACAACCTTTTCTAGAAAAAAACAAGAGAAAGATAGCAGCAGCACTAGTTAAGACATTTTCCTGCCAACTAATTGTTAAATTATGGCATATTAAGTATAGTATATGAATACATTTCTAAGCCAGGAGCTCTATGTGAATACTAGTGATTAGAATCATCTTCATTCCAAACATTTCACTTTGCAGCTCCATTTGCTTGAAATGATTTGACGCAAAGAACACTGTGGAACAATGCACCTCCCTGGCTTGAGTATTCTTGTAAACAGAGAGTGAAAGGGATTTTAGTTTGATGATGGGTGGGAACTAAGGAAATGGCTAACATATACCCAAGCTCAAGTCTGTATTGTGCTTTGTTCAGCAGTCGAATGAACTTCATATTACCTTCTCCCGAAGGACTATTCAACACTAATGTGTCAAGAAATGTCATGTGGCCCTTGTCCCACCTGACAGTCATATTAGTAAACACAGGCAGCTCCATAGGTCGTGAATCACTCTGGCTCTACTGATGAGTTTATCAACACATCAGTACAACTCTGTCAAATCTGCCTGTTCTGCATAAACAGGTGCACGGTGGCTTTCGGGTGAAATGCCTCCTTCTCAGGAGATATAGAAGCCTTAGAACGAGCTAGGAGCAGAAACAGTCAACAAGTCTCCAGTTTGTGGCAGAAGTTACCTCCTCTGAATTTAAATACATAATTCAGCCAACAATGAAAGTCTCTCTTCTTTTTCCAAAACCTGGCTCTTCCAAAGGAGCCAGAGAATGTCAAGGAGATGGGTACAAAATTTGTAGAAGTAAGAAAATAGCATTCCCAGTAGGTACTGACTGTGTGGCAGACTGTTTTCTGATCTATAAAACTGAAGTTCCACTCTACATCTCTAGATCCATTCTGCCTCCTCAGGGAAGAAGATTCTGGAGATCAAGAACTCTGCTATCTGAGTATTCTTGGTAACTTACCCAGTTCTGTCTCCCTGGCAGTGTGACACCTTGTCATTTCTACACAAGTCATGACCCCCTATTGTCTGCCTCTTCGCTTTCCTGCTACCAGGATCATAGTCAGGAATATTGCTCTATGCCCTGTCTTAGGAAATGTCCCAGAAGCCTTGCGAATAGTCAAGGCCATTGCAATGAGCGCCCTTTCTCATGCAGTGCCTTTATTTGCTCCTGGTCACCCAAACTCATGCTGGGTAAACATAGGAGTCTACAAGGCACTGCCTTCCCAAGGAGAGACTTCCATGTGTGGAGTTCAATCTGAGGGCTAAAAACTTTGCCAAAACCCAAGATGGACCAGGTCTGAAGAAAGTACTGAAAGGGATCAGTACCAAAAAGCCAAGCGTGAGAGCAGAAGAAATGCTGTGGAATAGAATATGAGCCCTGTTACACCAGAAGTGATACCGCATTTCTTGCCTTTTTACTATGCCCCAGGCAATGTGTGTAGTGTTTCTCATGCCCATTTCAGTTCTCAGAAAGACTCCGAAGGCTATTACAATGCCTAGTTGAGAGACGAGGAAGCCCAGACCACAGACACACAACCAGCAAATGGAAGAACAGAAATACTCCAACTCAGATGCCAGACCTCAGACCTTAAAGCCTCAGTCCTGTTGTCTTCCAGATCAAAACAGAAAAGAGAGGCCAGAGCTAAAACTGGCCAGGAGGAAGGGATGGAGTGGGGCATCTCCCCTACTTGAGTTAGAACCCTACACTCCTCAATTTCACTGACTTCATCAGGAACTCCAATCTGAGGCTGGCAGTCTGGAGTCCCCTCAGAGTACAGCAGCGTATCCAGTCAAAACGCCGAAGAAGGGAGCCTGACCTTCACAAGCAGCAACAGCCACACGAATGGTATCCCTTCAAGAAGCTCAGCTGTGTGCCTAGGAGGTCTGTCCCCCTCTTTCTTATTCTCATTCCTTCCACACCCCAAGCTGGTTGATGGTACTGCCCAGGGTTAGGCTGAGTCTCTTCAATTCACTGAATCAGATACCAGATTTCCCCGGAAGCATCTTCACACAAGATGTCTATTCAACTGTTTTCATAGGAATTCCTCAATTCTGACAACTTGACAACCGAAACTAACCATTACATTACCTTGCCATCTCTGTTCATCAGGGATGCCATGATTCAGGACCACAGGAGGGCTGCAGCAGCTTCATATATCAAACAGAGTAGAGATGCCCAGCAAAAAAAAAAAAAAAAAATGAAACATTTTCCCAGTTTGAGAGAGAAATTTGGATCAGAATTTCTTGAGCCTCTTCTTGGGCTTTGAGACCATGTCTGTGCCTAGACTAGACTAACCACTTACAGTAAAGGAGGTTCAATTCCCACGGGCAGTTAAACCAACTGTGATTCACATCCTGGGGCAGAGGCTGCCTCACCTAACCTACTCCCATAGGGGAAAAGTGTTCAGAATGCAAGTGAAGCCATTGAAATTGAGAAGACACAGGGGCGAGAGTGTGTAGAGCAAGGAAGTCTACAAAGACTATAAGAAATTCCCTACAGGATTCTATTGAACTCGTCCTACTTTTTAATAAACTTTGGTATGTAAATTGCTATGCTGTTTTTTTTGTCATTATTTTTTGTTTGTTTATTTTTGTCAACCGGACACAACTAAAATCATATGGGGATAGGGAAAATTTTCAGAAAAAAAAAAATCCCATTTGATTGTCCCCATAGGCAAGCCGGTGGTGGGGTGTTTTCTCGATTAATGGCTGATGTGGAAGGGATAGTCTACTGTGGACCGTACTAAAAACAGGCTAAGCAAGCCTTGGGGAGCAAGCTAGTAATTATCATCCTCCACAATTCTGCTTTAATTCCCGCTTCCAAGTTCCTGCCCCGACTTCACTTCATAACAAACTACAACTGCAAGATGAAATAAACCCTTTTCTCCCCAAGTTTGGTCATGGTGTTTGGCAATAGAAAGCAAACTAGGGACAGTTGTCAATATTTGTCAATACTTATTGTATGTGTGTGTATGTGCGCATGAGCACATAACATGCATGCACATTCAATTCAAGGATCTTTACTAGATCTTTAATAGGAGTCACTAACTCCCAAGCCCACCCAGCTCCTGGTCCTTCAGAGTCATTTAAGAGTCCTAGTGGGACAGCATTGGATTGAAAGTTCAGGAACTCTATCCAGAATGAATCATCTCTCTCCACGAGATGAGGATGGACGAAGGGATGGCAGCTTTTTGCATTTCACTTGTTCCTATTAATCTTCTTCACCTGAGTTTCTGTTTCCTTGCAGAAAAAAGCCAAACTTGCTTAGTGTTTGCTGAGTACTTTGAGTATCCAAGGCCTGTTGCTGTGCCCAGAGAGTCCTGGGTGACTTCAGAGAGATCTCTGTGGGCTTGATAGATGGCTCTTTGACCTCTATGTGTGTGCTGTAACATGATCATTTGTACATATACAGATGAGTACATGCATATACGTGCACACACAAATAGAGATAAATAAACAGATGTAACTAAAATTGGTTTAAAGGGTCTCTAAAATCAAGGGTTTCATTATATCATGGGCTAGTGGACTGAGGTAACAATGTGGGTTTAGCCTGAATTGGATGGAGCTGACTAATGGTATGGGGCACGGAGGAGTCACACCAAGGTGTACTCCAGTAAAGATGAAAATGGGGTTTGACCAGCAGAGACCAAGACACCGGCTCCCTGTGTTGTTAAGTGAGTGTAATTGTCTGAGCAACAGCTAGAAGGAAAGACACGAATCAGCCTGCAGAGATAGCACGCTAGCAGACATCTTAGGCAGTTGCACGTTGGGCAGGCACTCTACCAAATAAGCCACAGCCTGATTCCCTAGCAGAGATCTTGAGGGATGTAGCTAAGAAGAGAGGAAAGGGGAGGCAGAGCACAGGGATGCAGAGTGGCCACATGTCCAAGGCAAAGAAGAGCTGAGTCAGCATGGCATGGCCCCCAGGACCAAATGAATACCACTGCCTGCTTTGCCTCAACCTTCTTTATAAAAACAAATTGCGTGTCTTTAAATGGAAAAATGACCTTCAGCCTTGCTGAAAGAACCTCCGCTCCACTTTGCTATTTGGTTCATAAAATCTGAAGTATTTGCTGGCTGGCCCACCCCAGGAAAGGATCGCCAATTGCTGGTGAGGAATCTGTGTCTTGTGCGTAGAGTTTATTAAACTCTATCCTGTGGGTAACCAATGTCACTGAGCAGAAAGTAAACATGTTCTGCTCTGCATTCAAGATTCTCGTGGGTGCACAAAAGCAGAGGCGAACGCAGAGGGAGAGTCAGGCTACCACCAGCTCACAGCCTAATGCTATGGTCAGGAAAAGAATCAAAAGAAGGTAACTGTTTAGACGGTAGTCTTGAAAACACATGTATCAAATTTCCAGGGAATAAGAAGTGAAAACTCTTGGATCAGATGGTTATCTCTTCCTAATCAACACAGTCCTGGAGGGAGCCTATTCCTCTCTTCCATGCTCGGATAGAACCCAGAGTCACATATATGCTAGACAGGGGCTCTGCCTGGAGCTGCACCCCCCTCCCAGGGGAGATCCTTACTTCTGATTCACACAGCCTAGATTCTAAGGCTGCTCTTATGAAGCAGCAGCAACAGGCTGGCTCAGCCACAATCCCCAATGACCTACTAAGGACAAACAAAGAGCCAATCATGGTGACAATCAGATATATTAAGTGTGACCTCATTGGGAAGAAATCGAAGGGTTTAGTGACCCCTCCCAGTCTATCTTTAGATGCTGATGTAGGTTTAGACAGAAGGTATGCATCACCAAGCAAACCTGACAGAGGTGTGGTCCTGCCCATCCTTAACACAACAGTGTCTTCTGGTCCAGTATGTGCTCTAAGGAGGTCTGATAAGTTGGTAGAGGTGCTAATCTGTCAGTCACTGAGAGTACACCCTCAAGGTTATATTCTTCCCAGAATTCAAGGTAGCTAGAAAGGCAAAAGCCGATAACTTATGCCTCTGCCTTCAACCAAAGTGCAAACACAAAACGAAGGCACGGACACCAGGCTTTCATCCATTCTTTGGTTGTGGACCTAGTTAGGTACCCAGTGCTTCTCAGCAAAAGCAGTTTTTTTTTTTTTTGGTTCCTGTCCTGGAACTAGCTCTTCTAGACCAGGCTGGCCTCGAACTCACAGAGATTCACCTGCCTCTGCCTCCCGAGTGTTGGGATTAAAGGCGTGCGCCACCACCGCCCGGCCAGCAAAAGCAGTTTTTAAGGGGCTGTTCCACAACCATGCTGCTAGTCTAGACATGGCTCCAGAGAATGAGCATGTCCAGAAATTAAACTTCAGGTTGTATAGGTGTCTACAAAGAGTCTGAAAAGGCTCAGAAAGATATTGACTCTAGAAAAGGAAGAGGTATTTGAATTGCTTATCAATCAGTGTGTGCCGATCCTCAAAGAAATCGCCAGGCTGCAGCCCCTAGGAAATAATCCAGACTTGCTGGGTACAGAAAAGGAAGAGGATGATGTTCCTACAAACCAGATGACGGGGCTGTGGAAAGTGGGCTTGGACCGCAATGCGAACAGCTGTTTTCATTCCCTGGAAAGCAAGGGAGGGATGTGGTCTGAACGCTCTGGTAATGATGAGGGCTAGATCTCATCTTTGTCTTGACTGCAGTGTGGGAAGCTGGGAATACAAACTGTTCCATGCTCATGGTGTCACCTCCCTTTGAGCTAGGGACCAGAAGTGTTTCAGATTTCAAGGGTTTGATTCTGGTTTGCTTTGCATTAAGGAGTGTTTTCCTGTAAGTAAGGTGAGCATGTCCCTAAACAGCCCTTCACTTCCGTTATGTATACATGCTTCTGAAGATAATTGTGTAGAAGATTATTAATTCCTATGGCTTTGGCTGGAATTCGCCACAGGAGGGTAGGTGTGGTGTAGATTAGGTATGATATCAGCTCCAGAAAGCTGATATTTTAGATTTTAGAGCATTTGGGATGTCCAGTTTTCTGATGAGGGAAACTCTAGTTGTATCTTATCCCCAAGAAGAAAAAGGTCAGTGCCAGTAAAGGTGCCCAGCTTTGTGTCCAGCTCACCCAGAGGTTGTATCTTGGCTGGAGTTGAGGCTGGGCTTCATAGACCTGGAATTCTGACAGACCTGACCTCGTGACATGGCCTTGTTTTGCAGACCTGACCCAGTGGCATGGTCCCCTCCTGCAGACCTGACCCTGTGACGTGGTCTCTTGCAGATCTGACTCCGTGGCATGGTCTTCTCTGCAGACCTGACCCTGCGACATGGTCTCCTCCTGCAGACATGACCCTGTGACATGGTCTCCTCCTGCAGACCTGACTCTGTGACATGGTCTCCTCCTGCAGACGGGACCCAGTGGCATGGTCTCCTCCTGCTTCTTTGTGAATGTGGAACAGCAGAAGCTGAGCTGTGGCTTCCTCTGAAAAGCTCGCAGAAGCAGAGTCCTCCCTTACATGTCATCTCTATTGAGTTCTTTCTCTTCTCTGGTCATCTGTGTAAAAGTGGCTTCTGGCAGGTATTGGGGAGCTACCTAGTGGTTATTCTCTCTAGGGGTCAACTTCCTGCATCTCATCAGTGTGGTCATTCTCCTTTGTCAGTCACTATTGTGACCTCCGTGGGGTAATTTCCTTGCTGTGCGCGTTAACTAGTGTCCATTTGCATCTTTCTAGCTCTAGATGGCATGCACACTTCCATGGTGCATGTTGGTACCAGATCCCTTCCCAAGGCTTCTCATATGCCCCCCAGTGTGCTTTTCTAACATGCCATCAGTGCCTGCCTTCCCTTTCTCTGGATGCCCACACTGGCATGCCACCTCCAAACCTTTCCTTCTATGTCCTCATCTATAATTCAGACCTACAAATATCTCATGGTTCACTGGTCAAACTGCCTGTGCTTGCACTGGGTTTAACCGCAATTGTGTAGTATGGCAGCTGCTGTCTGGGAGAGGAACAGTAGCTATGGACTTGGATGTCTCATCCATCTGACGGTCAGGGCAGGCGGAGGGGAGGGAACAGCCCACAGGGAAGACGGATATGTTGTTTGTGACTCTGAAAAGGAAATGGAACTGAGTGGAGGATTAAGGAAAGGCCCCAGAATCTCAACTTTCCTATAATGGGACTAAATTATTGAAGTTAGAATTTTTCTTAAAATCTTTGAGTTACTAAGCATTTTAATGCAAAGTCAAAGTACGATGTGGTCTAATAATTGCCCTGAATCTTCCAAGCAAAGTGAGAAGGATGTGGAAAGGGAGACCAGTGTGGCAAGGGAGTGATAATGTCTTCAAGTGAAGTAAGCCCCTCCCGGGTTTATATATTCATGTGTGTGGTCAGAGTGTTATATACTGTGTTTTGGTCATATTCACCCCTCCCCCCAACTCCTCTCTTACCCGTCCCCACTTCTGACCTACCAAACTTTGTGTCCTCCTCCTCCTTCTTATTTTACACCAATAAAGCCCAATTTGTGTTGCCCAAATATTCATGAATGTGCGATCTTCTATGGGAGCATAGCCAGATTATCAGGAACTGCACTCTTAGAGAAAACTGTCTCTCCGCCTCAGAGCAGCTAACAACCGACAACAGCTCCATGGTATAGGGTAGAGTTTTGTGCTCAATTCCCCTCTTCATGCTAGAATTTTGTCTGGGGTGGACTTGCAACTGCTGGGGATTCATATGTGCAGCTGCCATGCTGTGTTCAGAAGCACTGTTATCTTGTGGTCACCCACTGCCTCTGGTTCTACTTTCTTCTTCCTCATCCTGAGCCTCGAGAGGAGGGATACACACACAAGTGTGTGTGTATAATATATATATATATATATATTACACATACACACACATATATATACATATATGTGTACATATTCCCATAGGTATTGAGCATTCTGCATTTCCTTACTCTCTGCACCTTGGCCAGTTCTGGGTCTCTGTGTTCATCACTGTCTGCTGCAAATAGAAGCTTCTCTGATAAGGGATGAGAGATGCATTTGATCTATGGACACACTATAAATCATTAGAAGTTGGCTTCATACTATGTCCATTTAGCAGAGTAATGGTGGTAGATTCTCTCCTAAAACCTATGACCTGTTGATTCATAGGTTCTTGGTCAGATAATGGTGCCAGGTATGACATCCACTTATTGATCTGTGGTCTACTATTTGGACCGTGTCCCATCTCTTCACAACAAGGTGTTAACAGAGGAGGCTAACAAGGGTCCACTGAGTTGGAAGCTTGACAGACTTTTACTTGTGGAAGACATGTCTACCCCCACATCTAGTGCCTGCCTTGGGTGGTGGAGGTTTCTCTCTCTCTCTCCCTCTCCTTCCCTCTCTTACTCCCTTGCTCCCTCCTCTCTCTGTCTTCTCTTGTGGAATAGAATGAAATAACCAGGCTACTTAAATGGGTCCCAGAGAATCAAAATGTTCTTAAGTAGCTAGAAACTCACTTCTAGCCTATTGGTCAAGGCAAGGCACAGGGTGGGATATAAGAGAAACACAGTCAAATCCAGCTCTTGTTCAGAGCAGTGACGTGGCTATGAGGACAAGACTAACTTTTGGAAGCCATATTTGAGACTGTCCACCACAGATGCTCTTGTGTTAAGGTTACTGACAAAGAGTTTCCTCGACACTCCTCTGCTCTGTCTCCTCTGAGATTTTCCCACTAGGCTGCTACCTGAGCTGATAAAAACCATACCTGTCAGCACGAACAGTTGTGGCTACTGTGCCCCTGGAAGATATTTGGACAAACATGAGTGCAGCCATGTGTTCATGAGAATGCCCCCACCTTCTTAAATGCTGGGGAAGTTACAATTTGTTTCAGCTAAAAAGTAATGGTAACTTTCCTTAGGGCATTTACATTAAAAAACAAACAGGAAAAGCTACAAAAAAAAAAAAGGAAAAGAAAAAGAAATCCCAAATTAAAACAAAAGAACGAAAATCTTGGCAATGAAACCTGCCTGCATGGCTTGGTCCGGAAACCTGACTGGCTGGTGAGGGAATAAAGAAAGGACAGACACACCCACACATGCGCATGAAAAAGTGGGGTGGGGTAGGCCATGTTCACTCTGATGGAGCAGCAGCAGCTACACAACAACCTAGAGTGTCAGCATGTTTCCTGTCTACAGGAGGAGGAGGGCTACCTAGCCTCCGCAGGAGGTTTCTGGAGAGGAACAGTCTCTGGAGACATCCTGGAGGAGGAAGCTGCAGTTGCTGGGTTTTACACTCACTGCTTGCTCAGTTGTCCATTAACCCCGGAACTTGGACCAGAGAGAAACTTTGCCTTTGCTGCTGAGCCTCACCTGGATTAGGGCTTTGCCAGTTCCCATGGGTCTGATGTATTGGTGTTCATGATAAGTCTGTGCCCAATGCAAAATAATACGCATTCACTCAGGACTTCGGCCACTCCTTACACACTCACTTGGAGTTTCCCCAGTTCACCATACCTTAGAATTACAAGTCAAGGTTCTAGAAGTCATCCCTTTAAAATGCAATTACCAAGAGAGGTTCTTTTCTGTGGGAGGGTAGAAGCTTAGCTGTGATGGACGTCTGTGAACAGACACAGCATTCCCTTTCTGTGACTCTTCCTCAGTGCCCCTCCCCCATCCTCCATCCTGCTCACTAAAGCAGGAGTAGGAGGTGCGGGACAGAATAACTAGAACAGAAGGACGGAATGTTTAGAGAGCAAAGAAGCATCAAGCATGTGGGAACTGAGAAATGAAATATTAAACATAAAACCGAGAAGAGCAACCAACCAGAAGGCAGGATGGAACTGAGCCAGCAGGAGATTCTGGCCAGCCATACTGCAGTGGGCAGGGGAATGGAGGCTGGGCACAAGTGAGAGCCAGCAAAGAAAGTGAATGATGATTTTCCCAAGGTTCCCAGTGTCTCTGGTAAATAAAATAGAATGTAGAGTTCAGAGGATGGAAGCAGCGCTGGTGACGGGTGGAGGAAATCAGGGAAAGGTTTAAAAGGCCTAAGAGCAAAAACCGAACCAGGTTCAAGATGATCTCAGACAAAGTCACAATGGGGAGTGACACAGAACTGGCTGTCCAGCATCCAGGATGGACAACCTTTCAAAGAAAATGAATTTAACTACGGCACCAAAAATGAAGTCATGCATATTACCTAAATTAGCTGGGCAGTAGTAGCCCACACCTTTAATCCCAGCACTCAGGAGGCAGAGGCAGGAGGATCTCTGTGAGTTCGGGTCCAGCCTGGTCTATAAGATATAGTTCCAGGACAGGAACCAAAGCTACAGAAAAACCGTCTTGAAAAAAAAAAAACATAACAAAACAAACCATATTACCAAAATTACATTTTTATGATATAATGTTTGTGTCCCAGAATTCATTTGTTGGAAATATAGTCCCTAAAATTATAAGTTAGAGGAATTGAGAGTGGTGACTTTAAGAAGCATTTGTCTTGGTTGATAGGGACCCTGGCCTTATAAATGGTCCATCCACTGAGTTGATGTATTGATGAATTATTACAGAATTATTATCATGAGGTTGAGTCTGTTATGAAGTTGACTATCTCATACATGCCTCTTTAATCATGTGATATTTAGAGCTCACTGGGGACTCTTCGAAGGATCTACCAGAGAAGCCCCCAATTGATATAGTCCTCAACCACAGACATAGCCTGTTGAATTGTTGGCAGGACAAATGTTCATTCTCTATCAATTTTCTAGTCTACGGCATTTGGTTATAGTAAGTAAAAATAGACCAAGGCCATATTGGTATATACATGCACACAATCTTTATTCTTAGAGGGATATTTTCTGTTTAGAAGTGGAGCAACTTGAAGGAAATGGAAAATCATGGGTCTGGGGTGTTTGGGTGTTTTGGTAGGTGTTGCTGTGTTTTGCTTTTCTATTCACTATTACAATGTTGAAATTCTTCAAATCATGTGTTTCATTCCCACAATGCAGCAATGAGTTGGGGTATCTGTACACTTTATATATTTCCCTGGTTAATATTTTATTACTTGAACCAATATAGTGAATTCTAAGTAGAAGACCACCCCAAACCCACAGTCTGTCCCTCAATTCCCTAGGTGCCAGCAAAGCAAGGCATGCTCAGAGTGCCCATAGTCTGCTTTTGCAAAGCTTCACACAGACAGACTCAAGCCAGTAGCAGAGATGGCTAAGTGCCTGTTACGTGTCAACACCCTTCTACCATCCTATTGATAGCTGGGTGCCTAAGTATCCTCAAAGTTAAGGATATTAAAAGATGAAGCCGAAGAGCTATGAGGCTGAGATTTAACGTGATTGCCAAATTAGTTCTGCACATAAGCTAGGAACTGGCCAGTTTGAAGTCTGCGTCTGACCTCTTGCTTGAATTTGTCTGTCCTCATGGTAAGGAGCACATGTTTAAATAAATGCAGCACAACCAGGAATATGAATACGCCATGCTGTGCTGAAAGGAAGAATTAGCCACACCCAAGGGAGGCATGGGAGGGGGACATCGTTGTGGAGACTGTTTCCTTGGTCTTTGTTCCCACTCTTCCTTTCCAATCAACAGTCAATAAAATCAGACAAAATATGCAGTTAGTGCCTGGTGCTGGGAATCACAGCCATCCATTGGTCAAGGACGGGTGTGTTCTGAAAAATTCACCCTTAGGTGCAGCTACATGAGAACCACAGGGTAGATCTGTACACACCTAGATGATACGGCCTATTGCATACCAGGCATATGGCGTACGTGCAGGAAAAGCTTAAATATGTATATTCCCAGCCCACTGGAGTCTATTGATCCTAGGGTCACAATACACAGAACAGCAGGGGATTAACCCAGGCCCACCTAGGAGAAATCTAGACTTGATAAAGACAGGATTATCTGAAACTGCTCTTAGTGCCATGTGCCACACTGTTCTGCAGTAGTGTTTATGTTTTCCTATGAGTAAGATGAATAAAATCCCAAATGATAGAAAACATAGCATTCTAAATAACACCATAGCAAGAACCGTGCATGAGGATTGGTATTATTCACTATGCATAAGCACATGTGCTGGACTTTGAAATTTCACTCTGCACACAAGCATGCGCTGTTGTGTGACATTCCGTCATGAGACGGCAGAGGGACGCCATCACATATGTGGTTAACAAAAACATCATCACCAAAAACATGACTTCAGGTCCCTCTTTAACTTTTGAGTTTCTGACGTTTCATGTCTGCTGTTATGACTTCTAATTTATGGAAGAAAAGTTTCACCCCATGACTCAGTCCTCACAAGAGAGCAATACAGAATGCATGCTTTATTTTCACTTTTCTCATTAACCCCATGTAGCTTTTTTTTTTTTTTTGAGAACACATGTAGCTTTTTTTTTGAGGGTTTCAGATGACGTCAGCTGCAGACAAATTGGCTTTCCTTCATTCACTGTGATATTATTGCCATTTATCTAAGTCTTAGATGAAAGAAACTTTGTTCATATAATGTAAACATTTGTGAGTACACACACTGTGACTTTGGAGACTCTCAGTGCAAGCTTGCACAGTGTGTGTGTGTGTGCTGAGTTCAGCTAGGCAATTAATTCAGCATCACTCTACATACCCTACCAGTGCTAACATTAAGGTTAGGGTTTAATAGCACCTATCATTATTCTGATAGCAAAGCACTTTGGTAGGAAGTTAGAACAATGCTCTGCTGTCCTTAGAAAAGACACCCTTCCATTTCCATCATTGAATAAGACACCAGCTACAGGGACAGACTAGCATTTTAGCCAGAAATTAAGAAGTCCGGTTTTCTTAGATGAACAGTTGTAATTTTTTCTTTCTGGTATTAGCAATGATGGTAGACTTGTGGGCATGAGGTAACATTTTAAAGAATTAATACTGCTGATGGCTTCTTTGCTGGTGGTTGTGTACCAGGCAGTGTTACAAAGTCTGGATAGGCAATAACACAATTCTCCATCAACCCTGTAAAATGTTCACCTAAAAGGATCATCAGCGAAGGGAGCAAGGGTACCAACAAGTCACAACTCCCCATTGAAATTCCGAGGTTGTGAAGCTTTGTCTCCTTCTTTTACTTGTCATGATTTGAAAATATTTTCAAGATCTTGGAGAGGGTAGGGAATATACCTAAACATAGTAAAGACAATATACAACAATCCAACAGCCAACATCAAGCTAAATGGAGAGGCACTCAAAGAGATCCCACTGAAATCAGGAACAAGACAAGGTCGTATACTCTCTCCATATCTACTCAATATAGTACTTGAGGTTTTAGCTAGAGCAATAAGACAACAAAAGGGGATCAAGGGAATATAAAACAGAAAAGAAGAAGTCAAACTCTCACTATTTGGTGATGTTATGATAGTTCACATAAGTTCTACCAAAATTCTACCAAAAATTCTACCAAAGAACTTCTACAATTCATAAATACCTTCAGTAATGTAGCAGGATACAAAATTAACTAAAAAAAAAAAAAAGTAGCCCTCCTTTATACTGATGATAAATGGGCTGGGAAAGAAATCAGAGAATCAATACCCTTTATAATAGTCACAAATAGCATAAAATATCTCAGAGCAACTCTAACCAAAGTAGTGGAAGATGAGTAAGACAAGAACTTTAAATCATTGACAAAAGAAATTGATGAGGACAGAAAAAAATGGAAAGACCTCCCATGCTCTTGGGTAGGTAGAATTAACATAGTAAAAATGGCAATCTACAATCATACCAAAAGCAGTCTACAGATTCAATGGAATGCCCATCAAAATCCCAGAAAAATTCTTCACAGACCATGGAAGAACAATACTCAAGTTCATATGGAAAAGTAAAAAAAATTGCAGGATAGCCAAAACAATCTTATACAATAAAAGAACTTTTGGAGGCATCACAATCACTGACTTCAAGCTTTACTACAGAGCTACAGTACTGAAAACAGCCTGGTATTGGCATAAGAACAGACAGGAGGACCAATGGAACCGAATTGAAGACCCAGATATCAATCCATACACCTGTGAACACCTGATTTTAGACAAAGAAGAAAAAATATTAAATGGAAAAAAGAAAGCATATTCAACAAATGGTGCTGGCATAACTGGATATCAACATGTAGAAAAATGAAAATAGATCCTTATCTATTGTCATACACAAAACTCAAGTCCAAATGGATCAAAAACCTCAACATACAACCAATCACATTGAAATGCATGGAAGTGAAAGTGGGAAGAACACTTGAACACATTGGCACAGGAGACCACTTCCTAAATATAATCCCAGTAGCATAGACACTGAGAGCAACAATTAATAAATGGGACCTCCTGAAACTGAGAATCTTCTGTAAAGCGAAGGACATGGTCAATAAGACAAAATGGCAGCCTACTGAATGGGAAAAGATCTTCACCAACCCTACATCGGACAGAAGGTTGATCTCCAAAATATAAAAATAACTCAATAAATTGGGCATCAAAAGAACAAATAATTTGATAAAAATGGTGTACAGACCTAAACAGAGAACTCTCAACAGATAAATCTAAAATGGCTGAAAGACAATTAAGGAAATACTCAATATTCTTAGCCATCAGAGAAATACAAACCAAAACAACTCTGAGGTTACATCTTATGCCTGTAAGAATGGCCAAGGTAAAAATATTGATAATAACATGCTAAAGAGGATGTGGGGTAAAGAGTACACTCCTGCATTGCTGGTGGGAGTGCAAGGTGGTACAACCACTTCAGAAACCAGTATGGCAATTTCTCAGAAAATTAGGGAAAAAACCTACCTTAAGACCCAGCAATATCACTTTTGGGTGTATACCCAAATGATGCCAAATCATACCACAAGGACATGTGCTCAATTATGTTCCTAGCAGCATTATTTATCATAGCCAGAAACTGGAAGCAACCTAGATGCTCCTCAACTAAAGAATGGATAAAAAAGATGTGGTACATTTTCACAACAGAGTACAACACAGCAGAAAAAATTATGACATCTTGAAATTTGTGGGCAAATGGATAGGTCTAGAAAACATTATATTGAGTGAGGTAACCCAGACCCAGAATGATAAATATAATATGTACTCACTAATAAGTGGCTTTTAGGCATAAAGCAAAGAAAAACTAGCCTGTGACTGGCAATCTCAGAGAACCTAGACAACCAAGAGGACACTAAGACAGATACACATGATCTAATCTACATGGGAAGTAGAAAAAGACAGAATCTCCTGAGTAAATTGCGAGAGTGGGGATCATGGGAGAAGGTAGAAGGAGGGGGAGGAAAGGAGCAGAGAAAAATATATAATTCAATAAAAGCAATGATAAAGGAAGGAAGGAAGGAAGGAAGGAAGGAAGGAAGGAAGGAAGGAAGGAAGGAAATAAAATATTTTCAAGTGTTGGATATTTATAGACTTTTTTCTTGCCATTAGTCCCTGAACAGCACAATGTGGCAATTACTTACATAGGTTTTCCACTGTCTTATACAGCATAGGATGCTTTAAAATATTCAGGGACATTCATATTTATTCTAAGCAAATGCCTATTTTACATAAGGGACTCAATATTGCAAATTTTGGTATCTGCGTAGATTTGGACCCAATGCCCTGTGGAGTCTGCTGATCTGAGAAGAGGGCACACTGCTGGCTAGATAAGACCAACCCTCAGTCAAGCATTTAGCATAAGATCCATAATTATCATGATAGAGTCATGCACTCAGTATTACAAGTGTACTCCCCAGACATAAATAAAGGGCACACGGTAAGCTGAGAAAGTGTCTTGATTGGAGAAATTCCTACAAAGCTGATGAGCTTTGCCAAATAAGAAGTTGGAGAATGGAGAGGTGGAAGGGATCTCTGCAGAGTGGCCACAGGAGGCAAACTGGAAGGTGGCACTGTCCGCAGCACACAGAAGCCACCGTGTTTTACCAGTCTTGAGGGGCTGGAATTGTGCATTCTCCTCTTTCATACTTATTTTTTTTAATTGGCACATATCTGTACATCTGTGTGGGGTAATGCGATGGTTTGATGTACATGCACCCTGTGTGACAAGCAATTCAGGGTTATTAACACTGCCATCTACTTAAACATTTAAAAGGTCTATACTGGGGGCTTCCAAAGTACTCTCCTCTGGGTCTTTATGAAGTAGGTAATCATTACATCAGCCCTGGTTACTCCCATGCTCTGTACTACTCTGGAACTCGTCTCTCTATCTTCGTATGCACCATGATAAACCACCGGTGGATGATGCCAAGACTCAGCTGAAATATTCATCCTCACCTCAGTTATGGCAGAGTGGAAAAGAGTGGACACCGAGAATGGTGACCCATGTCATGCAGAGTTGCGTGTGACTGGAATTTTAGGGAATGAGAATGCATCAAGGCACTGCTGTAAGACCCAGGCCTTGGATCACAGGTGAACGGAGATTAGAGATTCAGATTGGTATTTTGCAGCTCAAATTAGCATAACTTTGGAATACCTGGTGTCCTAGTTCAGGTCACCCTTGTTGTGATTCAAATACCATGACAAAAGCATTAATTTGACTTACATCCCCACAGCACTGTTCATCATGAAAGAGGTCACGACAGGAACTCAACCAGGGCAGGAATCTTGAGACAGGAGTTGGTGCAGAGGCCACAGAGGGATACTACTTATTAGATTGCTTCTCTTGGTTTGTTTAGCATGCTTGCTTTTGAAACTCAGTCCCATCAATGCAGGGGTGGTTGGGCTCTCCCACATCAATCACTAATTAAGAAAACGACCCACAAGTTTGCCTACAGCCAGATCTTATAGAGAATTTTCTCAACCAAGGCTTCCTCATCTCTGAGGTTGAGTTGACATAAAGCTAGTCAGGACATCTGTTGTCTTGGACATCCAGATCACCACAGATAACAACATTACTGGGTTTTTAAATCTGTAATATCAACATAAAACATCTATAATAGTTAATAAATAATTTAAAGAAAATAACAGGTAAGTTGAAACACACGTGGCATATAGCTGTACTAAGTTTTGTGAAGATATTTCTTATAAAACGGAAGAGGAACAGCATCTTTTTAATCCAGCCATGAAGATTCTGAAGGTCTCATCATGGAGGTGGCAGACAAGAAAAGAGAGAATGACGTTCACACGCAGAGCATCTGCAGACTGACAAACTGAGCTTGATAGTGGGAATCCTCTAAACAGAAGGGATGCATTGACATTAATCCCAAAGAGGACTGAGCACCCTTACCACGGACAGAGCCTGGGCAAACGAGAGTGCACACGAGTGCTTCCTTCAGAGTGCTTCCTTCATAGCGTCTACTGACGTTGTGAGCTCATGACTGACACTTTGCCAGACGAAGCATGTCTGGATAGGAACACTCTTACTCTTCACGAATAGGAGCCTTTCAAGAGTGGGGGATGGTGTAAGGAGGAGCTGGGCTCAGTGGTTACTAAAATACTGGCCCTGCTAGAATTCAGCTAGTTTCCAAGGCCAGTGGGTCCTGCCCTCACAAGCTTGCTGAGAAGCTGACTGGGGTGAAGTGAACACACAGCTGTTGATGGAGGAGTCTTGAGATTCCTGCACCTGCTCATTCCAGCCCAAGTGAACCCGGGCACGGCTCAGACCCCATCTTACTCCATCTGATAAATGAAGTGGTGAGGTCATTTCTGGCCCCTTGCCAAAGTCCTTCAACATGCTTCTTCACAGGAGCTGGCAGGAGGTGCTCGGGTATGAGCCTGCCCACCTGCCAGACTTGTGGGTGGCAGTGCAGCCTTGGTCACTCAGTTCACACTCAGAGAACTCAGAAACCAGAGCTGTAGCTGACATCCATGTTTGGCTTACACATGGGACTTGCCACCGGCTCTCTTTCCAAGTCTGAGGAGCCCCTACTTGGCTAGCTGATGGGACCCCATCTTCTGAAGGAGATTCATGTAGCAAACTGAACTGTCATTTGGTCTAATCTAATTTCTGAGGGAGAATAGACTTCAACGATATTCTGCAAAAAGAATATGAGTCTAAGAAAAATGAAACTTTGTGTTTTAGTGAAACAGGCAGATCTCTGTGAGTTCGAGGCCAGCCTGGTTTACAAGAGCTAGTTCCAGGACAGTCTACAAAGCTATAAAGCAACCCTATCTCGAAAAACCAAAATAAAGAAAGAAAGAGCGAAAGAGGGAGGGAGGAAGGGAGGGAGAGAAGGAGGGAGGAAGGGAGGGAGGGAGGAAGGGAGGGAGGGAGGGAGGGAGGGAGGGAGGGAGGGAGGGAGGGAGGGAGGGAGGGAAGGAGGGAGGGAGGGAAGGAAGGAAGGGAAATGAGTTTGGTCTCTGAAAACCAAGGTTTTGGCATATGACCGAGAACAGGTTTCTTCATTTCTTGAGACAAACCCTTCCTCATCTGTCACACACAAAATGATTCATCCTTGTGAAGTTAGGAAAAGCATCACAATAATTACACTACCACAAAAATAATGCTGCTGGCTTAATCACTTGATATAAAATATCAGGTTTTATTGCTACTACAATCCGGTGCAGGGGATACTGCTTCCCGAGCATCCTTTTCAGCCGAGACAATGAAGCACAGCGAAGGTTCCCCAGTGTCCCACTGCCTGCCTTCCAGCTGTATCTGCACTCACTTCCACCTCCACAGCAGCCATCTTCACGTCACACTGTGTCCCAGACACTGGCCAGGAAACTGGGGAACTGCCAAGTGAAATAGCAAACACACACTACTGAAAGGCGCACAATACAAAATGTATAAATGTATCAAATGCAATTCATAATCAACCAATAAACACATCTTGCCTGTGGCTTGGCCTAATTCCAGGGACGGCTAAATCCAGGCACTCATTTCTACCTCATCATTCTGGCTGGGACCCCAGGAAGTGCTGAGGCAAGTGTGCGGTCTGGGTAGTAGCTTATCCTAGGAGCCACAGAGATACTGACTTCCCTCCTGCTACCCCTGGTCTCCTGGCAGGAAGCCAGCAAGCAAATCCTTGCAGTGGATAGAGATGCAGGCAGGGGTGGGGTAAGCTTTCTGCCACTCAGGGCTCCAATGTGGGTGTGACGCAGTCCAAGTAGAGGCTAGAACAATAGAAAAAGCAAGAGCAGCTCACTCGGGTTCACAGAACTGGGGGGTCAAGGAACCTGCTAAGGGGAAAGAAAAGTCTATTCCCACATTCCACACATGTTCGTCCATGACCTGGTGAGTTAGAAAGAGACACTGGAGGAGCCCACATATACGTTTTCAGCCTCCTAGCCCAGCACAAGATGTGATAGCCAGATAATATCTCTGTCTCTATTGGGCATTATTATATATGATTAGGCCTTTGCATCACCTATGATAACAAATAGCAGATACTGAAATGTGCAGTGTGACAGTAGAAGGCATTACATAGCCATATGTAACACTGCATAAATGCCTCGTGTGACACAGAGACACAGATAAGACTATGCATCCGAACGACAGGGGCACATCCTAGGGAAGTCACTACTAGGCAATCGTCACATGAACATGTGTGTGTGTGAAAGTGAACATCCCATTGCTAACTTGGATGGTATTACAGTGCACTTGAGTATTTATTTATGTGCGTACTTGTGCGGCGTTGCAGAAAGCACCTGACATGTGGGATTCCCGTTGAGGTTGGAGATGCCAACAGAAAGCTCCAGAAGTCTGTGTGCTCAAGCTGCTGCCTTACAGGGATCTGGGAAAGAGCCTTGGGTCCCTTTTCCTCAGTTCTCCAGGACACATGTCCTGTCTGTTTAGATGTTCAGTCACCTGTGGGATTGTAATCTGTTCTCTCCTTTTGACCACTCCCAGGGTGCCCTGTTTTCTCTCCGATTATCTCTCTACTCCATGTGCTTAGGGTCACCTGCACAGATAGATGTGCCCCCCCCCCGGCAATATGACGTAAGTCTGACTGCTTCTTCTATGAGAGGGCTACAGCTCACACCCGTCCTGGAGGTTTGGGGACCAATGTTCCACTGGCCTTTCTGACTTCTCAGAACTGTTGCTAGATTTTCATAAATGCTCATACTTCAAATGCAGCTCTTTCACGTTCGTACTAACCACTTCTGTACACCTCCATGCCCACATTGTCACCAGCAGCAGCAGCAGCAGCAGCAGCAGCAGCAGCAGCAGCAGCAGCAGAGCAGCAGCAGCAATGTGGCTTTAAACAGGGAGTTCCTGGGCAGTTTTTAGAGAGCTTTCATTTTATCTCACTCCCCGATGGAGTTTATGTGGGAGGTCCTTTCCCATTCTCTGAAGTAAGCCTGCCTTGCCCTGCTCACGTGTGTTTTCTGCTCTCTCTGCATCAGTAAAGTCTTCATCGTGTGCGACCACTAGGCACTGCCTAGATCCTCCGACCCAGTGCACAGAGCTTCCAACTCGATTCAAAATCACAGTGGGGTGCTCGTCTATGGCTTCCAAGACAGCCTGCCTGGGAACAGGCTCCTTAGAGATGCCCTTCCTTGACTGACTCTAAGCTGCTCTTTCTGCACACACTAGAGGTCCCACATCCCTCCTCCAACTCTGGACCGCTTAGGTGCTATGCCCTATCTGGTCAGTCCAATTGGTCAAGACATGGTTCTGTGTCCTTATGTTTGGCTATATGTGGTCCACAGGTGGTACCAAGCCAGCTTTTACCCTGCCCTTCTCTGGGGGGAGGGGGCAAACTGGGCCTAATACCATACAGAGATCCCCTCTTCCAGCACTTTCATCTGTAGCTAGGCCTTAGGCTTCCCTGGAAAATATGGGGCCCTTGTACCCCTACTCCCCCTACAATAAATGTTCACACGGACAACCCCCTGGGGACTTTGGTAAAAGTCACCACTTTTACAAATAGGGGTCAAAAGCCAACTTTGGGCATCACTTCCTGGAGGTAAAGCCCTTGAATAGATAGGTACCCTCACAGCTGGTAATGTTTAAACTTTTGATCTTTACAGCCGATCCTTCACTTTATTCTAACTTTCTCCCCATGCAGACCAGGGATCTAGTAGCCACCAGTCAAGCATCAGGTTTTCCCCTTTGGCTCTGCTGTAGACAGGTTCCTTGTTTCTATGCTTTGTGTTGGAATCTGGTGTCTCCCATCGGAAGGATGTGGTTCCAGTCTGAGCAGCCAGCCGCATGTGCATGCACTCAGGCTCATATAATTGGCTCAGTATTCTAGGAGGCAGGAGGACCATGATTATTCTTCATCCAAAAAGAGTGCTGTGCTGTGAACTGTGCAGAGTTTCCAGGACAGACTGAGCTGGGCACCCAGCCATCCCCCTTTCTGTTGTCATACTCATTACTATGTTAGCTCCTCTTGCTCCTAAGATGGACTGACACTCCCTGGTCTTCCTCCAGGGCTGACATCTTTAATGTAAGACCCACAGACATCCCCTACACCAAGTTCCCTGGGGGTTCAGATGGCTTCGCCTCCACTTGGACAGTCTACACGACTCACAGGCTGTCATGTAATCCTAGTTCTAGTGACCAGGACCACCATCTCTGCTTACCCCTCATGCCATGGCCACTGACCATCCTCTTCCCGCCACCCTCTCCTTCAGTCACAGACACGGTTGCTTAGATACTGTCCGGATCACCAGGTCCTTGTCCACTTTGATAATTCCTTTCCCTTGATTCCATCTCGTGCTTGACCTCTTTCCCTCCCTGACCCATTTCCTTCCACTTTTACATGGATGCCTCTCTTGAAAGAGTTGGCTAATATACTTTCTCTACTTTATTATTGAACAATTTAAAGAAACTGTTCCCAGTGGCCTCTGAAGTATGATAATTATAATTTCTCTCTTCCTCCATTTAGCTAAGCTAATATATCACTCTCCGACGGAAGCCCTCCCTATACCAATAACACAGTGTGGGGAGCACCTTGCTTAAGGCACCCATACTACCTATAAGTACTGAGCTCCAAAGCAGCATTGATCTTTGCCAATGTGCAAACTTCTTCCATTAAACACTATTTTATGTTCCAAATAAATCCTTTCACTTAGAGAATCTGACACCCTATCGAGGCCCACCAAATACTTGTTGGGGCAGGAAGTAATAGGGGAATCCAACCAGGCTGGCAAAAGGCTTCCAAGACAGGTAGAGGTCAGGATTTTAAAAGGCAGCTTTGTAGAATAGTCCCGAAAGAAGGAAATGTGTGCAGTTTGGCCTGAGTCCTGACTGGCATTCATGCAGGAAGGCATTGGGGGTGGTGGGGGTAGGGAGACCAAAACCCCGGTGAGTCCTTGTCAGGGCCATTTTTACTCTCCAGAGGGAGAAGGAAAACCGAAAGAAATCCCTCGTGTTCCTATTCATGCAAAGAGCCTAATGGCCAAGAGGGAACATTTGTTAGGGGGGAATTGAAAGGAAGAGTTTAAAAGCTAAGACAGCCTGGTGACTATTTTAGCATCGTTCCCTAGAAGGCCAGGATAAATTCATGCCAAGGAGCTAAAAGACCTAGCACTCTAAGGCAAACAACAAAAGCACACACACAACTCTTCATGGTCAACTGGCAAAATAAAATAGGGTTTTCTCCTGCCATTTTTCAAAACTGGAAAGACTGGCCAAGTGAAGAAAACAGGAAGGCATACACTAGAAATTAGACATGCCTAAAAAAAAAATTTAAGAGAGTATTGCTGAGGGATTGCAAGCCTAAAAATAATAGCCCCTTTATACCACAGAAAGTGCAAGGTCAGCTAGCGACTCGGGAGCCGGTTCAATGGATGTCATGCAATCGGGACTCCGATAAGTTACAGACAGCACCAAGGTCTCAATAGAATATTTTTGATGACTCCTGGCTATTTGCCAGCATTGACTTCATATTTTACCTACATGGCCTCAGCAAATCCTCACTGCTTCTTGTCTTGAATCTGTTTTACTGATGAGGAAACCGAGGCACGGAAAGATGAAAAGACAAGAGCATGTTGCTATCCAGCAACAGGTTTCAGACATACACACCCATTTGACATCCCGTCTTCCTACCTGGCCCTAGTCAGAAAACCATCACACCGATGGGGGTTACGGAGTCAGTTAATGAAGCTGTAGAGGCAGGAACATGGTATCTGCATGAGGGTGCATTGAAAACTGACATGTGGCCTCTGAGATGAAGAGATGACCATAGTAGTCTAAGCCTCACTTGGCCCTGACCCCCATGCCAAGATAAGCTCAGATGGAACCTCGGCACACTAAGCTTTGAGTTCACACCAGATAATATTGTGCCACCTGTAGCCAAGGTTAACTCCTGGATATTTTACAAATATCACATAGCCTGGAAAAGGCTATTCAGTGTGTGAATAGCTGATGCATGTCTGCTTTACCTACTAAAACAAAGTCCCTGCTTTAACTTCAAAGGGCCAAACAAAGTCAATGACCTTAACATTATTTATTTTGATATTGCTTGAGACCCTTTCTCATTTCAAGATAGCTTAAAGAAATAACAAGGTAAATCAAAATAGTAAGGAAGAAAAGAAGGAAAGATTAGGACAAGAACAAAGGCCAGGAACTAGGCTAAACGCTTGTTTTAATGGTTCACAAATTTAGTCTGTGTTTTGTAGGACATGGGGGAGAAAGAAGCATTGTCAAGGGCACGCGTTAGAGTTTCGAAGAGATGATAGCATGCCATTTGTTCAGGGGAGCTTTGGAGTTTATCCTAGGGGTTCTTATGCACAGGACCACACGATGCAATTAAGCAATTACATTCCCCCTACCATAAGGATGAGGAAAGTTCCTTCTCACATTTAATCCAAAGACAGAGACTCTTGCAGTCTTACAGGGGCACACTGATGCCTTTGAAATAATTTTGTGCCAAAGATACTCTCTTATCTGTTCATGTTACCAAGGATATTCATAAAATGTCTTAATTCTGTGGAGATTAGGGGTCAGCGGTCAGATTATCAGCTGAAGAAGCATTGCTATAATGCTGTGGTTCTCGGGAAGAGGCACTATTTTTGAATGATCTGGAAATGATCAAGAGTGACATCTTCGGGATGGCAGTGCCAAGTAGTCTGATACAGTACCCAGTCAGCCTTCATATGCATAGCAAGTTCTCTTTGTGGTCTCCACCACCATGCACTGAAAATATCCATGCCTCACTCCACACATATAGCCGCTCTTCTTGCCATCATTGAACAATACTGTTCCACAATTCACTCAGAATTTACAGTGTATTAGGTGTCAGAAGAAATCAGGAGATGATTTAGCGAACAGGAAAGGGTGTAGATACTACACAAATTAACATTAGGGACTGCAGCATCTTTGCTCTGTGTAGCCATGGAGGTTGCGGCATCCAGGCTCCTATGTGTATCAAAGGCTGACAATGTATTCATCAAATATTTACTAGGCTCTTTTATGTTCCCCTTAAGATTTACTAGACTGTTATGTTCCCCTTAAGTGCAGCATTAATTCCTAAGGCCCTCCAGGGTTCATCCATGCAGAAATTCCATTCTAATCAACAAACCACAGGACCTTTCTACCAGCTGGGCAAGATGGTAAAATATTGTCCGATAATGAAATCAGCAGGGCGGTTGTCTTTCAGGCAGGAAGCACTTTCCGGAGAACCTGGTGTCATTCAAGATGAATTTGGAGAACGTAAGAGCTTGTGTGAGAGTAGGGTAAGGAGCACACCAAAGTGAGGCTCGCAGACTCTGACAACTGTCCCTGGGCATTTTTTTGTTTGTTTTAAGATGGTTTTATTTATTTATTCATCGATTGTCTCAGCAGTGTCTCCGATATTTCTCCAAGTGATCTCTCCAAAGTTGCCAGCAATGCGCTTCATGATTGGGATTTACCCTAGAGTACGCCACCTCTTCTGATCTCTTTCTATAAGAAAGGCTTCCCAGGAGCTTTTCTCATCAGTGACCAGACACTGCAATGCAGAGAATAAATGGTCCTGCTTTCTGTTTTGCTGTGTTCATGACCATGTTTGATAAAGACTGACTTAGTGTAGTAGTACAGATTAAGAAAGATGGACAGAGCTTCCTCAGAAGTGCACATAGGCATTTCTTATAAAATACTTCTTAGGATTCTGCCACAGATAGAGTGTGTGGTCTTAGTGTCTCTATGCATGTCTGAGGGTCTCTGTGTATCCTAGTGCATGATATCCTGTGTGTATGTCTGTATGAGTGCTTTGTATATCTAAGTGTGTATCTGTGTTTACATCTGTATGGATGCCTGTGTGTGTCATATGAGTGCCCGTAGGTGTGTGTTGCTCTGAATGTATCTATGTGTGAGTTGTGCACTGGATGTTATTACAGCTGAAGCTACACTGTGTTATGGCAATATAAAATCTTACTATTGAGCATGACAGTTAGGCTTAATATTTTGCAATTCTTAGCAATTTTTTTAAAAAAAATATGAGACTTATAGGCTTTATCTTGACATTAAGTGAGATTTTCGTATTTTGTGCTGCATTCTCCAATTTGCCTAATTCAAAATGTGTGAGCTTTGGGATGAAGAACAGCCATGGACAGTGCAGAGCCAAGGGCTGGAGCTGGCCGTCCAGCAGCCCTGTTTTTTGCTGCAACATTATACCACTTACATCTGGGTCAAGGTTTATATTTTCAGAGCTTTAGAGTCAGTAGCCATGGTTTAGAGAGCTGGAAAAGCAAAACATAGGGAACAGGGTCCGAGAATGAAGGCTGAAAGGGGCTCAGTGCAACCAATGATTACTCTTTTTATTATTATTATTATTATTTACATCTGTGGCTTTGATTTTAGCATGACCTGCCATGGAATGCCTTGACTCTTGACTGGAAACAGCCACACCATTGAATCATATGTGCTCAGTGTCATGGACCAGGAGAAGACACGGTCAAGGCCTTACAAGAGGAGCTTTAGGCTCTTAAGTAAACATTTCTGTTGGAAGGAGATTTGGTGCCTCTGGATGCAAATGTCACAGATTCCTCCAAATTTAAGGACAGTTTGGTCTATGCTCTGCATTCTTGCCTAGCTATTCTTCTCCAAACATCTGCATATACTTAGCCATGGGTAGACAAGACCAGAATGAAGAGTTGTACGGATGGCTCAGTCTGTGGTCTTTTAGCCTACCCTGTCACAGTGCTTCCAGCTGGTGGGAGACCATTGCCCAGAAAGAAATGGATTTCTCTTGGTTAAATAGCCATTTTAGTTTTATATTTGAAGAGAGACAACTCAGATGCATCCGTTTCTCCCTCCTGAAGGACGTAGATAAATCCGCAAGTACCATCTTGAACTCTAGTCCGTTTGGGATCACATGGAAACACGAATAGAAACAGGTGGAATATGTTGACGTATCAGGCAGATGATTGCAAATACAAGTTAAATATCCTTTATCTAAAATGCTTGAGATGTAAAGTATTTTTTTTTTAATCTTAGAGGTTTTACTACCGTGTGGGGAAGCTTGGAATATCTGTGCAATGGACACTTTGGGGATGTGACTCAAATCTAAGCATGAAATGCATTTGTTTCACATAGCCATTGCTTGAAGAGAACTTCCTCTTCACAAGATCGTTTAACAAGTTCTGAGAGCTGCCTATCACGTGAAGCTAGATGTGAAATTTTCACCTCAGAGTACAAAACTTTTCAGGTTTTAGAGCCTTTGAGATTTTCAGATTAGGGACAATCATCTTGTAACTAGGGTCTAATTCAGTGTGTTGGCTTAGGAGCACTGTAACAGTTAAGAGCAAGGGCTCCAGTCTTCCTGTCAGTACAGATGTCTCAAGACTGTCTAGATTCTGACTCCTCATGGGCCATGATGGCCACTGACAGGAATGACTCCAGCAACTTCTCTGGAAGACTATCGAACAGCTAGCCTTTTATTAGAGCTTGTATGGTTTGCCCAAGCTTATGAGGTTCAAGAAAGACAAATTTGAGTTTTAATATGTCCTCAAGTTTAGTAAACTGCTATGTGGCTAAGAAAGAAAAAATTGTTACCTAAAGTCTTTCGCTGTATTTTATGATGAGAATGTGGACTGTCCAAAGCTCCTGTTATCAGTTCATTGAGGGATTCATCATTGACCCCCCAAAAGAGAAGCTTGTGTTTACTGTTCTGTCCTAGCTATTTTCTTTTCTTACCCCCCCCAAAAAATATGCAAAGTTTTTGGCCAAGTTCAGAGAAGTTCGAGCAAGCAAGCACAGTTTTCTGGTTTCTTTCACAGTATCATTTTCAAGTGGCTTACAAATGAGGACCCTGCCGGCTGAATGATCAAACGCAGAATAGTAAGAACAAAACTCAGACGACCTAATTAAATTTTAATTTCAGATAAACAGTGGATAATTATTTGGCCATAAATATGTCTAATGCTGTATTGGGGACATATTTATTCTAAAAGATTATTCATTGGTTTTTTTTTTCTGAAATTCAGATTTGCTTGGGTATCCTGTAATTTATCCAGCAAGCCTGCCTGTCTGCCAAAGACTTAAGATAGAAAAAAAAGTCCCTCACGGTCCTGCTTGTAGTGAATTCAAATTGAGGCAGGGTCCGGCTCGATGGAGCTGTGTTCCATGTGGAGTCCAGCAGAGCAGGCTAGGACCACAGGCTCCCTCTGTGCTTGCTCTCCTGTCAGCACCTCACACACCTTCCCTGAGAAGTGGCCGGGAAAAACGGTGGCCATGGTCAGCAATGCATGAACGATTTCAGCCCAGCAATGACTTTAGCAGACTCGGGCTCCATACATAAAGCAGATGGAAAAGGCTGTTTCCTGAGTATTAACTAAAAGCCGAAATATGCCCAGCCTATGGGAGCATTTTATTTTCCCCATGCTCTCCTGTACTACAAGCAACACCACACACACACACACACACACACACACGTGCTCATGCATGCGCGCATATGTGCACATACACAAAGTGTGTGAAAAGGATTTATTTCTGCATTTTCAGGTAATGTTAGAAAGTTTCTATACAACTCATCTTTGTTGGAACTATGAGTTTTTATTTCCTTTGTTCTTCATGGCCCTGTTTCACTTGGCCCCTTTGCAAGCCAAATTTCTCCTCACATTGCATCCTCTCCTCAGATTTATTTATTAACGGCATAACGGGTTGGTTTTTTTTTTTTTCCAGTGACATCAACGTGGCACTGTTAAAGAATCACCTCAAACTTCTGGTTCAAACTGGAATGGCTGCTGCTCACACCACTTGTTATTTAAGGAATTAATAAAGACGTGGGGTGGTGGTGGAAGATGGGAGGAGAGAAAACAAAGAACAAAGACAAAAGCATTTACCACACCCCAAAACCTAAAGCAAGGAAACAAATACAGTGGTTTGTAGGGACATGGCCCATAGGCAAAGGTGCCACTAACAAATCTCAGGCTGTACATCATGGCAACTGTAGAACCTGATGGAATAAGCTCGGTGTGACCTGCAGACTGTGGCTGGGTTAGGTGCAGGATGGCAGGTTCAGGCAGCTAGTCCTCTGCCCCGTGCCACGCTTTGAAGAAGGCAGAGCTCTCTGTTCTTTTACCTCAGGGCCCCACGGGCTCTTTTTTCTATCCAGGAATTCAGTCCCAGAAGGCCCCTAGGCATGAAGTGCCTTGGGTCAGAGTATGCTTCCAGAGCACGCTGGGGTTTGCAGGTGAGCTGGTATCTCCACCAAAGCAGGAAAGGTCAACTGTGGTTGCCAATGAAACCAGGGAAGACTTTCAAATAAACCGACAAAAGCAGCCACCGTGTGAAACTCTGTAACACCATCAAAATGGCAACTGTTGATTGAATTGACTCCAGATGCAGCATCTTTGGCCGGGGAGTTTTCCTCTGTGACCCTTTCTAGAAATCCTTCTTGGTATGAAGACAGTGCCATCCATAATTAACTGCTGCTATGTCTGGTTTGTTTGTTTGTTTTGTTTGTTTTTTTAATTTGGCCCTCAAGTGACTTCAGCGGTGTATAGGATATTCTTCTTTCCAGGTGTATTGTCAAACCCCGAACTAAACTTTGACCTGACTCCAGCAACCAGAGCACAAGGGCAGATGGCAAGCAGCTTGGTCCCCGCAGTTTATGCGAACCAGCTTCTGGGGAGGGTTCTGGGGGAGCGGAGCCCTGAAGAGGAAGTTAGCTGGACTCCCGAACAAATGAGCGCAATATGAAAGGGACCTCGGGAGGCATTTGGTGTTCATTAGCCAGCATTCGGTAGCTGCTTTGTCATTTTTCTTGTTTGTCATAAAAAATAAATAGACTTTAATAGATGATCTAACCTAGCAGGTTTTGGCAACAATGTAGACTGCGTCCCATTATGATCTCAATGGGTGTAATTTAGAGTAAGACGGAACGTGAAACCATTTCCAGCGCACATCGGGGGAGTGAGTGACATAGATTTAGTCCCTGATTGTGCAGAAATGAAAACCAGTGCTGTCTTGGATGTGTATTAAATCATGTATTCTGTTTTATGGAGTTTGGGCTATAAACAGCATATTTCAGAATAATTAACCCTGTCATTTTTGACTTAAAAGTTTGTTTTTAAGAATAGGCGTGTTTTATGTAGAAAGCAGAAGCTCAAGTGCCTTAATAGATTGCACGAAGGCCAAAAGAAACGCAAAGGGCCGTTCCCGTTAACTCACAGGTCAAAATTACCATCAGTTAGCAAGAATTAGGACAGGTCCAGTGAGCCCAGGGGAAATTGTGCGCTTGATGAGAAAGAGCTGGGATTGCAACAGGGGCCTCTCGCCTGCCTGCTAGGGCTGTGAGGTGAGTGGCCTGCTCCCAGAAGTTGTTCCTTTGAGCATGACACATCGGATAAGCGGCTCCTTTTCCACAGAGCCACAGCAGGAATGGATTAACCTCTGTGGCGATCTCAGGGTCTCTTATCAGGGGCCTGCTCAGATTTTCTGCCTGGTGGGTGACATATCTTGATCCTAGTCACTCCCACGGGATTTCTCCTTGGGGATAGAGTTTTTGATTTGTTCGGGATTTGTAGCCTCCACTTAGTTTTCTTTGTTCTCAAAATATGGGAATTTCCTCCATGCAGATTCAAGAGGTCAGCTGCCTGGGTAAAATTTCTAAGTTTTGAATGAAATCCTCCCCACTTCCAGGACACAGAGAAGCCCTCTCCTCGGACTCTCCTTTTTCCCTGAGCTCCTGGGCAGAGGCAGCCTCCAGTCTATTGTGGCTTGAAGAAGAAAAAGGTCAAATACTAGATGCCTGGTGAAAAACGCATGGCAATAACGTTTTTCAGTGCATCAGGGCACTGCTTGTTTTATTTTATTCATTTTATTTAATTTATTCATTTATTAAATATTATTAAATATTTATTTATTTATTTGTACTCCAAGTACAAATACTAGGTGATGCACGTGACATGTGAGTGACAGACTTGAAGATGGGTCACCAGCATTCCTTTCTTGGAGATTTGGTAGAAAGCATCTAATCCTACTTTCAGATTCTGTAATTCTATCTCAATTCCTTTGCCACACCATAGGGTCATCAGCTACTCCATCCCTCAAGCCCAAGCACACATAAGATATTTTTCATATGGTATTTATGACTGTGGTTAGTAGTTACAGCCTGACAAGTGGTCACTTGTGGAACGGATGCCTTGCAGTGATGAGACTGGTGATTTAGGAAGAAAAACACAATATTTACCTAGAAAAAGGCAAAAGCACAAACACCCATCAAATATGTACTCTTCCAAAGGACAGCTCAGAGAACTTAACACAAGTGAAGTTTGTCTGAGGTCATCACCCACGCAAATAGGGACATCTCTCATCTGATGTACCGAATGAGCAACTTTGATTGCTAGTCTCACTGCCCTTTGAATCAGCAGTGGGTATCCTGTCTGTGAATGAGGACTTCATACACAGTATCCAGAGTCTACCAAGACCCAACTTCAGGTTCTTTGGAGGAAAAAAAAATGAAGACCTGGTCATATAATTTCAGAATCTTGGTCCTATCCTTCCTTCTTCTAATCTTAGTATACTCCTGTGGGGAAAAAGAGTATTGGTCTCATCTACAGGAGAAATAACTGTGGCTCAGAGAAAATAATTTGCCTTAGGACTCAATGGCCTCTGTGGGTAAGATTGGGGTTTATGCTAAAGAAAAGAACAACAAAATTGTGCAACATTTCGTTAACATTCTGGAGAAGTAGCGCAGAAGCACACATGCCTAAGCTGATCACTGAAGGCTGGCGCCCCATGGCAAAGCTACCAGAACTAGGAAACACTCTGGTTAGTGCTCACATGTGTTTGTTCCATATCTCAGGGACCAAGAATGATGGTTTTGGCCACAACTGCCTGAAAAAAATTCTTCTTCTTCTTCTTCTTCTTCTTCTTCTTCTTCTTCTTCTTCTTCTTCTTCTTCTTCTTCTTCTTCTTCTTCTTCCTCTTCTTCCTCTTCTTCCTCTTCTTCCTCTTCCTCTCCTTCCCCTTCTCCTCCTCCTCCTTCTCTTTCCTCTTCCTCCTCTTACCCCTGATCCTCTCCCTCCTCCCTCTCGCGCTTCTCCTTCTTTTTGTATTTGGATGTATGACAGTCTTTACTTACAACTTCATTGGCAACAAGGGGGGAGTTTTAAACAGTTTTAATACAGAAAATTGCAGCAGGCCCTGTCAGACCGAACAAGTCATTCTCAGTGTCCATCTACTTGTCCAAAGATGTAGAGAACTGGATCTCCTCATGTGGTTGACTTTATCAAATACAGTGCTCACCTTTCAGACAGTCTTTAAAACTCAATTCAGCACTGTTTCGTTCATTTTACAAGTGTGGCAACTGTTATTTTTTTTTTCAATAGAATAAATCAAACCATGATAGGCTCCTATAACCTTGCCCAAAGCCAAGCAACTTTTGCCAGTTAGTTCCTGTGGTGGTAAAGTTCCATGGGATCTAGGGTTATCAGGGAGGTGGGATCTGGCTTGCCTGTGGGTGATTGGCGTGCCTGTGGGTGATTGGCATGCCTGTTGGTGTTTGACATGCCTATGGATGATTGAGGTGCCTGTGGGTGATTGACGTGCCTGTTGGTGTTTGACATGCCTATGGATGATTGACGTGCGTGTGGGTGATTGACATGCCTGTGGGTGATTGGCATGCCCCTGGGTGATTACCTTGATCAGGTTACTAGAGACAGGAAGGCTGACCCTGCTGGTGGCAACATTCCCTAGGATGGTGTCCTGGACCGCATAAAAGGGAGAAAATGAGCTGAGCATTAGTCTTCTCCGTTCTCCCGCTGTATATACGACGCAACCTTGGCTCCTTCACCACTGTGGATGGTGTCCTGAAATCGTGAGCCAAAGGAAACCAACCCTCTTTCCTTCCATTTTTGTGTGGGTATTTAATTACAGCAGCCAGAAAAGTAACAAATCTAGTCCTCCGGAAGATTCTAATCCATAAGGCTGTGTGTGTGTGGTTTACACACGTGTGTGAAAATGAAATCTCCACAAATTAGATTACTGGCATATGCGATATTCTATACATCACTCTTTTTTAATGAGCGACACACCTCCCGGAGCATTTTTTACACCAACATACATGCATCAGCATCTTTCCTTTGAAAGCTGTGTGTTGCTAATGGATACACAGACCACCACCGCCACTGGCTGGTTTTACTTGATGATCCAGATGATTGCTTTCTACAGTAAGCATTCTGAACTCCAGGTATGTTGTCACATGCACAGAGAGGGTTCCAACAGATAGCGTGGGCTTGTGACTGCTGCATTTTTCTTTTCATAGATACAACCTTCTTTCCTTCCCGTGGTGTTTTACCAATAACCTCCCTCATGAAGCACGCAAGAAGGTGCTTTCTCCTAAGGCCCCGCTAGCCCTGAACTACATTGAAATGTCAAACTTTTATCAGATTAATTGGGAAAAGATGGTATGTCACTTGTGTTTAGTTACAAATAAGGATATCATCAACATTTTGTGTGAGACCTCTGTTTTCTTTTAATGATCACAGAATGTCTTTGAAATATTATATATGTCTAAGGCCTTTGAAAATCAGAAACAAAATGTACTCTCCAGTCTATCATAATATACTGTGAAATTTCTCCTATTTTCATCTTCTGGGTTTGGCTTCTTTCTTTGTAATGTTTAACAAACCTTGCCATGTATTAGACTGAAAATCTCTAAAGTGTAGACGTTGCAAAATACCTTTAACTTTTGATATTTGTGTCCCATGAATCATCACTACAATCACAACATCACATTCATCTCTACAATTAAGATCATATCGTAGCTGTATAATGCTCTCTCTCCCCACAGTCCACCCACTCCTAAAGTTTCTAAAGATCAGTATGCATTTTCAGAATTTCATTATTTAGGGAACCATTCAGAATGTATTTCCTCTCCAAGGCCTCTTCATTTGGAGCCTTGTTTGGCATATGCTTACCTATTAAACTCTCAATGGGTATTTAAGCTGTTTTTCCTATTGTAGATGTTGTTAAAGTTGTTAAAGAAAAAATTCCATGTTTTCTTTTTCTCTCGCATGCTTGCCTCAGAAGAAACTCCTAACTGGTTTCCAACATGTGTAGAGTCTCACATCGCCAGCTGCGACGTGGAGATAGATCAGTTCCTGCGTGTTGTTCCCAACACTTGGGGTGCATCTCTTTGATTTCATCCCGTCTAACACCTGCTTATCACATCAGGTGTGCAGGTGCATTTTGCTAATTAGCCGTTTAACTCTCTTTTTGTGTGCTGATGCTACCCTTCGTCTGGTGTCTATTTTCTCCTGCTGTAGCTTTTGTCTTACTATCAGGTTTCAGAGCCTGAATACAAGTCTTTAGTAAGTGTTGTGGGAGTCTCAAATATTAAATATTTTCTGTAAGTCTCTAGATTAGTTTTTCATTCATTTCTTATGGTGTCTTCCAAAGGAAAACAGACTATGTTTCTGTTAGGTTCAACTCACTTTTCCTTTGGCAGACCATGATTTTACTTGATAACTTTAAACTATCATCTCATAAACAAATATCACAGAAGTTTTGTCTTTTATTTGATTTTAGGAATTTTGTAATTTTGCTTTAGTATTTAGGCATATAGCCTATTTTTTTCTAACTTCTCTTTCTGATGCATGGCATGGTTTAGTTTGAGTTCATTTGTTTTCGTAGGGAGTCTGATTATAGAGCGTTGTTTTGAAAGTACTATCACTTCTATGTCGAATTACTTTACACCAACATCAAAAATTAGTTAGTTATATACACTTGGAATGGCTTTTTGTTTCTCTGTGCCCTTAGGAGCACTGATTTGTTGGTCTGTCTTGATGATAGTACTGTATTGGTGGCATTAATGTATTGAAAATAAACACTGCCAGTCCTTCCAGTTCATTCGAGAAAGTGTTCTGGATATTCTAGGCCCTTTATTTTTTATGTATAGATTATGACATTTTTATAACTCGGGTTCTGTTCATAATAGTCTTTGAATCCCATGGACTTACCTGCCTGTGTGTGTGACTTCGACATTTAAACAATAATGCATCTTTTTGACCATAAGCAAGGAATGCTTTTCAATTATAGAGATCTATTTCATCTCTACTTAATTTATTCTGAAGTTTTCAATATATCAGTCCTTCACAGCTTCTCTTAGGCTTGTCAATAAACATTACAAATATTGCAATCTAGAGAATTGCAAGTAATTTTCATATGCCAAAGCCTTACTTACTAGGTCGAGCAGGCTTTTCCTCAATATGTAAAATGATGTGACCTAAAAGTATAGTTTTCTCTGATGTCTCTGCTTCTTGATCCTTTTGGAGCCCCCCTGGAAAATTCTGAACAGAAAGGATGAGAGTAATAATCCTTGTCTCCTTCCTGAGTTTACAGGAGAACATTCCATTCTCACAATAAGCCTGGTGTTTGCTGGATTTTTTCCAGGGATGTTGACCAATTCCCCTTTTCCTAGCAGCTTTCAAACAGTCAGTCCCACAGTTCTCAAGATGACTTTTTATTTTGCCTTATAGTGCAATGATGCAGTAATTAAATTGGTAGATATTTTAATATTAGACCAAACTTGTAGTTTGAGGTTCAATTCACTAACTATGATCTACTATGCATTTTCCACATGGCTGGATTTGTTTTGCTCAGAATTTTCATGTACGCTTGGAGATGATGCTGATCTTTAATTTTCTGTGTTTTCTCCCAGATAATTTGGATCTCAGCCTGTGGGGTCCTACGCGTGGGAGTTGGAGAGATGAGAATTGTTGCTGCTTAAGGTAATAACCTATGCTACTGGTGTAACAGCAGGCGCTGGTCTGTTCCAATATATTTGTTACATATCTCCTCTGAATATAGACATTACCTGTGATATCACACCTATTACAATTTATTAAAGCATGCTCTACTATGTTGGTACAGTGATGAAATCACCTAATGACACATTCCTCAGACTGTGCCCCGACCATTAAATAGTACATAAATTTCCTTCTGATCAGACAATCTATTGTTATTCTACTGCTCACAGATAAGAATTCTTCATTTAAGTTTGATTTTTAGCTATGCTAAAAATGGTCACTGAAGTTATCAGTTATATGTATTTGAAATGTGTTGGAATTCTTTCTTCCTTTTTTCCTTCCTTCCTTCCTTCCTTCCTTCCTTCCTTCCTCCCTTCCTTCCTTCCTTCCTTCCTCTTAGTCTACAGTGATTTTATGCTCATTTAGCACTGTTGATTGCCAGAGTCTTTCTTTACTTTGAAGCATATTGATAAAGTCTATGGACTTTTCTTCGTGGGGCCAGAGAATACGTATTTAGTCTATAGGCCTTGTAGTCTGCGGTGACTCCCATATTTGGACATTATGGTAGGAAAACAGGGATATGTACTGGGAAACCAACAAGCGTTACCATAGAGCCCTGGTACCTCTAGTTTAAAGAACAGCTGGGAATATCTCAGGACCTAAAGGAAGAAGAAAGAAGCCAATGGTCATCTCTTCCTTATGATGCTGCCACTTACTACGTAAGTGTGCTGTCTCCTCTAGAAGGACAGAGAATCTGATGTGAGGTAGAGTGAAACAACAAGCAGACTCCTCCCTCACAGATGGAGGCACCAACCTGCCTGGTATGGTTATGGGAAGGACAGAAGAAGCAAATGAGAGCATGCTCAGCACA